>NC_085866.1:44201642-44251642 GCF_034702125.1 Engraulis encrasicolus | reverse complement strand
ACTGTGTGTCATTTCATATTGGTGTAGTAGTACTATGGTAATAAATCTTTATCAACCAACAGTGAAGCGTTCCACTGGCGGAACAATGCACAGAATGAGATAAGGGGCCTACACTTTTAGTGATCGGTAGGTCATACATACATATGGTTGGCTGTTCTGTGTAAGCCATAAAACCGCTGGCGAGTTTGTGTATGTACAATTACAATGTATGCAGAATGAAGTCATTTTGTCATGTGTCATTTTCCTTTTCAGCTATTCATTTTCTTGTGAATGTCTAATTGGATTTTCCATGATGAGAGACCTAATGTGTGTTTCTTATGAACTGAAGATTCCTGAAGGTCTTTTTCCTTGGCATGACACTCACAAAAACACCCTAGCCTCATCCCAGGTAGTGTTTATGACGTCTTGGGAGTGACTCACCCGAAAATCCATTGGCACCACCTGCAAATCATTTCCTGGCCAATTCACACCAATCCATCCCGTGATCTCTCTGATTAATTATCCATGGCTTAAAAATAGACTTGTGTCTTAATGTGTTGCTTAACGCGTGAAACATGTGTTGAAAATGAACTGGAACCATTTTTTCCCCAATTACACAAGGCGACATGAAATAAGCAGCTCCTGCCATGACGTCAAAAAAAGGGAGAAAAAAAAAGCTGGTGCCATGTCCAGACTTGTCCCATGGCTGTGAATCCCCCACTGATGAACTCTTGTGGGGCTCAATTTGGACTTAATAGCCTTTCATGATGCTCCTCAAGCATTCAAATGACCACCATTTGCCCCGCTGCTAGGTGTGACATTTCGCACGCCGGCAGCCCCCTGCTCTTTGTTGTGGGGATTGATTTAGCTGACCGATCCCACGCAAGGTGTGAAGTGTGGGGCCCTCAGTTCACCCTCTTCTCAAGCCAACCACCCCCCAGCCTCTCTTTCTCTCTCTTTCGCTTACACCCAGACACATACTGAAATACAGAAAACATATAGGTAAACAGAAACGCACACACACTAGAGAGACAGAGAGACAGACAGAGAGAGATAGACAGACAGAGACAGAGTCACTGTCTAACTGACTCACTGTCTGTCTCTCACACATAAAAACATTCCCCCCCAAACACAGACACCCCCTCCCCCATACACACACACACAAACACACACACACACACACACACAAACACACACACACAGAGACAACCCCCACCCCCCTCCACACACAGACAGACAGATACTGACACACACACACACACACACACACATACACACCTCAGAGCTTGAGGCCACACCTCCCTCTGGCTTCTGACACACTCCCACCGGCAGGCAGGCAGGCAGGGCAGGCTACACTACCCCGAGCAGGCAGCCTTCCCCTCTCAGTTATCAGGCGCTCCTCGTCTGAGTGAGACACACACGCACACACACACAGACAGGACAGACGACACAGACACCAGCCCACCAGGCGGCCAGTCAAGTCAAGACACTGACAGAAGAGACCAGCGCTCGGGCAAAGCGCAGCATTGGATTACAAGGCGTCACAGAGGATATACAACCTGCTCCCCCACCGAGACTTTCAACGCACAGGAGGATATACACATACAAACACACATACGCATACACATACACGAGGGCACATAGTTATATTTACACACACAGACACAAACATACACAAGGACTAGCCGACTAAAGGAGTAAAGGAGCACGAGGGACTTCCAGGGAGTGCAGCCATGGGGAGCAGCATGTCATGCGTCCCCCAGCACAACTTCAGGTTCTCCAGCAAGAGCTTCCTCCGGCGGAACAGGTAAGCGGAGGTCACAGTCGGCCGTCTAGGGTTTCTGTCTCTTCTCTTTTCATGCCCTGCCACATGGTCTGTTATAGATCTCCCAGGGGAGGTAATAATTCCACCAGAGAGAGAGAGAGACACACACACACACAGACAGAGAAGACAGTGTGTTCTGTCTAAAGACTTGCCTTCTTTTTCTTTGTGTGTCATTCTGTCTGTGTTTATGTATTTTTAATGTCCAAAGCCTGGTGGTTTGGTGTGTCCATAGTGTAATCCTCTGCTTTTCAGAACAATTGTCATTCATTTAGTTCAAGAGCTCTTTATCTGAGCGTGAGTGGCATAGGTTTAATATCCAAATCCAGGTTGTTTGGTGTGTCTGTAGTGAGGGGCCTCTGCTTTTCAAGAATATCATCACTCATTTTATATGTGAGCTTATGTTCTGTGAGTGAGTGGCATAGAGAGGGCTGCTTTGGGCTATGTGTAGGCCTATATTTTTTAATATCGAAAGCCTGGTGGTTTGGTGTGTCCATAGTGTGGGGGCCTCTGCTTTTCAGGACTATTTTCATTCATTCAGTTCATGGGCTCCAGTTTTATGGGTATGCAAGTGGTGAAAGGAGGGGAGTGTTGGATTGGGTTATGGGGTTTCTAGGAGTAAATGTGAAAAGGGGGGGTCGCCTGGCTCATAGGAATGCATGGTGTCGCTGTAGCGGGCGCATCCCAACGGAGGGCTTGACATTCTGTCTGAATGTGTGCGTGTATGTGTGCATGCGTGTCTATCCTGGCACTGGTGGTGTGTTTGGAGAGCTTCAGGGCTGTTTGCTGGCTTGTTTGTATTCTGTGCAGTCTGCTCTGCCTTGCCTAATGGTCCCTCTGATTCCATTGTATCATTGTTCTCCATGGAGAGAGTGGATGGATTGGTGCTACTGTAGTTGGAGGAGAGTTTAGTTTAGTTTAGTTGCTGCTGACTGCTGTTGCTGATGTACTGTACAGTTTGCACCAAAGATTTTACGTAGATTACAAGGGCGGGGAACCTATGCCTCGAGGGCCGTTTACAGCCCTTGAGGCCATCTTATCAGGCCCCATATATCATTTTAATGTTGAAATATGACATGCTTTGTGAAGAAATCTTAAAAATTACATTTGCAATACAATGAGGTTATAGGTCCTATTTTCAGGGAACCTATATATAGGTGGGTCGATTCCCTGATTGACGCTCCCATCTCATTACACTCCCATTTCATCTCGCTCCCACTAGCCAGACTATCGGTACCACCGCCATATGACGGAGCCAGTTATCTTGTTGATGTTAGTTTTTTGTTTCTAACCCTAACCTTAACCCTAAACCTAACCCTAACCCTAAACCTAACCCTAAACCTAACCCTAACCCTAACCCTAAATTGCTTGTATGTGGCAGTATATGATAATACGTGAAATATAATCGGGTGGGACCGCACGTCCGGGAGTGATAGAAACACCTGGGACCGCACGTCCGGGAGCGATCTCAGTTGGGAGTCTCCATCCCCTTACCGGTGGGTCTGTTGTAAAGGTGGCCACCTGCAATATAGACCCAAAGTGCAAGGGGAAATCCTGGTTTGTGTTCATAACATAACATTTCAAGTGACCTCGAAAACCGTTGAAACGATGAAAACGGTTCCTCACCCCTGTTCTAAAACAACAGAGTGTTCTAGAACCTTTGGTTTGCACAGTGAACATTCCAGTAGTTGAGCTGATCAGCTTCCTGGAACTCGCCCCGTCATGCTTTACCTAAGGGGAGTTGTCAAAGCAGACCTGACCTGAGCAGTGCTGTGTTGTGCTGTGGTGGTACAAATGAGAGGTGGCTTGGGTAAACAATGATGAGGTGGACACTCAGATGCGTAAGCAGATGGATTTTTAGCAGTGTCCATTGTATAGATATTGTGTTATATGGATAGTCAAACAAACAGTGAACTCAGGTAAATTGTGCCACTTTGGGCCTTTCACTTATATGGCAAAAAGTGGCCCAATTTACCGGAATTCACCCATACGCTAAAATGTGGATAAATGAGATTTCTAAATGATGGCAGGTGGGTAGACTAGCAAGACAGTTTACTTGAGTTAACCTTGCACTCTACAGACATGCTTCTGACACTGTGGTAAAGAATGTTGAGGGATGACTGTTTCAAATACTGTATCCAAGAAAAAATTAAATGTTTTATGTTCTTAACCCCAGAGCGAATCCACTGTCAAATCAGAGTTTGGAATGTGCAGGGTTTCGTAATTATTTCAAGAGGGCTGTGCTGACATTTTCAATAATGACAGGTTATACAGTTTGCAATTTGTTTGAGATAATAGGTGCAGATAAAAGGCCCACTTGACCCTTTTTTGTACACGTGCCTTTTCCAATGCATGTTTCAGATCCCTGTCATGGCCCTCTCCTCTGCATGTTTCAGTTCATAGTCATGCCCCGGCGAATGTTTTTCTTTTCTTCCCACCGCCCTGATCAGAGGTCAGAGGAGCTCCTTGAGAGACTTTCGGCAGTTGTAATAGACACTTGCTGCCAGTCTGTTAAAGTTTGAAATCGACCGCTCACGGGCCATGCGATTTTAAACGAAAACACAGGGCACAAGTCCAACATGTAACTTGGGCTGTAACCTGGGCTCCTTCCTCACCTGCCGCCGTGTGCAAACACACACACACACGCACATTGGCACACACACACACGTGAGCGCAAACACACACACAAACACACACGTGAACGCAAACAGACACAGACACACACAGACACAGACACACACACAGACACACACACACACACACACACACACACACACACACACACACACACACACACACACACACACACACACACACACACACACGCACACGCACATGTACATACGCACACACACAGCAGACACACAGTGGGGGGTGCAGGTGAATTGCTCTTGTGCAGCAGAACAATGGCATCAGTGTTCTTAGTTCCTGTCCGTTGCTGAGAGCGCTCCCTTGCCTGCACTGCACTGCACGGCTACTCTCCCAGTTCACCCTATACTCACCCCCATCACACACACAAACGCACACACACACACACACACGCACACGCACACACACGCATACACACTACCATTACCACCCGCCCCCACTTCTTCCACCCCACGGACTAGGGACCTGTTGCGGTAAAACGTCACCGGTGTCAAGTTTGTTACTATGTTACGAGCATATTTCACAGGCATAGGTAGAGAGCTACCTGACAATTACATTGCATTCTTTCCCTCTCATGGTTCACATGGTTTGAATTCCAAAACGCGGTCACCCGTTAAACTTTTAGAGTCGAGTTGTGGAGGAGAAACATGCCTGCGATGCTTGACTTGTACGGGCCCACGCGTGAATGGGCCCCAGTGTTGTCATGCTAATCGCATTCAAATGGTGGGGAACGGTGGAGGAGGGAGGAGGAAAAGGGGGATGAGTGGGTGAAGTAGGGAAGTGATGGGACCGATTTCGACTGTCGGCCGCTCGGCTGCTCGGGCAACCGACTGACCTATAACTGGACTTCCTGTCCCCTTATCGGTCGAGCAGGAAGCTCTTCCTTATACTACATCTGACACTAATGGTGACAAACGAGGGTCACGGGGGTGACAGGCAGGATGACACCCAAGCCTTATTTATTTGCGGCCAGACTAGCGTCGCGTTTTGAAACATAAACTCCCTATTGTTCTCCGAGCCAGGCGAGTCTGGTCTCTATAGTCCAATGGGCTGGAGCTGAAGAGGGTGTGGTGTAACACAGGCTTCGTCTTCTCACAATGGGTCCCATCTTAGACAGTGCGTATACTGCTAGTCTGATAGAGACTATAGGCCTGTGTGGCTTGAAATAGGATGCCAGTGAGTTTCAGGATCAGGATTGTCTTTGTACAGTCCAATTACACTGCTGTTATGTCAGTCCAGTAGGGTGCTCCTGTTTTATCAGCCAGCCAGCTGACAGGGTCAATTGCTGTCTTCTTGAACCCCCATCCCCCAAACGAACCTAATCAAACACAAACACGCATGCACACGCACACGCACACACACAGACACAGACACACACACACACACAGACACAGACACACACACACACACACACACACACACACACACACACACACACACACACACACACACACACACACACACACACACACACACACACACACACATATAAATGCATATTCTCTCTCTCTCTCTCTCTCTCTCTCTCTGCCACAGACACATGCGCACACACACACATGCTTATGCACACACACACATACACACACACACATGCACACACACACACACACACACACACACACACACACACACACACACACACACACACACACACACACACACACACACACACACACACACACACACACACACACACACACACAACACGACTCCTCTTCTCACGCCTGTTCCCAATAGCACCCCCTGAAGCTAGTATGAGTCGCTTGCACCTGAAAGTGTATAACACTCCAGCCATGCTGAGCTGTGCTTGCTAGCAGAAACCAAAACCGCAGTGATGAGCTCACGCTAACAGATGTCTGCTATGGTTTACAACCCCCCCCCCCCCCCACCACCTTTTTCTTATTTACAGCAGTCGCCTCTTCCGCAAGAAGAACCCCCAGGAGGGACAGGAGAAGTCCAACAGCATCATCAACATCCTCTGCACAGTCACCCCCAGGAAGGTAAGTCAAGTCTAGTGAAGAGCTGCTACAGCAGTGTGTCCCTATAGAGTTAAAGGAAAGGTGAAACGATTCCCCATAGCTCCAAATAGAAGTGCCATGGTCTACAAGTTAGCACATATGACTCCTCCTCCCCCATTCCCCCCCTCACAGGAAGGTATGTCACTTACAGGTGTATGCAGTGTATGTGTAACAATCCTCCCATGTAATTTCATGAGAGACACTTTTCAAGTAGTCTTCAAGTAAAGTGTAACATGCATTCCCATAGCAAGTCTACATAATATAGTCATCAACTTGCCAAACCTTGTGTCATCTGTAACTTGATAACACTGCTGTACTATTTTGTCCAAGTCCAACCACAACAAAAGTTTTACAGTAATGTAGTGCACCCAGAAGCACAGTATTCCCATAGGCTTTCACATGTGTAATGTAATACAGTTACAAAGAAAATGTAAATGAAATAGCCCCATGGGTTGCATGCTTAATGCATGCCGTTCCACCAGTGGAACATCGTAATAGTCACTGAAAAACCTGAAAAACCTTTACTACCGTGACCACTATCTTGGTCATTGCCATCCATCAACTAATTTATAACAACAATAAATTATAACAGCTAATTTAAAACAGGGGCCATGTCTTACTTGGTAAAATCAACGTGTACTGGCCAAACTTGATGTCATCTACAACGTGATAACTCTACTGTACCGTGTCCACCAACCCACAGGAGATGTCACCAAAGGACCTGCAGGCCATTGAGAACATCAAGTGGGATCCCCTAGCGTTCCCCTACGACCCGGCCAGCGGCTGGAAGAAGAGCAGCATCAACGTCAAGAACTACGGACGCATGATCCACAGCTCCAAAGTGCGCTTCCGCTTCCTGCACTGCCAGGTACTGTAAGATAAGATAACCTCTGGGGACCAACCAAGTCAGCCAACTAGAAACACTGGGCCACCTGTTTTAATTCCCAAGTCAACCAAAGTCTGTGAATTGGTTGAGAAGCAAAGGCTAAATAAGTCACTGGCTCCTTCCCAACGTCCCATGGGGGGCTGTAGAGCCCCTCTTTAGAAACACTACACTAGATGAAAAAAAATGCATTGGGTGTTCTTCAGTCTGCATTTTTTTTTATTTGCTAATTCATTGATCTCAGAGAGTACCTGGATGAGTGTGATGGTTTCTAGCTGAGCTAAGCAGCCACCTGCTCTTGGTCCTCCTGTCCTGACCCCCCTCAGGCCTTGGCAAAGGACCTGCCATGACACCGCCTCACTCCCCTTTACCCTACACCTGCAGGGCCTCCTCATTACCAGTCAGCCGTCGCCCATTCACATTTACTCACCCCTCCACATCACAGTTAAGTGTGATGCAACACAGCTGCAATCACCTTAAACATACAGTACTGATGACTTACCTACTGTACCTAACCACCCAACCACTTGGTGCTGGTGCCTGTCACTGTGCTGGTGATTGCGCATTGATTTGTGCACTCTTGTTTTGATACGCCACAATGAGCCTTAGTTGGTTAGTCACCCCCTTTTTCTTGTCCGAGACCCGAAACAAAACAAGCAAGCAGGCACAGGATGTAGCTGTGCCTGTGGGAAGCTGGCTTGGGGACAGTGTGACGTCACGTGCTGCAGCTGATTAATTGTGTGTGTGTGTGTGTGTGTGTGTGTGTGTGTGTGTGTGTGTGTGTGTGTGTGTGTGTGTGTGTGTGTGTGTGTGTGTGTGTGTGTGTGTGTGTGTGTGTGTGTGTGTGTGTGTGTGTGTGTGTGTGTGCTGAGCTGAGCCGAGTGTCCGCAGGGCTGCTGTTTGAACATGCCGGAGCGGATCGGCGAGGTGTTGTGAAACCCTGCAACCCTGACAGTGTTCTCAAAGCTGCCTGAGGGAGCCTGGGTGTCTGATGCAGTGGCTGATAGAGGGGCAGAGAGAAAGGGAGAGAGAGAGAGAGAGAGGGAGAGAGAGAGAGAGAGAGAGAGAGAGAGAGAGAGAGAGAGAGAGAGAGAGAGAGAGAGCAGAGCTCAGTGTCTGTGGAGCGTGGGAATCATCTATCTGTCTCTGTCTGATGCCATGCACTGATGGTGAAATAGACAGTGCAAGAGACAGAGAAAGGAGGGAGAGATAGATAGATAGACATAGGGGGTGCAGGCCAAACGAGAGTGAGAGAGACAAGATGTTGAGTGAGTAAAACAAGGCAGGGTGCAGTGATGGCGGCGGTGGTGAGCATATTGTTTTGTAATTGGTGTCATGACAATACAGGCCCAGGGAGGAAGCATTTCCTCACGCTTGCAAAACAAAGACCGAACATTGTCGACCACCAAAAAAGAGCCGAAAAAAGTTGCGCTATCAGTTTAAAGGAAGTGAGCTGCCAATTATAAATCACTGTGTGTCGGCGGCTCCTTTCACTTGTATATGAGTTCACGCACCACTCCCATGTCTTCTGCTGGCTCTCTGTCAGAGGGTGCCGTTCCCACACAATCATGACTTGAATGAGGTTAATGATCTGACACAACGATGGCACGGGACGCATTTGGACAAGATATGGGTTCTCAAATCATGTTGTCAGTTATAAGCCTAAAATGAAGTGGGAGTGTATTTCAAGATGTGTACTTTTCTTATCTTACGCTGGGATCTGAAAATGATTCAGATGGGTGTGAATTATATACTAGTTCATGTTTTTGGGGATCATATGGAACCCAGCCTGCAAAAAAAGCCCATTTTAATCTCTCTCTCTCTCTCTCTCTCTCTCTCTCTCTCTCTCTCTCTCTCTCTCTCTCTCTCTCTCTCTCTCTCTCTCTCTCCTCTACAGGATGTGCATGACTGTTTTCTGGACCTCTTCCAGACCCACCTCCATTTTCTGTCTAACAACACTAGTGGACTCACGTACCAGGTAAGCAGTGACTGTCAATCACGTAAGCATGCCTCTACAGCACCTGTGTGCACCACCAGAGTATAGTGTAAGGCCAGGCAATGACCACAAAGCAGTTCATAAAATAACGTAACAAAACACATGTCATCAGGAAGGGAGATGTGAGGTAAATATGATCTCTGAATAATCATCATGAGGCAACATGGAGTTGGTTGTGCACTCTCTCCATGCCAACCCCTCCTAAGTCGGTAAACACACTGCCACACAGCACACCCAGCCTGTAAAAGACACAAGACATTAATCACCCGAGTTTTATTTGCAGGAGTGTGCAAGCAACAGGCTTTAAGTCAGGAGACAGGTGGAGCAGCGGTAGATTAGTAAACGGCGGTGATTGAAGTTTTATTGTCTCTCTGTGAAAGGGCCGACTGTGTGTGTGTGCCGGTGACACAGATCATGACGACCTGAGCTGCTGAGTTCATCTCACCGTCATCTTCAGAAAAAAAACAATGAAAGATCAATTAAAGTTAAGGAGAAGTATGTGATTGCAAAACTCAATGGGCCCTAGTCATGGCCCAGAGTGTCAGGACACAAAGCTCATGTTGTCCATTTTTAAACTATTAAGACAAATTATACATAGCCTACATACAATATGACACATACAGTATATGATAGTGAAATTGATATGCAGTGTAGTGGTGTGTGTCAGGATTTTGTAAACATCCAGCTGACTTTGTTGGTTTTCTGTTGTGTTTTTGTCTGTGTCTGTGTCTTCTCTGGGGCTGTAGGGGACTCTCCCACTGAAAGAGCTCACCCTACGCAAAGTGCAGAGCCGCAGCAGCTACAATGAACCACAGGAATTTGCATTCCAGATAAATGGTAAGTAAACCCTCTCCTGGTACGTGCGGTGCGGGCCGCTCTTTCCTGATAGCCGCACAAGAGCCGCTTGTTCCTGATCGAAATAGATAAGAATAACTCCAAACGGGATTACCAGCATGATTCGTTTTGTGCTTATTGAAACACCAGCACGAAAATAATTCCAAAAAGTGCAAATTTTAATCGTAAATTGTTGCTCGGGTAAAGCGGTTTAAGATTTAAAGTTCAGACTCCCGAGTCGTGCTGCGACTTGCATTACGTTGGGAACAAACCAGTATCACTGGCTGAGATTGCAATAAAACCCTCCCCTGTTAAATCCCCATTGCGATTGTTCGTTTGTGCGCTAACACAATCTGAGCAGGGGTTGCAGGCAGCGGTCACGGTGGGATAGGATAGGAAGAGAGGAGTATAAGCTCAAAAGTCACGCTATTTACAACTCCTCGCCTCCTTCCTATGTTGAGACATTCCACCCCGATTCAAAAAGTGCCACGACCTCCCTCACCCTTCTTAGCCCAAGACTAACTAGAGGCGAACCCTCCCATGTGCCCCGCGGTCAAAGAGGGGTGAAGCGCTCCCTCAAGGCCCCCCTTGTTATTTGACAGGTGCACCCGAAGCCCCCCCCCCTCCAGCTCAGCTCAGCTGTCGGAGACTAGACCAGGGAGCAAGAGTGGACACAGCTCAGACTCAGGATCAGGCTCCTGTCCAGGCCTCTCCATGTCATGGTGAAGCCATTATGCATTCCAAGGCCTCAGGCTGGCTGAACAGCCCTCTCTGTTTGCACTTAATATTTGTCCTCTTTGGAGGGTAGAGGTGGCGGTGGCGGTGGGCTTGTCCTTTTTTGACTTTTGCACAACTGTTCAAACTGAACTTTAAGAAGGTTCAAAAAAGTAACCCCGACCACAACAAAGGCTGGGGAAGCGGCCCTCTCCGTTCAAAGGACGGAAAAGTTAGTTTCCAACCTGTAAGGGAAAACCTACTTAGTTTCACTTTAAGGAAGTTGAAAATGTGGGAATATGTTCATTGATGGTTGCAATTCTTCAAAAGAAATTAAGTGTCACCATGTGCCACATTCTGTTCTCAGAAAGCTGAGTTATGTCAGGTAGGAATCTGGGTTGACAGGGTCATGAGAAGAGGACACATTCTTCTTCTTCATGTGTTCAACAATTGCCCTGGAGCCATACTCATGGCATAACCATTGCCCAGGGAGATATATTACATACATATTTCCAGGATATGTCAACTTAAAGGCTGGCAAAGAATAGCTATCTAATCAAGTTGAAACCACAACAAAGAGCTTTTGAAATGTAAAATCCCTTAAGGTTTTCCCATAGGAACGTTGAGTATTCACAAACAATGATTGCATTCTGACTTATCCACAAAGACCAACAGGCTACAGAGGTAAACCATTTACAAACACATAGCCCTCAGTGCCATAATGGTTTTCAGTATACACCAGGATAAAAGATGGCACCATGTTTGGCATGTTTTATCAGGAACTAAAATTGAGACTGGTATGACAGGCCTACGCTAACAAAGCAGGCCCGCATACTTTGTCAAAGATAAAGCATCGCTGTGTGTTAAGACTCTTCCGTCAGTGACAAAGCAGGGCAGGACTGGAGAGAGATATCTTCACTGATATCTCTGGTATGCTTGCTGGGTAGATAAAGGGACTTTCCGTGCCCTGTTCGCGAATGCATGAAGGTGTAACTCCTAACACAGGAAATGTAAACTTGATGTAGTGCAATATGATGCTAGGTTAAGATTCCATGGAGGTTAACTCATTGTTTTTGAGTGGTTAGATAACAACACTTGAAAGTTCTTATCGTATTGTTATTATTATGACTGTGCTATTATGTTACGTTATGGTTTCCTTAAAAGTTACGTGCTCTTGCGAAATCAAGTCTCTACTAGGGTGTTTGTTTGGTTAAACGTCTGTCTGGGACGTCAGTTGGGGTGGGAGGAAAGCATGGGCTAAAGCTAAATCAAACAAACTGTCATCTGCACGGTAGGAGGCCCACGTGGCATGTACCCCCGCCACTGACCCCTTGACCCATGAGACTCTGACCCCTGTGACCTTTCCTAGGTGTCAGCTTGAACCTCATCATCGTGTACTGCGCCAACCAGAAGGAGATGGACAACTGGTTCGGCCTCTTGAAGGATCAGATCGAGGCCAACGGAGGAACGGCCATCACTGCCGAGACATATACAGAGGTGATTACATTATTACACTACATCGGATCGAGGTTGCATCATATTGCACTATAATCACTTAGCAGATACGTTTACCCAAAGTGACTAACAAGACACAAGTCATGCTACAGCAATGCAAAGGAGTACAGTAGGGCTAAGCATACTGAATAATTAGTGTATTTGGTCTAATCAAACTTTTTAACTAGCTGGTTGAAGGGAAACCTAGTCTCGATGGGTGACGGGTCAATGTCTCACTCCAAATAATCTTCAAAACTTGAGAGCCCTGGTAATTCAAAGTAAACACAAAAAAGTAAAGTCCGGTCAGAGTACAGATTAAATTGGATAGAAACATTATTAAAAAATATGGGCTTTGTAGTCCATCTTACATTATCAAACCCATTCACAGGATACATATAAGCTACACTAATGACCATAGAACTCAGCACACAAGAGTGTAATAGATTAAATGCAGTCATAGTGTAATAAAATGGGAAACAATAGTGTCGAAAAAGGACTTGTAATCCATCTGACACCTATGAGCCTATTCTCCTTTGGCTCGGTTGAGGAAAGGATAGTGTGAGGACCTGTAAAAACAGGATGTGTTCACTTAAGCCGCGGTGAGTAATTCGGGTCAGTTGTCTTTGCCTTGGGAATTTTTTCTTCCCTCTACTAAGCTGGGAGTGACTATAGGATTGGGTCAGTCCAACAGCCACATCAGAGAAGGAAACATTTCCGTTCCCTCTCTCTCCATAGTTCACACCCAACTGCCACCACAAATGGGAACGACCACGGAGGTTCGCTAAGACAAAAACAGGTCTTTAAACAAAGCTAATCCTGCCATTACGGGTGTCAGGGAATTTGTTCAGGAGGTGAAGTCTCAGCCCTCAGGGTCCAATTGCATAATATAAGGAAACGTGCTGCTTCAAGACTGCCTTCAAGACGTTTATGATCTTCTTGTCACAAAAAGACATAAATCAAGTACACAAACGGAAACGAGTTTTGAGATGAGTCATGCCGTCATGCTATCAAAATAGATTAGAATCACAAAAAATGAATCAGTACATTAGGTAAGAGGGAAGACATTGAGAGGACCTACTATTGGAATAGAACTTAGAACTGAACTGAATTGAACAGAACTGAACAGAATAGAATAGAATAGAATAGAATAGAATAGAATAGAATAGAATAGAATAGAATACAACAGAACAGAATAGAACAGAATAGAATAGAATAGAATAGAATAGAATAGAATAGAATAAAACAGAACAGAATAGAATAGAACAGAACAGAATAGAATACAATGCCTTCTTCTGTCAAAAAAGCGTTTAGCTATTAAGCGACTGAAATGAAGTCCACCGTAAAGTTTTTGAATAATACTGTATAACCTGGGTCAGTGAGAATCATCCCAGACACATTGTCAATGTAACCTATGTACACGTACATATACCATTAGTCATGAAGTGTCATCTGTCCTTCCTCCTTCCTCCAGACCCAGACCAAAGAGGATGACAGTGAGGGAGGAGAGGAACTGAGAAACTCCATCAGCAACGAGCCCATCTACGAGTGGGAGGGCTCCCAGCGAGAGAGCCTGGGGCCTATCGTCTTTGTGACCAAAGTCATGATCCAGCACCTGCCCTGCCAGGTAAGCCGTGAGCGAAAAAAACAGACTACTTCACCTGTCGCTCACCACATCTGTCTGCCTGTCTATGTGTTTGTCTTCTCAGAACGACCCGTGATGCATAACTAATCAGATATTGTTAGTCACTGACCACCAGAACTTCGTCGTTTTTAATGCCGTTTTTTGAGTTTAATTTCTCTGACTGGTGTTGAGTCATGTGTCTGCTCTCTGTGGTGAGCAGTACCTCGACCCTGGGTGACATGGAGAATATTAGTGTAGCCTCCCACCCCCTGGTCTGGCATGACTACATGTGTGCGTACACACGGCTGTTATCAAACAGTAGGGGATTTTAAATAAGGAAAGAAAAACAGACAGATGACTTACGAACAGGGGGAGCCTCTAATACAGGAGAGTAGCGTGTGTAAGCTGTTGCGCAACAACACGCATATTTTTACGTCAGCCAGCGTGCCAAAGAGTACAGTGTGTGTCTAAACAGTGTGCTGGAGGGAGGCTCAGACAGCAACACCACTTTCCCTCTTTCTCACTGTGCTTTTTTTCATTCTCTCTCTCCTTCGCTCATTCTGTTTCTTTTCTCTGACAAAGGCAAAATTCAAATTCCAAGAGGCCACATAAGGCTGGTGTTTCCACCGCATTCCCATTGTTTATTGGCATTCCGCTGAAAGTCTCACAATAAAAACAGCTGACCACATAAGTATGGTCGAAGCCTCTTCCGTTCAGGGAAATACAAACCTCTGAATGCTCCAAATGCTTATTTGAATAGGGAATTCAGATAGTTGGTTTTGGGTGTGTGTGGGTGTGTATTCATGTGTGCATGCGCGTGCCCGCGTGTGTGTGCCCGCGAGCGTGCGTGTGTGTGTGTGCGCTTGTGTGTGTGCACGTCAGTCTGTGCATGCGTCAGTATGTGTGTGTGTTTGCCTATCGGTGTCGGTGATGTGTGAAAGAGCGTGTGAGTGAGCTCAGCTTGTGTAGAGGAGGGTGTGTAAACCAGTTGCCTCGCTCAGCTCAGCTCAGCTCTGCTGCGCTCAGGCAGCGACTTGACTTGACTCACCTCACAGCTGTTTGTTGTCAGACACACCCACACGCAGCGCAGCGCAGGGCCACAGGGCCAACACACCCCTGGCTCGCTCTCCCTCCTTTACTAGGGAGCGGCCCCTTCTCATGGTCAAAGATACTGTGATATAGACACCCCCAATAAGGGTTGGACTCTCCTGTGGAGACTCTTATCAGTGCATATATTGTATGTCAGTGCACGCGACTGACTTTTGACATAGTTTTCAGTCAATCATTTTTTTGGTGGTGCCAAATGGGTCATTGTCTTTCAGTTTGTGGCAGCCATTTTTAATAGTCTCACCTCACCCCATTAAAGTTTTTAAAACAAACATTTGTGTGTCATGACATACAGTATTTTGTGTGTTTATAGAGCCTCTTGCATGGGATTGTGTGGCTTCCTTTTTCCAACTGTGTTCACTGGACAAAGTATCTCACCTCAGACATCTCAGAACTGTATACAATTTTTTTTTTGCTATAGAAATAAAAAGAACCATCTTATTTATGCCTAGCTGCAGGACTAGAAACACTTCAACATACAACGTGAGAGAAAAAGAAAAGAGAAAAAAAAACATAGACGAATGTGTGGTTTCTTGATGCAACGATACTTGGCCTACTTGTTTGGTGTTAACTGGTCCAAACTTGATCCTGGTTCCCTTCCAAACCTAACCACAACAAGCATGACAGCAGATGATGAGTGACGAACACAGATTTTTTCTCACCAGAGTTTTCTCACGTTACTGCCACTCTTGGAGCAAATAATTCCTTTAGTTCTAAATGAGTGTGTTCCGACATTACCAACATTTTTTTAACTTAATGGTTGGACTTATGCAAATGGAACTTAACGATTTATGCCTTTTTTCTTCTTGTATTTCTATAACAGGACAAGAGCGATCGAGTTCTGGTGATGTACCCAGACACCCTGATCTTCCTGTCCGAGGAGCACGATCGGCTCTTCTACAAGGTATAAAAGCGCATTCCTCTCTGGCTATTTTGGGACATGAAGCCCAATCTCAGCCTCATGCCTTTCTCAGGGTATTGAATGCATTCGTTCCCTTCATTCGTTCAGTTGAAGCCACTCTGTCTGACGTGCTGTGCTTTTTACGGCGGCCTCATTCCTTTCTCGGGCTATTGGCTCTTTCAGTTGAAGCCACTCCGTCTAACGCTCTGTGCTTTTTTATTGCAGGGGAAACTTTCCCTAAACATGATCACGGTCACCACGCCTTGTCAAGAGGTCAAGCCCAACACATTCATGATCGAAGGTAAGAGAGATGCTGGACAACCCCCCCGTAAAAATAACTCACCCGGGGAAAAAAAGCAGTTCAGGTGACCAAGCGAAACTCAGATGACGTCTTGTGGCACCGTCTCTGCTTTCCTAAGCATGATGCAAAACCACTAGATATAGAAATGGCAAATCCCCCCTTACGTACTATGTCGTTATCAAGGTAGCTTTACATGACATGACATATCCCATTGCTCTGTGTTGATTCTGGTTGCCAGGCAAGCTAATCAACCCCATCATCGTTTCGTGCCTGGACAAGAGCGACTTCCATGACTGGATCCAGCACCTCAAGGCTGCAGACGTGCCCATCCTCAGCCCTCCTCCTCCCGTCTATGACATCATCTACACGCCAACCCAGAGAGAGGTACAGTAGCAGTTAACAGTAACATTTAAAATCCCCTTCGGTTATGTAACGGACTTGTCACCACACAAACCACAACCACGGCCACCACCCTGTCCCATCTTTTGAAAGTCCTTCCCTTCTGTAGTCTTCCATTTACCTTTAAGATGAGACGTATTATTGACTGGCATAATGTGTAATGATTTTCTGTAGTCGATAATAAGCACCTTCCCCTTCCCCACCGCCTCTTCCTTTTATCTCCTTGCTCTTCCCTTCCTCACACCTTCATGGTTGACTTCATTATGATGAAGAGTCTTATTGTGACCCATTTGAATGGGCCTGGTATGTTGTGTCTCTGTTGCCTACTTAACAACCGTCTCCATAACCACCTCGAGGTCCAGCCACCATTCTTCCATCTATTTTACTCCATACCTTTCCTTTTCTTCATTACTTTATCCGTCATGGTGAAACATCTTAATTATGATGTATTTGAATGGGTCTGCTATGGTGTCTCCCTGTGCTTAACAACCGCCTCCACAACCACCTCCAACCACCATCTTCCATCTCTTTTTCTCCATGCCTTCCTTCTTCTTTATCGCTCTCTACCAGGGCGAAATGTCTTATTGTGATCCATGTGAATACATCTGGTATGGTGTCTCTCCCTGTACTTAACAACCTGCACTACCACCTCCGACACTAACCCTCTCCCATTTTCCATACTTTCTATCTTTCTTCCTCTTAGTCTCCCTCTGTCATGATGAAACATCTTATTGTGAACCATCTGAATATGACATGGTGTGTAGTGACCTGTACTTAAGAATCATCTCCGCTACCGTCCTCTATTGCTCGTCTGCCTGACTGGCCTTCCTCACTCTTTATCTCACTCCATTAGGGTGAAATGTCTTATTTTATTCCGTCTGAATATACCTCAACAATGCCATCTGAATACGTCTCTACTGTTCTTAAAAACAACCACAACATCCTCCATCTGCCACAGTGTCCCTCCTCTTCGTCTCAATCCATAATGATGAAATGTCTTATTTTAGTTCATCTGAAAATACCTAGGCAATGGCATGTCATAATTTTCTGCACTTGACAACTACCTCCACCACCCTCTTCCATTTCCTTCACCCCCTACCTTCCTTGAACACACACCATCATGATGAAATGGCTTATTTTAGTCCATCTAAATAACATAACACAATGATTCTCTCTTTAGCTAACGCACTGTTTGTCGTTTTGCTGTACCCTGTCATTATCCAGGCTCCAGACTTCGACAGGTGGAGCAACCTGAGCCACAGCCACCACAGCCACCACAGCAGCCAGAGCAGCCACACCCACAGCCAGGCCAGCAGCAGCTACGGCCATGGCCAGCTGAGTCAGGCGGCCAGCCACCGGACCAGCGGCCAGAGCCAAAGCCTCAGCCTGAGCCTGGGCCAGAGCCAGAGCCAGAGCCGCGGCCCGGTCGACCCCAAGAGGCTATCGCACAGTGGCGGCCGCGGCTCCCACGAGCTGCCCTTTCCCAGCGCGGAGGATAATCCCCTCTCCCCCGGCTACATGGAGCCCCTCTGTGTGAGTTTAACATCTTATCTATCTCGCCGCCGCGATAACGATGGGGACTGGTGGGGTGGGTCGGGTAGGTTAGGGTGGTGAAGTGGGTGGGGGATTTAGTAGGAGAATGTGCTGATGGCCCTAAAACCAAAAAAAGAAAAAGGATGAAAGAATGAACAAGGCAGGGGCAGCAGGGACGGGAGTTAAGAGAACAAGCATTTCTCTGTGTGCGTGCCGTGCGTGTGTGTTTTTGTGTGTTCTTGGAACCGTGTACACGTGCGCGTGTGTGTGTACGTGTGTGCGGTAGTGCACGCGTGTGAGCCTGCATGGCAACTGTGCGTGCCGGCTGGCGTGTTTATACGTGAGCGCACCTTCAAGAGTTAGGTGAGGTCATGTTTGCCCGACCTGTCTCCCTTGCCTTTACCGTAAGGCCTTGCCTTCGCTCAGTCAGGGCCGTGTTTATTTTTGATGAGAGGAGAAGCTCAGAGAAGGCAAGTGGTGGAGTTATGTTAATAATTAACCATCGTCCAGCCGCTCGCCTTTTCCGATTCCACCCTTCATTGCTCAAGGCTTTGTCATCAGGGTTCTGAAGAAGCTTTCGGCATCAGTATATCATGGAAAAGCAAACATTGTGTGACTTTATTATGTAACTTCTGGGACCCGCATATAATTCTTAGCTATTTCACAGGTTGATGTGTTTTGTAAAGGAGCTAGCCACACCAAAAAGAGAATGACCCTGACCCCTGTCAGGTATTTCTTAAGACATGGGTAATCTTGACTTGTGTACACATTCCCTGCATGCTACAGGCGAACTTCAAAACTTCTCTTTGATGTGTGTGCTGTGGTTGTATCACACGCCGTTCTCCTTTTTCTGCCGATAACGCTGAAAAGAGAGATACCAATTAGTTGAGAGAATGATGTGGACTAGTGCCCAGAAATAAAATTTATTTGGACTCGACTCCAATTATAAAGGGATGGAGGGTGTCTTGGCAGGGCTTTGTACCATCCAATTAAACTGGCCTTCACCTCAGCTGTGTGCTGCTCTGATCTCTGAGGATCAAACTGTTGCCAAGCATCTTTGCCTACACACAGAGAAATGAAAGCACCACTTTGTACCTAACTGCATGTGGCCAGGCCAGTACCCTTTGCAGGACAATTAGCTAGCGAAGTATCTTTGTGACATCAAGTACACTCTGAAACGAAAAAAATCTTATTACAAAACTGAAATAAGCAGTATTGTACCTAGAGGTATAACATTCTAGCCCGATTATCATCGACTTTCAAATCTCTTCGTAATTGCAACGCTGAAGGTGTTGCGTCTCTGTCAAGGCTCTCTATCTGACTTGTTGTTGACTTGCTGACCTTCTTCCCCCAACAGTACGCCTCCAGCCGACCCCCCTCCATCGAGACGCAGTACTCCTCCCGCCTCGGCAGCCGTAGCAACAGCGTGTCGTCCCACGCGCGGCCCCACCAGGACCTGCGGCCGCTCTCCCTGCGCTACTCCTCCCCCCAGCGCACCTCCTACCTCTCCAACGACGGCACGCAGTCCCCCATCTACAACACCCCCTACACCTCCGTCGTCCGCAACGGGCCCCTCCAGCACGTGGAGAAGTCCCCTCTCATCAAGGTGAGTAGTGGCCTTGGCTCAGCTGTCACCACGTGTGTCCCTGCGTGGTGTGGACGGCTACGTAGATGGAGACCCACTTAACTTAATGGGTTGTTGGAGTAATTACAGTTGTGTGATTTCCCCAGCTTGGCATGCATCTAATACTCTGGCGTGAAAGAGGGGTTGTCCAATGGAGGATTCATTACTGTTTGTGTGAATGCCCCGCGCTGCTTATTACGGGTGTGTCAGTTGTCCAAAATGAAGACGTCTCCATTACTGTTATGTAACAGCTGTAATAAGCAATGCAGTAATAATAACCCAGTTGTGTGAAGACTAGAAAACGCTTTGAACCATTAGTGTCATCACAGCGTTGCGTCTTCATTAGCGAGTCCGACCAGTTTTGCCATACAATACATCTGGGAGTGGAGGAGCCCGAGGATTTAACTCTTTAAGACAGTGAAGAATGGCTCCTTTAAAAAAAGGAGCCCGGGAGGTAACGCGAGACGTCTGTTTACCAAAGCGCCTCTTCTCTTCTGTCCGCAGTCCAACAGCTGGAGCACGCCACAGTCCTCCATCAAGTTCCACCATCTTCACAGCAGTGGCGGCGGCAGCAGCAACCCCCAGCGGCACTCGGACATGTGCGGCCCCCTGAGGAAGCCTCTGTCGCCCCTGTACGACGACCCCTCCACCCCCGGTGTCGCGGCCACGGGCGCGTACCCCCTGCAGACGGCCCATGTAAAGCCTCTGGTGGTAAGTAAGTGGGTCAGGACACCGGATCTATGGCTCTACCTCTCGCTTTACAGCTGCCCCGGCACGACTCTCGCACCACCCAACACCCCCGAGAAGAGCATCGGGGAGCAGACGGAGATCTGATGCAGTGCATCTCAATCTCTCTCTCTCTCTCTCTCTCTCTCTGTATCAGTTTTTCTCTCTCCGTCTATCTCTTTCTCTCCCTCTGACTATCCCTTTCCCTCTTCTTTCTTTCTTTTCTCTCTCTTTCACTCTCTCCATCTATTTCTGTCTCTCCTTCCGTCTCTCTTTGTCTTGTCTTTGTCTGTTTCACACTTCCTTCCTCTTTCTGCCTCTCTTTCTTTCCATCTGTCTCTCTCTTTCCATCTCTCTCTTTCACTCTCCATCTATTTCCGTCTCTCTTCTCATCTCTCTTTGTCTACTTCTCTTTGTCTGCTTCATACTTCTTTCCTCTTTGTCTCTCTTTCTTTTTTTCTATTTCTCTTTCCTTCTCTCTCTCTCTTTCCATCTCTCTCTCTCTCTCTGTTCTCTCCCCCCTCTCTCTAAGGGCAGTAGCGGCAGTGGAGGCGGATTACTAATTGATTGATCCTGCTGCATAATTAAGGGCTTTGCCCTGCTGAAAGGTCGAGGGGACGGCCCGAATAATACCCTCCCTGTAAATCCGCAGGACACTCGAGCAGCCCCATCCTCAGCTACTTCAGAAGCCTTATTTACAAAACACTGTACAAGCACTGTAATCTCATACTGTACATCACATATGCCATCGCTCGGGTTTCCATTCCAGCCAAAACGGTTTATCGCATGTTTTGCATGCATCTAGCTGTTCACATGAACTCCCACATACCAATGAGGATTTTTTTTGAATAGTCAAATTACCATGATGTGCGTCATTGAGTAATACAAAAGAAGGTTATTATTTCAATATAAATGTGGTTACCATATCAAGAAATGTTTTTTTTTAAATAAAGAGAGGAAAGAAAGAAATTTGACATTTACAGCACAATATTCATCAACTGTGACAAAGCTTTTTAAATCACTTCACATTGTTATCATTTGATATGTACTGGGTATCAGGTAGCACGACTGACTGTATCCCCTGTGACCTTGTCCAATAAACAGCAACCCTGGCGCAGCGCCTCTGAGCATCATCATCAGCAGCAGCAGCAGCAGTGCCCGTCCCTGCTACCCGCCAACTTCCGCCTGCGCACCCCTCCCCTGGGCCGCCGGACCCGCAGCAGCCTGGCACCGGAGCAGGAGGCCGGGGGCGCCCAGTGGGGATCCGAGCAGCACGCTGAGGCCGTCTCTCGACTCAAGCTGCTGCCCGTGCCCAACACGGTGCCCGAGCACAGCGCCATTGCACAGGTGAGACAAGCATCCAGCTCTTCTCATTCCCTCGTGTCTTGCACTTTGTCAGTCTGTAAAATGTCAGTCCTTTGTATGTCTATGTCTTGGCATGGTATAGAGAGAGAAACGTAATTTCATTTTCCTTGTATGACTTGTGCATATGAAGAAATTAAAAGAAAAAAACAAAACAAAAAAACAATAAAAGCTGACTTGACTTGACTTGACTCGACTCTCCTAGTCCCATATATATATATATATATATATATATATATATATATATATATGGGTTCATCTTATGGATAATTATATTTAAACCAAAAGTTTTGATAATGCATGGCTGAATGAAAGTGGTGGCTTTTTTCTCGGGCCCCAGCAGAGTGTAGTATGACCTCTGCTGAATGCAATCAGATCTCTCCTGCGCTAAGAAAAGCTAAGCAGGAAAGAGATATTTTGTCAAAGAAACTGAATATCTTGCTGAGAATGTTCCAACCAAAGACACCTTACTCCTTCCATTGACAAGTGTGCAGTGGTTAACCCCAGTTGCTAATTAGCAAATCCACATGATGATGACGTATGAAGAACCACACACACACACACACACACACACACACACACACACACACACACACACACACACACACACACACACACACACACACACACACACACACACACACACACACACACACACACACACACACACATTCAAGACAGGGCTATTTTCTGTAGCATTAGGGCTAATGCCCTAACACACACACACATTCAAGACAGGGCTATTTTCTGTAGCATTAGGGCTACCATTAACTTGATACTAATTTGGACTCTCTTCTCTCTTTTGTCTGCCTCCTCGACAGAGAGCGTTCCCATCCCACGCTGCCATGGAAACCCAGGAGATCACGTACGGCTACTCCCCAGGTGAGCATGCGAGGAATGCCACGAGTCTTAAAGTGTCACAATGGCGCGTTCAAGTGCCATTATAGGACGGGGGTAATTCAATACAAAACCGCACAAACAGCTTCACTGCTCCAGCACAAAAGCTCAAGTTCAAAATGCCATGCCGCCTAAATAAAGTGCAAGAGGGGGTGAAAAGATAGGATAATATCAGGTTTTCAAAACCTGTCACTGACTTGTTCTAATGCTATAATGGATGGTTGCTGCTAGCCGTCTGCAGGAACGGGGGACTGTGTTCCTTCCGTCAGAAGTGGCATTCCGCTGTCATAGATCTCATGGTTTAAATGAGTTGCCGCTGAAAACGATCTCTCTGGTGACAATTCCCAGAGCGTGCGCGCTGAGCTGGGTCTAAGACACAGAAGAGCCGGGATAGTTTTAGAAATGACCTTTACGTGCTCCGATACTGTACACACAGCACACATATACAGTGCACAGACGTGCTGGATTGCTCACAAGCAAACACACATTCGGACATGTGTGTACAAGAGATGTTAATGAAAGTGACAGGGGTGTCAAAAACCTTTCACCTCTGCTCTCATGTACCCACCTCCCATGCTACCACCCATTTTCCATTCATTTCATTTTAAATGTAATATACAACACACAGCGAGATCGAGTCAAACAGAAGAGGCAAACATGAACTACACGAGGTAAATAGTGCAGAGAAAAAGTTCAAAACTGACAAGGGAGGTTATAAGAAGGTCAGTCGATAACATATACGATTTGCAGAAAGGTCATCATCAAGGGGATCTCTAAAAAGGGACCTACAATGTACCCCTGTGGGACACCTCCGGGATGGGCCCCCTCTGTTTCAGAGGTCCAACACATTAGCAGATTTCCGGAGCTTAGACACTTTAGATACACAGAGCCTCATGGAAAGTGTGAGGTGGTACTGTCCATGCCCCCACTTCTGAACATGAAACAGACCACTCAACCTCTTGTGGCCAGGAAGGGCTTCACGGCTGACAGTGACAGATCTGTGTTTGTGTGTGTGTGTGTGTGTGTGTGTGTGTGTGTGTGTGTGTGTGTGTGTGTGTGTGTGTGTGTGTGTGTGTGTGTGTGTGTATGCGCATGCGTGCGTGCGTGCATGCTTGTGTGCGTGTGTGGGGGTCTGCTTGTGTGTGTTTGTGCATGCGCACATGTGTGTGTGTGTGTGTGTGTGTGTGCGTGTGCTTGCTTGTGTAACTGATATCCTGTTGGCTCACTCTGCCATACAGCGCTGCACAATCATGTGTGTGTGAGTGTGTGTGTGTGAGTGTGACTGTGTGTGTGTGTGTGTGTGTGTGTGTGTGTGTGTGTGTGTGTGTGTGTGTGTGAGTGTGACTGTGTGTGTGTGTGTGTGTGTGTGTGTGTGTGTGTGTGTGTGTGTGTGCGTGCAGGTGGCGTGTAAAGGGGCTGCCCAGTGCAGGACAGGAATACTGGCCACCGTGATTTAAAGAGCACAACTGCTGTGACCACAGTATTATGGGCCCAGCCCAGCCCACCTCACATTAAAACATCAGCGGTCCTCACAGACAGACAGCCTGAAAGACCAGTGCCGTAGTAGGCTCAGACATACTGGTAGTTTGTGTGTGTGTGTGTGTGTGTGTACTGTATGTGTGAGTATATTCACTGCATAATGAACCGGCATACACTACCATATGCATGTGAAGCTCTCCTGTTCATACTTAACATGACATTTCATTGAGGCAGGAGTGTGCGATTTACTTATCGAGACATAGAAAAGGGAGTTATTTTCATTTTACTTTCGTTCCCAGCTGGAAAGGGTAGAGATGTAGAAGGCTAGGCCCAGCCCAGGCATGCCATAGTGCAGGTTTAGATACCTTTGCAAAGCATGCGGAAAATGACATGGATCAGAGCCAGCCAGCCGACATTGCTCAACCGTGGCAGCATAAACTTTACCTGTGACACCACAGTTATGCGCTTGGACCTGCTCAATAGTACATTACATTTTGTGTCTTTCTGTGTCCCTCACAGACGAGAACGGCTACCTTAACCCTGCTGAGCCAGATGACCAGGAACTGGACTACGACAACATTTGGGAATACGACTGCACTAGCGGGATGATTCAGCCGGTCTCTGGAATTCGGTCACACCGGACACCGGCAACGGACTTTGGTGCCCCGGGCCTCAACACCGCCATGGCAACACAGGCGAGATGGTCGTAAAAAAAGAAAAAAAAGGAAAAGCAAGAGCAACAATGGAAGTCGACTCCCGTCTGAACTTGCGCCGCATAGCAGACTAATCCTACTGGCCTGGCCTGTCCTGTCCTACTGTCAAAGCAAGCAGCCAGCCAGCGTCCGGCCCGGCTAACAGGGTCCACTCTTCTTCCATTGCTCTCTCTCTCTCTCTCTCTTTCCGTCTTTGTCTCTTTTCATCTCTCTCTCTCTCCGTCTTTCCATCTTTCTCTCTTTTCATCTCTCTCTCTGTCCCTTCAGAGACCTATCCAATCTGTCAAGGTCCCACTCTCTGCCTCCATCTCTCTGTCTTCCTCAATTCCTCTCTTTCTATCTCTCTGTCCCTTCAGAGTACTCTCCAAACTGTAGTCTATCAGTGCCAGCCGGCGCATGTGGACTGCCCAAACCCATCTATCAAACGTTGTGTCATGTTTATGATGGGACATCTCAAGGCTGAGCGTACATAGACATGGCATGGGCGCCGGCCGTGGTACTAAAAAGTGGTTCGGCTGGACCTCAACAGGTGTTGAAAATGTAAATACTCTTCCTGAGCGCTTCGGATGTTCCTTTTCTCTCCCCCTGTGGTAGGCTACCGGGCACTGCACTGCTGTTTATTTTTTATCATCCTTATTTTGTATGATAGGGGTTGTTTTTCAGATTTTTGATACTTTTTGTAAAGATGATTATTTATGGTTATTAAAGAGAAGGAATGCTGAGAATTTGATGCTGGTAGGCCCAGATTGTACCCGCTCATGTCCATATTTTCTATAAAGACAGCATTCCTTTAACAGGATAAACGTTAGCTATTTATTTTGTGTTTACAAGACATTGTGACTGCCTAAAAAGTGTAGCATACGTGTACAGAACCGTAGCATTTTCAATTTGTACTCCTTATGATGATGATGATAGTGAGTGGGTTGCTACTTTAAGTGTGTTGTGTTCTCTATTTATTTTTTAATAAAACATTTGTTTAAGTCTTACATGTTGTGTTACTCTTGATATGGTATGAAATAGACAGAGATCTTACTCATACTTGACTTAGGTCGTGCCAAAATGAATTGGTTTGTGTCACCACCTGCTGGTCGGTATGGGCCAATACAAGGTCTATCTACCGGTAGATTAGAACCCAGTCTTGAACAACTGTAGGCCTAATAATAGTAATCACATTGAACTTAATTTTTTTTAACTTTTATGAATATTTAGAATGGCTATTACTATGAGTAGTCGTAATAGAAGGAGAAGAAGTGGTAGAAGCAGTAGTCTTAATGCTAATGCCTCTTGTAGCACTGTGTATAGTACAAGGCATAATATTTTTCATTATTGTTATTATTATTACTATAGTGGTAGCAAAGTAGGTAGTAGTATATTGAATTGAATTGACTACTTTGTTGCAGACTGGAGGTGCCATAAAAACATAGAAAAGACAATACAAGTACAGTACAAATACAAATACAAGCTCAACCCATTAACATACATGCAAGTATGTATTCCACATTTCAGAGAAATACCTATCACTGTTAAGTGTCAGAAAGTATTTACAGCATTACACTTAAAACTGAAGTCTACATATTAATACATAAAATACCTAAAGAGTGCATGAAATAGTGAGTATTGTGATACCTAAATGAATAAAAATAAAAACGTAAAGAAAAGTGAGCCTAGTAAACAAGATGAAAACGCCAAGTGGCAGACAATATTTTTGTCTGGCGAATTGGTCTAGTGCTGCACCATACAGTTAATTTAAAACGACTGAAATCTGTTCTTTAATAACAATGTTCTATCTGTGTATTCACTAAGTCGGACATGCAGGAATTTTCATGTGAATGGCAACATTCCGCCATAAGGACGTAGGGCAAAAAGGTGGAGGAGGCACCACTGAAAAGATTTGAAAAAATGGATACCGTACTTGTATGTACATTCTACCTGTCTCTTGTTGTAGAATGTAGGGGAGGGAAACATTCTTAAACTCAAATGTTTTGGCGTTCCTACATTATTTACAGATATATAGTAGGGTAAGCTTTTAAAGGGACACTGTGCAGGAAATGGTAAAAAAAAAGGTACTGCAACTATGCTGCTCATTGAAACTGGGCTATTGCCAAATTTGATCTTTACATGAAAGTTTACTAAGTAATAAACAGATATTTTCTAGTATGGTCCAAGTACATAGTTTTTGCAGCTAAAAATAGCTATTTTTGGAAATTCAAAATGGCGGACCATGGACAAGATCCCCCTTTTCATGCATGAAAAGTGCAATTTTTCCAGTCATAATGAATACTTAGAATTTGATGGTGGTGGTAAGTATTTATGAAAAAGGTAACATTAGTGAATGGGCAGCATGAATTCTGGAAATAAACAACTAAAAATATCACACATTGTCCCTTTAAGTCACATTATCTCTGAAATGACTCAAGAACCAAACACCACAATTTCAGGTGTTGTTAATTGTAGGGTAGGTTTACACAAGATATTGGCCATTTTAAAATATAGCTTTTTTGATGTTTAGTTTTTAACATTTTAATATCTGACACTTACTCAGAGAAATGGCGTGTTCCATGTTGTTTGTGTATTTTGTAGAGCCAGAAAAAAGCTTTCAAACATCAAAATCACCTCCTTGTTACTTCATTTGACTAACATAATCAAGCATGAATGTATAGTGTCCTACCCTCTTAATTAAAACATTCATAGTTCGTTTCTCCCTTAATATTAGTGTCACATTCACACAAATGCAGTTCTGTGGTTCAACCTTACCACTGAAAAGGCACTCTAAATTGTCTTAAAATCCGGGTCGTTCTGGATCCAAAGTGTCTGATTTCACTTGAAATGATCCATTTCCCAATCCTTCCCCCTCTCGCTCCCAGTGCTTTCCTATTTATCTCTTAGACTGCCCCGTCATTAAAGGCAAGAAAATCCCAAGTAAATAAATAAAATAAACCTCACAAACATGGTGCACTGCCAACCAGTGGCATGCCCTAACAGTCTTGATCCAGCAGATGGCCATACATTCACTCAGGTTGCATCTTTTCACCTGACCATGGCCATCTGCCTTGCGTTCCAAATACACAGCTGTTTTTCAAAGTCATTTGGCGCCCTCTTTTGCAGAAACCCAGTAAGTGCGGGTCATTTCATGAGAGCTGTTGACAGTGCATTACACGTTACCCCTGGCCCTGGGAAACTCCAACTCCCATTGTCATTGTGACACAGCACACGGTGATCACTGCACACAACGAAATTGCATGTATGCCTCACCCGTGTAAGGGGGCAGCCCCAATGGCGCCCCAAGGGAGCAGTGCGGCGGTACGGTACCATGCTCAGGGTACCTCAGTCCTGGAGGAGGATTAAGCTTTTATCCGAAGTGAGTGTTGTTAATTTTAGATACAAGGGGTACTGTCCCTGGAGCAATGTGGTGTTAGATGCCTTGCTAAAGGGCACTGCATCCATCGATGAGGGTGTAGGAGGCTCAAAGTATTCTGCCTACTGATGCCAATATATAAAGCATGAACAAACATGAAAACACAATTTAAAGGCAACTGGAGACAAGTGTTACTTCAAAAATATGTTTTTAATCTTTTTTTTTCTCACAACATAACAAAAAAAATCAACCAGCAACTAATGAATTTACTACAGACCAAAGGTTCAAATTAAGGTGCAAGTTTCCCTCTGAAAATGTTGCATTTTCATAAAGGTAACAAAGTGCATGACATCACGTCCATTTAGTCCTTCATTGTCTATAACTAACAGAGAATATGCCATATCCTTTCATTAGTGCTTAATGAGCAAACTCAATACATCACAGTCGCTGTCTTCTTGACACATTCGGTTCATCCATCTCTTTAACCACATACTAAAACTTTCTTCAAGTACAAATACATACCTGATTTAACACAAAAATATACATCTTTCAAAAGGACATGCATTTTGGTCTTTTCAAGTTTTGCTAATGCACTTTACCCGACTCACATATAAGATATGTTACATTTTGGCCCTGCCATGGCCAACCGGTAGGGCACTCATCTGCCATGCAGCCGACCTGAGTCCGATTCCAGGCCATTCCCGGCCCGGGTCATTTCGCAACCAAGTCGAAAAAGACCAAAAAAAAATCTTTAAAAAAAAAAGATATGTTATATTTTGACTACTTTTCATGGCTCTGAAACTCCCAAACAGCAATAAGATCTATCATTCTGGCCTCAGTCAAAAATGCAAGGTCACGTCCAAACAGTGCTTGAATTTACACACCACGTCCAGTATGCAACATATGTGCAATACGTGAAATGCACACACATCTGTAATATCTCCTACCACATCAACTATACACAACACACTGTTGTTACACACTTAAAGGGTATGTGTGGGTATGGCTTGGGTTGGGTTTAGGATCATTCTTAGGGCCCATCACCGTGAGGGTCCACTATGAAGGCTGCTAACAATATGTGTATATATATATGGTATATATAATATGTATTAATAATTATATATGACAATGTAGTTATATATAATATACTTAAATGGTATGTGAGGGTGCAGGTTGGGTTTAGGAAGAGTCTTAAAGGAACAGACCACCCTTTTTTGATTTTCACATATTTGCAGTATTTCCAAGCATTATTCATGAATGTGCATATCATTTTCATCCATGTGTTTGCATTGCCCCGTTTAACAGTATAGCTAAATTAGGCATAGTAATGCAAGTCTATGGTACAAAATGAAACCTCATCAAATTTACTTATAAACCATTTTAAAATTAATGTAAAATTCCCCAGTGTAAAACAGCAATTTAATTCCGTCCAGTGATTACCTTTGACTTGATGCTAAAGATACCATTTACTTCCAGTGATTATGCTAAGCTATGCTAATAATTCTGATCCTATAAATCTAAGAACTGAAAACACTGAGAAGAAAATGATATGCACATTCATGAATAATGCTGGGAAATACTGCAAATATGTCAAAATCTAAAAAGGCTGGTCTGTTCCTTTAACACCCAACACGGACAGGAGGCCTTTTGAACAATATATAATATAATAATAAGGTAGATATAATAATAATTATATCGTAATAAATAATAATATTGCTTTGCTAAATCTGTAATCTTTCATAGGAGCCCAAGTTATTAGCAGTGCCCTTGTGTACAATCTGCAAAAAAAATGAGTCAGTGTAAAAGTAAGCTGTGAAAAGGAGCAGCAGTGGACTGTAGGTATGTAGTAGAGGAGCTGTAGTGAGCTGGAGCCTGGTACGGCCTGGCTGCGATGGGATAGGAGTGGTGGGCGCTCCTGATATGATGCGATATGAGGCAGTGGAACATGGCTGCTCTGCTCTAGGACTGGCTGCTCTGTGGCAACGGCTTGGCTCCCATCGCGGCCGCGGCCGCCTCGTCCCTCATGTACTTGTACCTCCTCAAGTATCGGATAGCTGACAGAGCACTGATGTTGGCCAGCAGAACTGTGTAGTTGTGCAGAGATAGAGAGAGGGAGGTGGAATATTGGCAGTATGAGAATGTAGCCCATGTACAATCACATACAGAGAGAGAGAGAGAGAGAGAGAGAGAGAGAGAGAGAGAGAGAGTTTTTCTTAGTAGAGCAAGAAGACCCAGAGTAAAATATTATATACAGTATGTACTGTATATTCAAAATAGACAAGACAGAAGGAAAATGCAGTAGTCAGTCTCTGGCCTTTCATTCCTTCATTGAATAACTCTCTTGTGTCCAGTGTCCAGTATAGGCCATCATACAGTATATCTACAGTACAGTATACAATATGGGTTTAATCTCAATTACACTCAAACCTTACATTACTGTTCTCTTTCCTCAAGTGTTTTTAGGAAAGACAGATCAGGGTCCAATTGAATTTACTGTTATATACTGTATTCATGACACATGTTGTCAAAATGTTGTTAACAAAATTGTTAATATTGTAAGTGTTGCACAGATATATGAGGGGCGGATTTTCAAACAGGGAATTTGCAATACAATTTACTAAGAGGGAAAGCTGAGTCATCCAAGCAGCTGACTCTTTGAGGGAAAAAAAAGAAAAAACAAATTGTAACTCATAATACCCAAACAGTTACAGTACTTATATATACAGCCATACTGGCTACTGACAGGTTTCATAAAACATCTGTAAGTGAACGATGAGTGCAGAGGAAGCCAGAGACTGGTAATATTTACTGTAAAAACAAAACGTACCAGCTTTCCATGTGTCAGCACCTTGAGGGCTGACGGACTTCATGACCCAGGAGGCGAAGGCAATGCAGACCAGACACATGTCGGACTGCTTAAGGGGAACCAGAGGGGCATCCACGCCTGGAAAAATGAAAAAAGGAGAAGGTGAGAATTGGATTGAGGGAAAGCTGTGTTAGAAATCATGTGAGCATATCATGTTATGTGCATTTTGCCTCTTTTTTCCCCTTCTTCGTCTGTACTACTGTCAATCAGTCAGAACCAATTTGTCTCCGGACCTCATCCTGCACACGGGTAGCTCACAGCAAAGTCAGCCTTGAACGCATCAGAGTACCAGAGCTAACTCACTTAAACAACGATGCATCAATCACAAGTGCATGAACATGCCAATACAAATAGAGGTCGGGGTTCCCAAAGCTTTTAATATGGCCCATCAGGTAGTATGCCTCTCTATGGTGATTGTGCTACACACTGACATTCGGTACACTGGGAGGTCCAAATTACATAGGCAGTAAACGTCTGCACTGCAGGCCAAGCTCCAGAACACATTGGAGATCTCAAATGAGCACGGAGGGAATTCGGCATCGGATTCATGGCGATTACGTGAGCCTTGACCACGGACAGTGCGCAGGGCGGATCTGGGAAACACAGATCAGTGGGACTTTGAAAAACGGTCCCAAACAGCTGTGCCTGTACGCCGTCCCATCCCACTCCCCAAGCTGGGACTCTTCCTGTTGCCTTGATCAGTTCCCTAGAACTTGGGCCAGCTCCAGACATCCAGGAGCTCACACAACAAATGTTCCAGGCCACATAAACACAACCTTTCAGGGCGTTTTTTGGCAAGTGGCTAAGCCAAAGTCTCCCTTGATCAATCAATACAAAGTGGAAAAACATGACGCTTGTAACTGGACATGGTGAACAAGTCACTGAGACAGAGAGACTGTAAGTAGGAACGTGCTTGTCTATTTTTATTTCCACCTCAACGTTCAACATGGTAATAGTTTCTGGCACTCTAAGTGACCTGTGAGCAATGGCCAAAAGGGTAGTGGAGGATGGTCTCTCACGTACTGCCATTCCTTTGGCACGGGCCAGTGGCTTGCGGACTTTCACTACGTGCACAGAGTCACTCGTCCCTGGCACCTGAACTGAATGAGTCAAACAGGAACACACAGTGGGGGGTGGGAAGAGGAAACAGAGACAGGCCCCACAGGAAAACACAGATGAGACCCTGAGGTGTTTGCGCTTTTGTGTCTGTGTGCGTGTGTACATGCGTGTGTGTGCAGGTGTGAGTGAGATAGCACGGTGATACAGTATTGTGTGATCTCTATTGTGCAGAGAAATTTCACAGCTTCGGTGAAACACAACACATCAGATGTGTGAAGGCCTGATGAAGGTTGTCCCACTGAAAAAGGTCGTTTAATTTAGTGTAATAAACTAAAATAAAATAAAAAGGATTTCATGCATCTACGGTGTGCCTTGTGACTCTCTGTCTCTCTATAGCTCTATTACTGGAAATATGACTTCCAGCAGAGGGGAAAGAGTGGAAAGACACCGGAGCTAAAATTGAGAGCTGTATGTGTGTGTGTGTGTGTGTGTGTGTGTGTGTGTGTGTGTGTGTGTGTGTGTGTGTGTGTGTGTGTGTGTGTGTGTGTGTGTGTGTGTCTGTGTATCTACGTGTGTGTGTATGAGACATGTATGAGTGTGCATGTACACAGCATATGCGCATGCAACTTGTATAACAATTAAAGTTAAAAATAGCAGCAGTATCCGTACGGGGGTCTACGACGGTCGTCTCCGGGCAACGCATCTGCTGCTCAGCCAGCTTCCTGAAGATGCGGCTCTCCAGGTCGCACAGCACGGGGTCGGGGAAGGAGCCCTGGTCCTCAAACCCCATCACGCTGAACGGCTGCATCGGCCGCCTGCCTGTTTTCCTGCCACTGGTCACGGGAACCAGTGAGAAGTTGTTGTTTTGGTTGGAGGTTGGGACGGTTAGGCTTTTGCGCCGCACCTTACGCAGGGAAAGAGGGCTGGTCCAAAAGGCCCCATCAGCACTATCGCTGGTGTTGTAGAGAGTTGACGTCTTGTTCTGATACCGTGAGACGACACGAATCGGGGGAGAGTGCTCACGCTCTTCCTCATTGTCTGACTGTGGAGGGGAGTCGGGAAAGAAGTAGTCGTAAGCTTCAGGGAACTGGACGTTACCGAAGTTACTGTTGCGACTAGAGGCACGAGAACAGGAGAAAATGGGCATTAATTTGCTCGAGTCTGACCCAGTGGACTGCTCAGGGAAGAAGAGGCTGCTTGTCTCAAACTCTGTGTAAAAGTCATCATAGGTCTCGGGGACAGAAGTGCCACTAATGTGTGATGCAATCAAGTTGTCTGTCTCTGACACAGTAGAAATGGCATCATCATCACCACCACAGAACAAATACTCCATCATCTCTGAGAGGGAGAAACCATGGCCATCCGCCACGGACTCGTCATCAGAAAACTGTGCAGATGTGTCTATGTGATAGAAAGGGTCAGCTGCACTATCGTCGTCCAGTGACCGCAGCGACTGGACTGAGGCGTTCCTCAGTATCTGCCGCAGGGGCTGGTTCTCCAGGGCCCGGAGGTTCTGCATACTGATGTTCTTACACATCTTTCTGAAGTACTGCTGCTCTGCATAGAGTGACTGAGGTATGGCCGTGTCTGTGCTGATTAACAAGACATCCTCCGTCTCAGCCAACGCAGAGGGGGAATCGGGTTCATTAACCCACAAGATGTTGGCGGAGGGGTCAGTTGATACCTCCTCCTGTTCTAGCTCTTGCTTGGGAACTTCTTGGTCTTGCTCTTCGTCAAAGTCTGACATGGTGGACATGTCTCCGGACGATCGATCTGGCCGGGTGTCGTCCACGTGCGTGAAGTAACCCGAGTCCCTGGCATGCGAGGCCTCGCTGAGGTCGTCCTCGGCCAGAGGGGTCAGGATGCTCGGATGTTGGGCGTGGCCGACCATGCGCAAGCGCAGAATGTCGTTGATGGTCAGCTTCTCCATCTCATTCCAGAATGAGGACATGGCAAAGACTGGGGGAGGGTCATTGCTCACGGCATCTGCATCCTTCTTCTCGGGTATGGTGTCCAACTTGTCCTCCTCAGGAGGGAGGTGCGGAGAAGCGTTTGAGGCTGCTGCATCTGTTGCCGGTTTGGCAGCTTCCTTATTTTGGGAAGACTGTGCTGAAACTGCTTTGCAGGGTTCTTTTACAACAGCATTTGAGGTGTCTGATGACCTCTGAAGCTGACTGTTGCCAGTGTCACTGTATTCTGTAGTGGGCTTGGTCAAAACGCTCATTTCATCATGTGCACCACTACCTGTTTTGCGTGATTCATCAGTGCAATTAGATTCCAGTGCAACATTTTTTTCAGTGTCACTAGCCTTTGACAAGTCACATAATCCCTTGCCATATGAATTAATAATGCCTGAGTCCGTTTCAGCTTTAGACAGTTGTTTGGGTTGCCCATTTTGCATTTCACGAGTTACAGGAGGAGGTGTGTCATGTTTGTTAGCGTCTGTTTCCTCTGTGGAGGAGGGGGAGGTACAACAGAGAGGACCAGCAGGAGTACATTTAGGATCTGCTTCGGCAGGATATGCAATGATCTGTTTGCTCCGGGTGTTATCACGGCCGTGATCTGCTAGCTCAGCACTTTCCACCCTGATTTGCATCTGTTTGTCAAGGGCTGCATTGCCCAGAGCTGGGGGACATGTGGCAGTTAGTGCTACCACCGCTGCTGTTTCTGCTGCTGGGCCATGTAAATGTGCTGGCAATGCACTGGGCTTGTTGTTGCTATCTAGTAAGTCTAGTAACGTCTGCAGGTTTGCTCCTCGAGCATTAGAAGGGGCTGTGTGTGGAAGATTGCCATTGAGGGTGACTGAAGAGTCTTTGTTTGGGGGTTCGTGGGAAAGTTTTACAAGCTGTGTACATTTCAGGGCATCTACAGCTGTGGCAATGTGGCCGTTTGCAAGTTTGGGTCTGATATCATTTTGTGCATTAGCTGTCACTGATGAATCACCCATTGGAAAAGGTTTTCCTGGGTCTAGAGGTGAAGTGTTGTTTATCTGTGCTAGTGAAGCTGATGGATGACTGTGTCCTCCCTCACCTTCAAGCACTCCATTTTGTGAAAGAGGTTGTCCCGTTTGTCCTATCTGACTGCCTGGAGGCGTGTGTGCTGCAGTCTTTGGCCTATTTACAATTTGTGATCCTTCAGGATCAACGGATGAATGACAGCCCTGCACCTGATCGGATTTCTGTGCTTCCAACAGTTGAGTGCTGGTTTGTGTTGAGTTACCCAACACCTTATCGCCATCACTGTGTGTTGACACGCTGCTATTGAAAATGTGTGTTGGGGTCTCTGTCTGGTCTTTGACATTTGCTGACACAGGTGACTCGTCAGGTTTGCAGCTATTTCCTTTCATAAGCCTCTGCAGTGGTGATAATAATGATAATGGTGCCTCCAAGCACCTTTCCTTGGACATGTCTGTGCTTCTGCGACTCTGTGGTTCTGTGTTCCCCACAGTTTGAGAATTGTAGGTGCCCTGCGGGAGTGCTCTCGGTAAGTCAATACTGTCAGCTTGGTTTCCAGCTGTAGATAGCTCTCTTGGCCCTGTGACTCTGTCAATCCGTGTGCGTGAGTTTGCTTGTACTGGCAACTGATCTGAGAGGCTATCAATCACAGCGGGGTTGTGTAGTGACAGGCGCTTGGGATCACTGCTGCTTTTGTCAGCCATTTTAACTGTGCCAAACTCCCCAGGCAAACTCCCCCATTGCGGCTTCTCTAACTCTGTTCTGCGCAAGTGTCTATCCTCGTCCGAATCAGTAAGAGCACCTGTGAACTGGCCCTCGTAGCTGTGCCCTGCTTCCACAGGCTCCATGCTCATCCTTTTCTTCCTCTTTTTCTTCCTACGTGGGGTTACGCAAGGAGACTGCCCTTCTGGGTATTCTGAAGCCTTCCTGGGTACTGACAGGCCATATGCTTCATCCCCTCGCAATAATACTTCTGGGCCGTTTCTACATCCGGCCAAGGCTGAGCTCAGCACTGGACCAGTGTCAGATGACCTTCGCTGGGCCGGCAGTGTGTCCTTGGAGAGCTTGTTATTATTATGGGCTGTATCTTTATTCTGATTGACCGGCCAGTCCTCCCTGAGTGCTGACATCATGCTACGAGCGTACCAGTCTGCCGTGGCTTTAGAAGAAACGTCTGGAAACCTACAGTCTGCCTTACTCTTTGGCTTGACATCACCTGAGCCTAGGGCACTTTGGTTGTTCTTAGCTCCGAGAGGTGTCGTCTTTGGTAGGCCATTGGTTGGCGGAAAGTCCACCTTGTTGGTGCCCTGGGTTCTCTTCGCATTCCCATTAGCAGTGGGGGGCTTATGAGACTGCTCAGGAATATTAGCCATACTCCTCAAATGCTCGAAAAAGCGATTGACAGATCGATCAATGTGCATATCATCCTCACTCCCCGACAACACGTAGTCTGGACTGCATAGGCCGTACCTGTCCATGCACAGACTCTCCTCGTGCAGAGGTCCATCATTTAGGTCTCCACCAGACTGAGCTGTGTCTCTGCCCTGTCGGGACCTCCTGTGTGGGCCAAATTCATCAAAGTCGCTCATCCCAGAGTCATCTAGCCCTGCGAGCACCGGTGGCAGGAGATCACACTCCTCGCACTCCTGGAAGAAGCTATTCCAGTCTTTCTCCGACATCTGTACGCTGTACTCGAAGTCGTCCATGGTGAAGAATGATTCCCCAGCCCGCCCTCTCTGCAGAGCAAAAAAAAATATTGTTAAGTCTCGACCCTTCAGAGGTGCATATTGGTTACACACAGCATTTCAATCCCTTATTGTTCACAACACTTAGTATTCAGTTATTCCTGATGCTTGTTTACATAGATCCAGGAGATCAAAGTGATTAACGGGAAACAAATAAATGAATACAACTCATTGTGATTCAGTGCAATAAATCTCATAAATGTATAGAACAGATTAAACCTGATTTATTTTTTCTGAGGAATAAAGGGGCTATGCAAGAATTGTACAAAGCAACAGTCCGCTCAGAAAAATCTGATGACTGAACATTTGTGAAAACCATTCAACTCAACGAAAAACTTTCACAAGCAGTGTCAAAAAATTAGGATAATCAAGCTGTAACCGTTCTATTCTTGTAGCAAAACAAAAAGTAAACCAACTGTGCTGACTCACCCCTCAAATGCTCTGCTTGGTCATGGAGACAAGCACTGAAGTGAAACTCTTCAGCTATTGACTTCAGCTGACTGTCCCTATATAATCCCTGGCCTTGACATTAGTGCTCAGGTACACCAATCATGTGCTTCTGCAGGTAGCTATAATTTTCCATTGGCTTACATACCATTCTGACTTGGACATATAACAGGTATGCCAGCAGAGTGGAAATGTGTTTTGATCCCTCGTTATGTTAAGACACGCAAACATACTGTATATAATCTGCTCAATTATGTTGTTCGATTTTGTTAATATACACACAAATATCTTTGTGAAATACCTTTGCAGTTTTAATATCTGATGCTCTCATTAAGCAGTGCTTATATGAAGCAAAACAAATGAATTTATTTGATGTTTTATCACTTCTATTAAAACAATTTTGAATGACATATATTGTCATTTCTTACTATCATTTCATATTTCCTACAAATACTCCTCATAATACATTTTCAGAACATAACATAACATTTAGGTGATAGACCAGCTCTGATTACATGATATGAGCATGGTAATTGAAAATGAAGTATGAATTAAAGGCTGACTTCCTTTCATTACACTTGCTGCCTGTCACCTGTAGAATTTATTAATGACTGTTCGTGCAGTGTGGTACACATTGTCATGTGTCCTACCTGTTGGTTCTAGTCCTACTCCTCGACCCCCTACCCGGCGACAGCGCTGTGTGCTACATTCACAGCAGCGAGAGAGGGAGCGGTGTCGTCGGCAGGGAGAGGCATGCTGTGACGAGTGTCCTTCTCAAACTCTGCCCTTGCGCTGTTGCGTGCGGAGAGAGGAGAGAGTGGAGCATGGCAGGGAGCGTATGATTCGTTATAAATAGAGCCGTGTTTCTGATCACGTATTACACGCCTTCTTCTCCACTCCGACACCAGGCGACAGAGGTGTACTGTTACGGGCCCCTCTAAATAGTTGCTGCATTGGACATGTACCTCATGGGATCATATGCTTATGCTCAGAAACAGCACACATACAGTCTGTCTATTGTTGTAGTATCTTACACTCAAAGAACTGCAGCTGTGAGCTTTGTTTGTTTGTTTGTCTGATTGAAATGTCAAACCACATGCACCACTCTGTGATTGCGTGCATGTGTCTGTCCTGAAAATACTACTTCATATGTCATGCGTGTCTGCCATTCTACTAAAGAAGCCCTGGCAGCAGCGTCCAGGAGAGACAGAGTGGGGAGGTCAAGTTACGCCCAGCAGCAACTGTAGAGTAAGAGTTTCCAGGAGCTGGGACAGACGCACTCCACTCGGACGGACGCAGGACAGTCACACTGTGTCCTGCACGCATGTCAGCTGACTACAACCACAAAGATGTCATGTCTTTAGACATAATCCCCCTTTTCACCCTCCAGCACATCTAACGTTTGCAGAAGAAAATACTACTGTCCTCCCCACTGACCACGAGGATGGGTGGGTGCACAGCAAGTGGACAGAGAGAGATATTGCTATCACCCCAATGGCTGTGCATCTTTTGTCAGGCGACAAACTAAGGGCAAATTTTAAATATTCACTCTGTCAACACTGATACAGCATTAAATATGCTATTTGTCGTGTTATTAATGTTGTATTACTAATGTTCATTCACTATAGTGCACTTTGTAGGAGACAAAACAATGTGAACCTAATGTAGTAGTAAAACATACAGAGAACACTAATAGCATGTCAAACTTTGCCTAAAACACTACAAACAAGACAACTACCAAAATTAATATCTGCTGTTCCGCATATCTCTCTGCATTCTTCATATCTTGCCAGTGTTGCACAACCTGTTTTTTGGGGGGACTTTGACTTTATTTGACATTGCTGAGATGTGATGCTTGGAGTAAAACAGGCCAAACTAAACTTAAAAAACTGAAGTTTGCCACAATTCTATATGAATAGAAATTCATTGCATTGCAGTGACTGTCTGATATGACCATGGCCATCAGACTTCGCTGGAGCCAGACGACCCTTATCTATATAATGTAGGTCAAATGTCTATTTCCATACGTTGCGTGAGTTCAACTGTGCATGCCACAGCATCATGGTGTTTATGTGATACTGCTGACTGTTACACGCCACTGATATATTAGCTGGCTACTGAAGTCAATTGAGAAGTGGGGACTTCAAAGAGTAGAGATACTATATCAACCACCATAGCCAGGATGTTGTTCTACATGTTTTTTTTACAGTGTTCCTTTATTTCCAGTGAGATCACGCAAGCTATCCAGGTTTTTTTGGTTCTCATTAATTTCCTGTGTTTCTTGCGAATTTGTTTGTCAAAATGAGTGGGGGATTAACCGGTAACAGAGGCATGTGACAATAATGATTTGAAAGGAAATGCTGTGCTATTTGATACTAAATATGATATGTAAAAAACATGCACATTTCTGTAAAGAAAATCTTGAAATTAAATGGGCACGCACTATACAAGCACATTTAATTTCAAGATTTTCTTAAATAAAATGTATAAGCTATTTTGAGAGCTTTTGAGAGTTTCATATTTAATATGAAATATCGCAACATGTCATTTGCACCACATTGATGTGCTGAATTACCTGTATAGCCAAACCTCACAAAATATGTGTCTTGGGAAGTATATTATTGTTAAACAAACAAACATACAGTAATCATACCAATATTTTCAGTAATGCATTCCAACAAATCAAATTGCTACACATACAAAGGGGCCGTTTCTATTTAGAACAGAGTTTTCCTTTTCAGTGCCTGGCAACCCTGCGCTCCCCATCAAAGGGGAACAGCCTGAACAAGCCATGGGGTTCACAAGGCAACTGAGGCGGCTTTAGGCCTGTGTTTACCCACATCAAGATTATTCCAAGGGGAACAATGGGACGCTCAATTTGCCGTCATTAACAAAATGTCACGATTTTTTTGTATGGCCAAGATACCAAGATAACAGATCAGCCAATTACCTCAATCTCTAAATTAATACGACTGTAAGCAAACAGCAGCGACATCTGTTAAAAATAACTGTAACTGAAGGCAACTTGTGTGTGAAAACGCCAGAGTTCCCATGGCTCCCATGTCTTGGGGCTACTGTCAACGTAAACAACTGGAACATGGAGGGGGGTTTTTTACAGTGAAGAAGATACAGTCAATACAGTGAAGTGAATTCAGTGCAGTGAATACACTGAAGAAGATGCAGATGAAGAGATGTGAGTCAGAAAATACAGAAATTGCTTTTTTTGGGGGGGTACCACCGTATAAGGAAGTTGACAGTAAAAAAAAAAAAAAAAAATTGAACCATTTTATAATACACCTTGAGTATCATGTATTACATATATATAGTAATTGCGTATATATCGGTCCCCTAAAATATCGGCCGATATGGGCTTTTTTTTTTTACATCGGCCCAATATAATGTTTTCCCGATTAAAATATCGTTTAATTTAATGAAAACATGGGAACTGCGTTCAAGCCAGGTAACGACTTTTACTTTACATTTTCATTCAGGCCGGGTAGGCAAAACAAGCCTGTGACAGAGATTCTGGGACTATTATTATAGGAGTATTATCAAATATTCTTTTAATTCATAATGGACCGTCTCTGGTATTATCTTATCCAGTCTCTCTGCCTGTGTGATGCTGTGACTTGGCGTCACATGACCGCCAGCCAAGCAATGGCTTTGGCAGGCAGGCAATGGCGCTCAGCAGAGTGCACTATTCTTTGTAGTTCTTTCTGTTCACGCACTGTGGCATTCACGTACCAGGTGATGATGGACCCTGTTAAGATGCTCTTCACCGCTGAGGAGTAGATTATAGCAATATATTATATTGAATATGAAAATGTGAACATATGGGGTATCGGGTATCGGTATTGGCCCTGAGAAGCATATTTTCATATCGTGCATCACTAATAAGTGAGATGTGTGTATGGAATGCAATGGCTTCATTTGTCAAACATAACATGTAGGCTACTTGACCGTAACTACCATAGTACTAAACCACTATCACAGTGCACAGAGCCTTTAGTAATACATTACGACTTGGTCATTACCATTCTGGTGACAGCTAATTTATAACAGCGGCTGTGTTAAGGGGTTAAAAGGGACTGAAGGCATAGGTGGTTCTAGACAGGGGCCAGAGTGGGCCAGGGCCCCAGTAGAATAGCTCCTGGCACATTTTGTGACCCCTGTGCTGAACAGCCAATGACTTCAAATTTTAATTTCTAACAGCAACAGTAGACATTTTTGAATATTATATACATGTACTATATAAAATGTATCTCTTGGTCAATTCTTTGCCCACCCCTAAAAAATACTGGCCCCTCTGGCACCTTTGGTGTAGAAACGCCCGTATGCAGATGTGTGTAAGCTGCTGGACACCTTAATTTCCTTGTTCTACTCTACTCCACTCTACTCTAATCTGTCAATTTAACAAATGCATTCCTACATACACCTACACCTGATAATTAAAACCCAGCAAGGCCAGGAATACTTTTCTCATGCTTGTGCAGTCGAGCTACAGTAGTGTAAAGGAGATGCGAGTATGGCCGCAGGGAATTCCCACACAGCGAGCTAGCTGTCTGTCAGTGAAGAATGCTCTTCAGGAACCAAGAATGTGCAACAAACACTTCACTGCCGCAATGGCTGTATTATACAGCTATTATCCTTCGCCACTGTGCAACTGATTTGCCTATGACTATGGCTAATTATGGGAACACAGCGCGGCTAATTAACCCGCAACCAGTTGGGCTGCATGCCCAGAAAAGATAGTCTATACAGTATCAGCTCCCCTGGTTGTGTGAGACTCTGAATATAGACAGACAGAGAGAGAGAGAGAGAGAGAGAGAGAGAGAGAGAGAGAGAGAGAGAGAGAGAGAGAGAGAGAAAGAGAGAGAGAGAACAGAGAGACAGAGAGAACACAGAGAGAGAGAGGGTGGTGGAGCGGGTGCTCGTTTGACTTACCTGAGGGCCCTCTTCAGTGTGTGGGTGGGAGTCTGTTTTCATCAAGGGGATTAGGCCTTTATGGACCGCTCTGGGATTAAGATCGCAATCTGGCCGGCTACTTAATAGTGGCTAATGTGCCAGTGTTTTCTCCTCATAATTGCGATGTGTCAGCTCCGGCAATACAGCGTCAGTCTCTGTCAGCAAATCCCTGTAAACAGAGACATTCAGAGTGAAGTGGTGGCACGACCTGGCATTTTCACTGGTGCCTCGTTGTGTACCCCACAGTAATGCAGGAATGACAGTGGCAGCGGCCGGACATCTTTTGTACAAAACCGGTGTTGGTGGTGCATGAACAGGGCCGCTGACAGGCTTGGACGGGCCAGGGACAAAGTCATCTGAAAGGGCTCCTCACCTAATAGGCTCCATATAATCTAATGGGGACCTAATTCTGGGCCCCCTGTCTCCCTGGGCCAGGGACAACTGACCCCTCGGCTTCCCTAGACATGAGCCTTTTGGCAGATAGCCTTTTACTGTAGATGGACGCGTGGACCTATTCTACACAAAAGGGCCCTTTTCACTCTTAGCTGAAAACACTCACCTTCATCATAACAACATTGCTATGACAATCCAGACGGTCTTAAGTAACTGATAAAGACATGGTCATTACCGTTTAGGGATAACAGAAACTCTGCACTAAGGGGTTAAAAATGCATTTAGCTCAGTTGGCGGTGGGAAGTGGCAGAACAACTGCACACAGGGCTGAAGGCTAAAACACTGATAGGGCCCCAGCCATGGTCAAAATATGGTCCCCACCACCACAGTATAGGAAGGCCCTGGGCCCTTCTTGGCCCCCTATGGCTCAGCCCCTGGATGTTTTGGGGGATGGAGGTAAGCAAGGTTTGTGTATAGATGTTACAGTGAAAGTAAATGTGGCATCAATTAAATGTTTTTTTCAGGTCTTGATTTTCTTCATCAATGGGACATAGGCCCTACATATCTGGGCAACTAGGCCTATACCAAGTTTTAGATCAAGTGTCTTGTTTGTGCTGAAACCATTGTGAAAGCTGGGCAGATTGTGAGAGATGATAAGCTGGTCTCACACAGGCAAAGGTCTGCCAAGCAAAATTGTTACCGTGTGTGGTCTTACAGAAACAGTAAAATGTGATCTACATGTATTCCATATGCTTGGAGGTGTTCCTAAATTGTTGCCTAAAATCGATATGGTGTTAAAACAGCTCTGAGATTTGAACAGAAACACTTAATGTATTTTCCAAACGTGCTAAACTTCTTTGGAGAGGCTCGGAAATTAAAGCCTTCTGCTGTGGTGATTTTGCTTGGCGCAGCCATCAGAGTGCAATTATGTCAGGCCAGGCGGATCGGACTTGTCTGTCCTCTCGAGGATTGTGAGCTGCTCGCGGAGGCTTTCTGCCGAGCCGTCATCTTTTACTTGCTAGTCTTGTAATGTGAGAGCCTATCGCGGTTAGTCCACTCGTTATCTTACCTCTATGCCGGAGGCTCCAGACAACCATTTTACTGCAACACAGACAATCGCGGGATTTAGTCGCGCGCTGCTCGGGGCACATCCTTGCACGTGGGATCAGCTGAGTCACAAAGGGTCATTGTGTTCTCTCGGCACCTGAGAGCATCGAAATATCAGTCGGCAGCTCTTGGCGGTGACTTGATGTCATCTGACTGCCTTCCCTCTACGCTTAATTCTATATCCTATTATTTGGCAAAGAGCTCAGCAGACCAGCAGACCAAGGGAAAGACGGATTGCTCATCTTCGGTTTCAAACTCTGTGTTAATGCCGCTGACTGATGGGCTTCAAGGGTCTGACAGTCAACAAGTGGATTAGAACCACTGCGTCTCGTGAACTGAACTAAAGCCAAGACGATAGAACAACCTCAGGCCTGCTTCATATTTTTGAAAGGAAACACAACAGTGGCTGACATAGTCCCCTAACTAATGTTACACGCAGGGTTGCGTTTGGAAAGCGGCCAGATTAACTTTATTTAAATCAGTTAAAGTTCAAAATGTTGAGTTTTTACATCAGGAAACTCCCCAAAAAACAGCAGCGTCAAGAGCAAAAACCCTCGCGCTCACTGAAATGACCAGCAGATGGCGGACATGAGTCGTTAAGTGAGATTGTGACCTACTATGAGATAGAAGAAGGTCAAGTTTTGATAGATGACAGACAGTTACATGTTCTTGCGTTGCATCCACTAAATTTTTCTTTGTTTTCTCTCTCACGAAACACACAAGAGAACAGCACATAAAGTTACATCAGTAAAATATCTACTGCCTGGTGAGTTAAGTCTTAAACAAATGGGATAAATGGAGAATTTAAAGTTTCTATATAAACTGTAGCATGTATCAGGGGCCCTGGCCTTTGTTGCAGTCTCTGACTCACTGCTGGCTTATTTTTACCAGAATGACCTCAGTCGCCGGGGCCCAGAGCAGACCAAAGCACCTTCTCTCCCAGTGGTCCCTGTTTGGAATGTTTTCAGGGACAGGACGCAGACCGCAGCCTTCCTGATGATGCTGACCTGGCGGAGGGTGAGTCATGTTGGAAGCATCATGTGTAGACACACACACACACACACACACACACACACACACACGGTCCTGCATCACACAGCACAGGAACTGGGCTGGGGTCACGGATAAGGCCTATATCTGGAATCATTTAACAGGACTCCCCCTTCAGCTGTAATTGGGGAATAATTTGGCTCAGTAATTAACTGTTGGAAGGTTTCTCAGGAGGAAAGAATCAAGCCCAAAGCCCAACAGGCATGTCTTGGACTGGGAGCCAACCAGGGTGGGTGTTTGTTGCCAACTGGGGACCGACTGTCTCTGGCTCACTGCAGGGTAGTTGTCTGACACCGATTCTTGTTTGGGGAACCTCCACCCCTGACTTCTCATCCTGTGCAGTTCAGTCAGGGAGGAAGAAGGGGTGTGTGTGCGTGTGTGCGTGTGCGTGCACATTCACACGCGTGTAGAGGACACTTATTTGTCTGTCTCTGTGTGGGTGGGTGTGTGTCTGCTGTGCGTGTGTGTTTCATGTCGCCTACATGTTCGTGCCCAGCTTTGTCCACTTGTGTCAGTGAAAACATGTCCACACGGTTTTCAGCTCTACCCAACTGGCATCAATGTGTCTCAACAACATTGTGTGGCATCAGAAACATCAGCACGTCATTTTCTATCTCTTGCGATTGTGTAATTACAAGCCAGGAATTTGTAGTCAAGAGTAAGCACGCTCCGATAATTGAGCGGTGTTTACAATGCAGAGATGTTATCCCCCGTGGAAATCTGAGATTACAGGAACAGACACTGTGAGAGCGCAACACTCCCCGTCACCCCTAATTAACCAAAGCATGCGCAAATTCAGACTGGCTTAGATAAACACCAGAAGCACAAAATCTTTTTGGTGCAGAGCCAGAATGGTAGCCTTTAGTTTGGGCAGCGGGTGAGGGATTGTGGGGTGTGGGGGTAGTGGTGGGATGGCAAGACGATGCAATAGCAGGAAATGATTAGAGAGATGTTTCCAGTCTCATATCAAGGAATTGTGATAGATGCATTTGTCTTTCTTTCTCTCTCCCTCTCTCATACTGTTTCATGTTCCCTCTTTGTATTAACTCTCCCCATGTTAACTCTCCCCACTCTTTCTCAATCTCTCTCTTTCTCCCTTTGTGTTTCTGTCACTCTCTTGCTTTCTGCCCCCCCCCCACCCCCCACCCCTCTCTCTGTATTCTTCCTCCTCTGGCCATTACTGTTTGCTCTCAGTTAAGCATACAGGCCGCGGCTCCACCACCGCTGGAAGTAAAGTAAAGGTTAATCATTGATCATGGTACACACACACACACACACACACATACACACACACACACACACACACACACACACACACACACACACACACACACACACACACACACACACACACACACACACACACACACACACACACACACACAAAGGAGAAGGTTGAGGGAGGTGTGTATGTATGTGTGTGTGTGGGTGCAGGCGCGTGTCTGCACGTGTGTGTGTGTGTGTGTGTGTGTGTGTGTGTGTGTGTGTGTGTGTGTGTGTGTGTGTGTGTGTGTGTGTGTGTGTGTGTGTGTGTGTGTGTGCGTGTGTGTGTGTGTGTGTTGATGGGTAATGGACCTCCTCCTCTCCACGGGCCAGCCCAGCGCCACACACAGAGCCCCAGGCAGGGAGGCAGGGCCCGCGTGACGTCCTGGCCGCCTGTCCTGGGTCACGGGGGGTTATCAACCCCACTGCATAGGAAACAATGCACAGCCTTCGTCAGGGCTGGTGGTGGTGTGGAGATGGTGGTGAAGGTGGACAGGGACAGGGACAGGGACTGTCAGCTTTGCCTGATGGGGCCCAACACGTACAACATTATGGGGACCCAATCTTGGGCCCCATTCTCTCTGGGACCCTCTCCCTGGGCCTGGGACAACTGACCCTTTTGACCCCATCCTGTAGGCGGTGGTGGTGGAGGGTAGAAGTATAGCAGGGACTGTGTGCGGCTGGCTGTCAACACTGCTTCTGACTCGGCCTCTCTCGATCCTCCGCCTCACTGAGCTGTGACCAGCCGTCGCCACTCCACTTTCCATGCATCTCAACCCACCACACAAAACTCCACCCCACCCCACCCCAACCCATATGAAAAAGAAATAGCCTACTTGAAACTTACAAAGTCATTCAATTGGCAATGCCAATCTTAGGCAAATCTCAGTAGCTCATACTTATTCTTATCCTCACATGATAAGCACACATGCATATTCCATTTGCATTACATAAGCATTCTTTATAATAATCATGGTTTATGATGCCAAAGGCCTATACAGTAAGCATTATAGATATAATGTGTACATGTGTCTTACGCATTTATTAGGAAAATATGACCAATTCAATGGGATAGAAGACTATAGAAGACTTTTCAAACCATATATGGACCATTTCGTAAGCTTCAAGTATTTCATTTACACATGGGCATTGATCTGTGACCAGCCGTCACCGCTGCACCCAACTCACCTCACCCCACCCGACCCCACCTCACTCCATCCACAACGTCCCAATGCCCCGACTGCCTGGCTGTCTAGTCTGTCTCTCATCAGCTCCTCTCTCTCTCCTCTCTGTCTTCACCACTGACTGATAACAGACGCTGCGCACCCTGTCACTGCTTACTCATTTAAGCCACACGGCGTGGACTGGTGACCGCCCGGGGGTGGGGGTGGGGGGTGCTGACCCGGTGACCCCTCTTCAAGCCCTTCAGCCGTTTCTCTCCTCAAAAGCTCCCTTCTTTTTTTATTTTCCTTTCTGCAGCGTGGCTGGCTCGCCATGGACATCCATGACTGGTCCCGTTCTGAAAAGCATCCTCTATGTGAAGATGATGATGGCCAGTGTAGGAGTAGTGGGAGGAGAAAGGTCTTTAAGATGGGGTCTGAAAGGGAAAGAAGGGGGCTCTTGGTGGGGGTGGGGTGGTAGTGGAGGTGGTGGACGCTGAAAGGCACAGGCAGAGGTGAAGCAGGGCTCAGGCCACTAGGGCTTGTGTGCGTCTCTTGTGGGAGTTATGTGTAAAGTGCATGAGAGCCGTGTTGGGGGGGGGGGGGGGGTATGGGGAAGGGTTGTATAGGGTTGAGTGCTTATGTGTCTGTCTTGGGAGTGAGAGTTATGTGAGAGAGGAGAGAGAGAGAGAGAGAGAGAGAGAGAGAGAGAGAGAGAGAGAGAGAGAGAGAGACATTTAGAGGGGTGTGTTTAGTGCTGTTTAAGTGTGTTTCATCCAGTGGTTACCATAGAAACCAGCTCTTGCCCATGCCCATGCTGTGTTTAAGTACTCTAGCGTTTTTCAATGGGAGCAGCTTTTTTATCTGAGATTTTGTATGAGTGTGCTGCTCTCTTCTCAGACAAACACACATGCACACAGACGAACGCACATGCACACACACATGCATGAACACACACTTGCGCACACCCACGCCATTACACATACAGACACACACACAGTCACACAAAGACAAACACACACGCACGCACACACACAGACACACACACACACACACACACACACACACACACACACACACACACACACACACACACACACACACACACACACACTCACACACACACACACACACACACACACGCGCATGCGCACACAGACACACACACACACACACACACACACACACACACACACACACACACACACACACACACACACACACACACGTACGCACGCGCACACACACACACACACACACACACAAACAATCTCTTCTGTAAGTTGATATATGAGTGACTAGACGTTCAACCATACAATTGATCTGTCTATGTCTTCTTCTCAGACACACACACACAAGCACATGAGTGATTCTCTAATTCGCCTACACTTTTAAGTCCGTGGATTTTATTTGGCAAATCCACTAACTATTAACTGCATCCAATCATGTTTTGGACATTAGAAAACATTTATCTTTCATATAATACAGAAAGTGTAGACATAGCATTATTTCCCTCAGCAAGAATGAATATTTAATACTGGTTTTGGGCGTTTTCATGCCGTCCTGCTTTCCAAATGTCAGATTCAGTCTTCATATTAGCATGTAAAGAAACTTGTTTTGCCCAAGACGATTGCAAATGTTGATTCACAGTAATCATCACAATATGACAAAACTGTCAGAAAGACCACTGTCCTTTCCATTATAAATGAAATTTGCCATTTTGTGTGTGTCCACGAAAACTGTGTTAACCGTGTCACGGTCTGAAACCTCCTCCATAAATCAGTAATGGTTTGGTCTTAGGCCATACGAATAACATCACGTGATGTCATAACCTCTTTGGCAGGATACAGGAAGACTTTTTGGTAAATTTTGAGCTCCATCCTTCCATAATTTAATCCATTCTTTTTCATGTTCTCATAGCGGGAAAATTGCCTGTCAACTGTGTTATCAACATATTCATAAGAATCTGAATTAGAAATCACATGTAGAAAAACACAGATAAAGCATACAGATACATGAATTGATTAAGGTGTTGTGGTGGAACTTCTGAGGTCCTCAGTTAGCACAACACCATAAAAATGGCTGAAATGTCAACAGTGTTACCGTCAATGGTGTTACAATTAAGTATGACAGTCAGGGTTGCCAGATGAGGCTGATGATTTCCAGCCCAAAAAATGATCAAAATCCGCCCTAAATACCCGCCCAATTCTATTGATTTATATGGCAGTGTGAAGGTTTTTCTTATAGATGCCATTTTTACCCGCACACGGCCATCCTAAGCAGCCTAATTGGGCGGGAACCAGCCCAATCTGGCAACACTGATGACAGTTGAGGAGGAGTATGTTTTTGCCAATTTATATCCATATTGACAGACAAACAAACAAAATAATTTGTGTTCTGTTGATGTTCTGTGAGATGGGTTTGTCTGCTCTGTTTTTTTCTCCTAAAAATGTGCCGACTTGTTCCCCTGCACTGTTGACCGTAACACAGTTGAGTAACACGGTTGACTGTTTTGAAAGTGTTTTTGCGCTATTGATCCCTTATGTGTTGGAAAAATCCTATGAACATACACTAGGGATTATCT
>NC_085866.1:44176642-44196642 GCF_034702125.1 Engraulis encrasicolus | reverse complement strand
CAGGCAAGAGTGTTGAAAAACAGATGAATTAAAGACAAAAAGAGAAGGAAAGAAAAAAAAAACAAGATGGAAAGGAACTGAGTAGCAGTAGGAGTGTCTACCAGACAGCATACAGTACCCTTACAACTAGCAGTCCTCTCTTCCAGAGAGAGGCCCATGAGGTCATGGCATACAAGCCCAGTGAAGGGGTAGATTGGCTGGGGAGGACTCAGAAGGGTGGTGAGGTGCAGTGGGTTGGTGCTGGAAGCCCAGAGATGGGGTACTGTAGGTAAGGGAGGACCCAGGGGAATGATGGTGTGGCTGGATGGTTGGTTGGTTCTGAGGTAACTGGCCTGGTTTTGATGCCGGGATCTGGTCCAAAAGAGCTCCATTAGTGTCCTGGATTTTTTTTGGTGTAACACACACACACACACACACACACACACACACACACACACACACACACACACACACACACACACACACACACACACACACACACACACACACACACACACACACACACACAGTCTCCAGGATCCGCCTGGCCACTTACACATTACTGTACTGTACTGGGGCTGCAAAGGCTCAGAGCCTGCCCCGGGCCTGCCCAGCTTTGGATTCGGCTCACCCGTCGCTGGGTCTGTCTTTCAGTCCCCTGTTCATTAGTGTCACGGGCCTGGTGATGCATTGCCTAACGCAGACTCTTTACTGCTTGTTTTTCCAACCTTTTTTCTTCCCCGTCGCCCTTCTTTCGATCTCTCTCTCTCTCTCTCTCTCTCTCTCTCTCTCTCTCTCTCTCTCCTTCAGCCCGGCTTTTACAAATCTGAATGGACTCATTTGTTGACTTAAAATAATTAAGGGGAAAGGAAGGATAAGGATGGGTGGAAGAGAGACAAAGAGGTGCAGAGAGTGAAAAAAGAGAGAGCAAGAGGAAGTGAGAGTGAGAGAGAGCGAGAGCGAGAAAGAGCAAGCAAGAGAATGGGTAAGAGACAGCAAAACCAGGAGATAGAGTGAGAGAGAGAGAGCAAGTAAAAAACAGAGCAAGCGTGCGACAGAGCAGAAGATGGATGGTACGGATGGAATATTTTGAGAGGCTCCTCTCCTTCTCCCTCTCCCTCTCCCTCCGTCTGCTCCCTCGCTAGTTTTAATCAAGCTCCTGAGGCCCTCCACATCACACTGGGAGACCCCTGTCCTCCTCTCCCTCTCTCCCCCTCCCCCCCTCTCCCTCTCTCCGCTCCGCCACCGTCTGGGAAATGTCTGTCGAGACGTAATGATGGGAACTTCACACTAACTTTCTTTCTTCACCACGCTTCTTTATTTTTTGTAGATTTAAGGCCCCCACTGTGGGCAATATATCTAGCGAACGGAGGAGGAGGAGGAGGAGGAGGAGGAGGAGGAGGAGGAGGAGGAGGAAAGAGGGAGCTGGGAGGAGAGGTTAGGGAGTCGAGGCAAATTTGGAGGCAAGCGGCAGCACCACCCAGGGCCCAGTGTAAATACTTGGATTTTTTTGCTGCTGCTGCTGTGTGTGTGTGTGTGTGTGTGTGTGTGTGTGTGTGTGTGTGTGTGTGTGTGTGTGTGTGTGTCTGTGTGTGTGTGTGTGCGTGTGTGTGTGTGTGTGTGTGTGTGTGTGTGTGTGTGTGTGTGTGTGTGTGTGTGTGTGTGCGTGCGTGTGTGTGTGTATGCGTGTGTGTGTATATGTGTGTGTGTGAGTGTGTGCATGCATGCATACGTGTGTGTGTGTGTGTGTGTGTGTGTGTGTGTGTGTGTGTGTGTGTGTGTGTGTGTGTTTAGCGGTGTGTGTGTGTGTGTGTGTGTGTGTGTGTGTGTGTATGCGTGTGTGTGTATATGTGTGTGTATGTGTGTGAGTGTGTGCATGCATGCATACATGTGTGTGTGTGTGTGTGTGTGTGTGTGTGTGTGTGTGTGTGTGTGTGTGTGTGTGTGTGTGTGTGTGTGTGTGTGTGTGTGTGTGTGTGTGTATGCGTGTGTGTGTATATGTGTGTGTGTGAGTGTGTGCATGCATGCATACATGTGTGTGTGTGTGTGTGTGTGTGTGTGTGTGTGTGTGTGTGTGTGTGTGTGTGTGTGTGTGTGTGTGTGTGTGTGTGTGTGTGTGTGTGCGTGTGTGTGTATGTGTGTGTATATGTGTGTGTATGTGTTTGTGTGTGGAGGTGTGTGTGGAGGGGTTGCCCGGCAGAGATAACAGCGGGGGAGAGAGAGATAGATATAGAGAGGGCTGAAGCTGAAGGAGAAGGGGGGGCTGTCAGTTCAGCCGTGAGGTTTATTAAAAAACCCACCCGTTAAACATGCCCGCGTGAACCCGCCTGCCCAGATAACAGGCAAGTTCCCCTTATTACTTAATATCCATCTCCCCCAGACGCACCCACTCGCCCACCCTTCCTCTGCCCACGCAAACACCCCTCCACTTGGGGGCATGAAAGGGGCTTTCTGGAGTCGACATGGAGCTACCTGTCGAGTTGAGCTGCCAAGCCGTTGCAACGCATTCCAGAGAAGCACTCCTTCTGTTTTTTTCAGTATTTGTTTTGGGGGCTTTAACCCATTAAGATACAGCATTATAAATTTTCTGTTACCAGAATGGCAACGACCAAGTCGTAGTGCATTATTAAAGGCCCTATGTTTTGTTAGTGTACAAACGTAGTACTATCGTAGTTAACTTTTCAAGGGCTATTAGCTATTAATCAGTGTTCCACCGGTGGAACGGTGTGCATTATGGGGCTATGGCCTTTATTCAAAGAGGACAGTGACGATGGAGACAAGAAACTAACTAGTAGCCTAGAGACATGGGGAAAGGCTGAGAAATGACCCTGGCTTAACTGGATTCTGGACATAACTTGGGTCCGCATGGGCAACAGTGCTGTGCCACAACACCCCCATGTTTTGCCTTTGTTAACTCTTTGAGGAGTACCGTCACAAATATGTGATTCGAATTTTGCCAACATTTTGAGTTCTCATTATGATGTCATGAGGACTTTGTGAGACTTTTAAGGGCTTCCGCACACCGGCTCCGACAAAGTGCTGAGCACTGCTCAGCTAAAATTCGATTCCATTGTTTTCAATAGAACCACGCACACTGGCGCCGATGTCCGCGGATATTCGCCGATGTCGGATAGCAATTAGAGACAAGTTCTATTTTGTCGGCGCCGCCCATTGATTATCAATACAATGTTCGTGTGAAATTGGGTTTGGGGGTCCGAATTCTGTCGGAAGCAAAAGTGCGCCGCAGTGCTGTCGGAGCCAGTGTGCGGCCGGCCTAACAAAGACTTCTATGGGAGCTGTAGAGTGTTCGAGTAAAATTCTAGAATAACTGGGGGAAAATCCTTACTCCTCAAAGGGCAGCCTATCGGCAGCTCATTTTGATGAAGAAGCCCATCTCGACTGAACCCTGGCTGGGGAAGGGGAGTGTCCTGGGCCTGGCTGGGCCTGGCTGGGCTGGGTTAGATGGGATGGGATGGACAGCTGCTCTGGGCAGACAGGCTGACCAGCGTGTTGCCTGGGACCGGGCCTCGTGATATTGTAACACAGCATGGGAGCTGACCCAAGAAAAATCGTTTGTCTCGCTGCCGCGCGCCTCCGAGTTAAATAAAAGAATGAGCCGGCGGCGGGGGTAGTCGTCTACTCTAGGCATCAAGCCCGGGAGTTTTAGCGAGATCACTGACGTAGACGATACAGCCCCGTAATACTGTCATAATATTATCGTGAACTCTGCGACGGAGAGAAGGGGTTTTGTGGCAAGACGTCTTGGTAGTTTACAGAGATTTCGGCATTAATAATGCAACAGGGCTTTTTATGTAAGACACACACACACACACACAAACATACACACACACACACACACACACACACACACACACACACACACACACACACACACACACACACACACACACACACACACACACACACACACACACACACACACACACAGGGCTAGACCACCACCCACCATCCTAAGCCTCAATATTAGCTTTCTCCTGGTGGTGTAGCACATACATAATCCCCAAGCTCCTAACCTTTTTTTTGTCTTTCTTTTCTCCTCAAACCTTTTGTCGGTTTTATTTCAAAACCTATATAACCCAAACACCGAGGCCCCAGCAGCAGCAGCAGCAGCAGCACTTCAATGACACTGGCTGTTTAGCATGTCAGGGGGTTTCCCCCCTCTTCTCCCTTTCTCCCTCCCTTCTATTTCTTTACCTCCATCACCTCTCTTTTCACCACTGTCACCCTCCTGCTGTTCCAGGTTTACTTACCCCTTCTCCTCCCCCTCAGATAGTGTGACAGGCTGTGGTGAAAAGGTAGCCCCTGTGTTGGGGTATCCACTCTCCACAGGTCTCATGGCCTATAAGAGCCACCCCCCACCACCATCACCCAGCACCACCATCCCACCTCCCTCAGGCCATGTACTGTATGTGTACCCCATGGTCAGATGCCTCAAGCAACGCGGGCCCACTCACTCTCCCTGCTGAGGTGCTGAGGTGGAGAGGGGAGAGAGGGGATCCCCCCATGGAGCCCTGGCCGGCCCCCAAAACGCTGCTGGGCGTGTATGTTAATGTGACTCCCCTCGTCTCCTGTCCTGTCTCGGACGCCCCCCAGGCTCTCTGTTTACTCTCTCTCTCTCTCTCTCTCTCTCTCTCTCTCTCTCTCTCTCTCTCTCTCTCTCTCTCTCTCTTTCGCTTGCTCCCTCTCTCTCTCTCTCTCTCTCTCTCTCTCTCTCTCTCTATCTCTCTCTCTCCCTCCGCGTGACCCCCTTATCACCTCTCATCAACTCTCCCCTGCCGTTGTTGCTGTCAACATTGACCTGACCTGAGAGCCATGTGCCGTCAGGTGGCAGGTGGCATACAGGAGAATTACAGTGACAGTGTTGTCCTGTGAAAGCAGGACTTGGCTTGCTATTCCTATGCTGTAATCTCCAATAAATGAGCTTGTGGAAGTGTGCCTGTGGGACAGCGTGCTGTTGATGTCAATAATGACGACTTGACCTACAGTGAGTTGCACGAGCTGATCGTTAGTTGGAACGCAAGTTCCAGTGTAAGTCCACCATAACCCTTATGTTGGGAGTAACTAGTTTCAAACTAACAACTAGTAGTAGGAACTGTAAAATATTGGCTAACTCGTCCTGTGTTCCATAAACTTGTATAAATGAGTCAATAGAAATGTGCCCGAGTGTGGTAAAGATACTGTCTATGATAGGCGTGCACAGATAGACACGTGGTGTTGCTTGGGCAACACCAAGTTGCCTTAACAGACAAAAGTGCCCTTTTGAAAGATCGGTTTTTATTTTTATTTTTAATTATTTTATTCCTTAAATGTAGGGTTAACGCTGTATTCGATGTTCCCTTCATCATTTAGACATAATTAGACATAATCGTGTGATAATAATTCCCCAAAATGCCTCAAGCCCCCTCCAACGGCACACATCTCTCCCTTTGTCAACGTGAGCGCGCTTGAACTGACAGATTCGGAAGCGCGTTGCACACGCAGCAGTGTGGCGGGCAGCCCCACATGCCGTTCTCCCCTCCAGCCAGGTAACAGTCAATAGCCTATTTATGATGTTGAAAGTTGCTTGTGACTTTGGAAGTGATCTAAAGAGAGCCCTGGCTTGCATAATGAGACATTGGAAATTGTGCATTTAGGCAAATCTAATCTACCGCAGAAGAGGTAGCCAATTCATCAATTAACACGTGTAACATGATTGCAAAAAATATTATATTAGCAATGAATCCAGAAGTTGCTCAAACAGTTTCAGGTCTAAAGATTAACAGAATGTTTGGGAAACAGCAAGAGGATTCATGTATGTTTGGGAAACGTTGGCCTCCTGATGAACTATGCAACACACCAAATCACATTTGTGACAGAGACGGCATGGAGCAGAACAGCGGTCACGGCCAGGGAGAAAAAAAGGTTGTGCGTAAATTCCAGCAAATCTGCCACTTATAGCCTTCTGCACAGCACAGCAATCAAAGCAGGGTGCACACAGCAATGTCTTATGTGGGGGGAAACAGGTAGGCTAGAGGATTGTGCTTGACACCTCCAGAAATGTGTAGCCTACACGGATAAAACCTCCGACCCAAAGTAGCAGTTTTCACTCACAATACCCGTGTAATAGACTAAATCCCTTTGCCAACGTCTTGAAATGAGAGTTAAGCTTTAATATTCGTTTTAACAGTTTGGAAACACACATGGACTAATTAAAATCGGTACTAATGGAGGAAAAATGACCGGAGATGCAGAGTTTTCCAAGTAAGGAATCTGTTAGAATGAATCGCTTTTTGATCACTGCGCTGGAGACACGCATTTAAAGCGACAGTACACTTTTTAGTCCATGCGGTAAATGATGCACTAGGCATGGTAATCTAATTATTTTAACTTTCCAACATAGTATTCCTTATTTTTTAAAAATTGAAATGTTTTGTTTAGCGTACTGTGGAATGTTCATTAAAATGTGAATTAAAAAAAAAATAAAGAATCACCGAACCGTTATTGCGGCCGCCAGTTCCACATGCCCTCCATCACCACCCCAGGACCTGCCCCCAAAAATGTCTGTGCACGCCAGTGCTGTCTATGATACTGACCTGGCCTAGTTCTGATTGACATCAGGGGGCAGATCATATGTAGTACTCAGGAGTTGTATAAAGTAGAAGTGGAAGACTCTTACAGATGTAATGACAGCACTAGTGGTATGATATTACAGAATACTACGGTAACACTTTAGAATAATGGATGCAAAAAAGCATTATAAAGACTTAATAAATAATTAACTATTGATGAACAAAACATTAACAAACATTTGTAAATGACTAGGAAATGTAAACAAATGCTTGTAAATGACTAGGAAATGCTATGTTAATATTTCATATTTATCAAACATTTACAAGTTGCTTGTAAATGAATTAAATACTCTGTTATAAGGTGTGTAAAATCTTGCATATATCATTTGTAGATATTTTATAAAGCATTAATAAAACTTAGTTATTGATAAGAACATTTGTTAATGTTTTATTCATCATTAGTTAATTATTTGCTGAGTCTTTACTAAGGAACATTATTATAAAGTGTTACCAATACTTCTACGTCTACCTCATACAACTTTGGTGGTACTTTAGAACAGGTGGTCCGCATGCCGTTTTGCTATTTTAATAAGGCTCATGGTCGCATTTTGGTATACATACGTAATTTTGTTATCTGGCTCCAGAAGGGACTGTATGGGTTCCTTTTTTCTATGTAGTAATATCATTTTTTGGGTCCAAAACATGTGCCAACCACCTGTCACCAACATTTCTGTCTGCCATGGTAATGTATTGTTTTGCATGTACCTATGCACATATGCATTAGATAGATTTACGTCCATTCACACCTGAACAAAATGAAGATCATGGACACAGTCAAGTACAATACAGTAAGGGCATGGCTGTTGCCATGTGAAAGAACCAGCATTGTCTTGTGCCTGTACTGTTATCGCAAATAGTTTGAAAAAATGTAAGGAGTTACTGGAAGTGTGTGCACCTGTGTGTGTGTGTGTGTGTGTGTGTGTGTGTGTGTGTGTGTGTGTGTGTGTGTGTGTGTGTGTGTGTGTGTGTGTGTGTGTGTGTGTGTGTGTGTGTGTGTGTGTGTGTGTGTGTGTGTGTGTGTGTGTGTGCCTACGCTACGTGTGTGTGGTGTCTGTGTGAGCATGTTTTTGCCAGTGTGTTTATGTGTCTGTGAGTTTGTGCGTTTATGAGTGATCTTTTGTAAAGCCTAGAAAGAGGCCACCTCACATAACATGCCTCCCCGCTGTCCTTCAGCCTCCCCACTCCATCCTGCCTCCTTCAGGCTGTGTGTGTATCCAGTCTGGAGCTATTTCTGAACTTATCGACCTTTCTGGACCAGCTGGGTGTTTGGCCGTGCAGCAGCGTCCCTGCAAGCAACAGGTTTACAAGTCACCAGCTCCCACTCATTAGGCCCTAATTGATTGTAATGTGGCCTTTCAGAAAGCGCCACACACCGCAAGGGTCCGTTCCACACATGCACGTCCGTCCCCCTCTCCCTGGCCCGCGGGCCGAGTCCCCCTTTTCTCCGCCGTTGTACCATGGCCACTCCAGCAGAGCCAACAATCGTCCCCCCACTCAGACGCGATCATTAAAGAAGGCAGGCGGAGAGTCGAGTCCTTTCACAAGACCTGGTCCATCTTAGGGCCAGCTTGAGTCCAGGGGACAGCGGCCACTCCGCCAGCCCGGCGGGAGAGCCCCATCCTGGGCTCGGCATTGTCCATCTCTCCCCTTGACCGGCTGCCTGCGGTTCGGGATGCATGGTGTTGATTTGTATGCCGAGGTCGCAGACTAAAGGCCGGCCTCGCAGGGGTGCTGGGTCAATATTGGTTTTTGAGAGCGCGTTGGGGAAAAAAATGTCAAAATGTTAAGTCCTATTCACTTGCGCTCACCGCCGGCCAGCGTTGTTTCCGCAGTGAAAGGACTGGTGGGCCATTAGTGTAAATAGAGCTTTGTCTTAGCTCAAGCAAGGCGGTGGGAGGCGGGGGGGAACAAAAAGCTGATACAGAGATTAAAGTGTGGACTAAAAAAATGGAGAAACCGCAGGGCTCGCAGAAATGACAAAAAAAGGGGGACGGAGATAAAGAAAACAAACTCTGCTCGTTTTCCCTCCCTTCTCCCCCACACGGTGGTGTGAAATGCCTGGCCTTTTTAACCACTCGGTGTCAAGAAAAGATGGAGGGAAAAAATAGAGAAGCTCTATAGAGAGAAAAACCTAAGCATTCTTTGTTACTCCTTGTTACCGTACACTAGATAACGTTATCCTTACGAAGTTATCCTTACGTTACATTGCATTGCATTCAGAAGACACTTCATCTTAAGGGACTTAAAAAATGGAGGGGAAACCAGGAGAGGCTCTTCAGAGAAAAAAACTGAACACTCTTTGCTACATTACTTTATATTATACAGCTATTATATTACATTTAGCAGATACTTTGATCCAAAGATGCTTATAAACAAAAACATAGTAATCAGCAGTTTAAAATATGTGGGAGAAAATACAAAGTAGCCGACAAGAATGTTGTCTATTTTAAGGCCTGCATTAAAAACAATAGAGGCTCTTCAGAGAAAAAGCTGAGCACTCTTTGCTGCATTACTTAAATTAAAATATTATTACAGACTCCAAAGCAATGTACATATGAGGGCATAATCAGCAGCATAAAATGTGTGGTGTAAAGTACAAGTACTTTGTGTCTTCAGGTCCTTGAGTTAAAAACATATTAAAAATTCTCGACACCAACAACACACAATGTAGCAGACCAATTAATGTCTAACAGTGTCGCCAGAAGGAGAGAAAAGAAAATCAATATGGATCATTAAATGGGACAGCCTGTCTATGCACTTGACTTTAAAAACAACCCTAGGAAGTCGTCCTGTTGTCTTGGTGCTCGTACGTTGCCAAAACACCTTTCAATACAGATTTAAACACCAGGCCCCCCCACGGATTCAAACATAGTCTTTATTAGCATGGAAAAGTGGGCCAGGGGAAAAGCAGGCGGACCACCTCTCTCTCTCTCTCTCTCTCTCTCTCTCTCTCTCTCTCTCTCTCTCTGGTGGAAATGGAAGAAAGCAGAGTTGGAAGAAAGCAGCTGTTTTACGGCAGCGACTGACTGCACGCCCCTTTCCTCTCCCCTCTCTTCCCTCCTCTCCTCACTCTCTCCTTTCTCTCGGCACTGAGCCTTGGGGAACTCAGGATCCTGTTCTCAATGACTCCAAATTAACATGCCGCAATAAAAACGTTCACTCATGCCCCGGTTCCCCTCCTACTTATCCTCACCACCGCCCTCCGCCCTCTCCTCTCCTCTTCTCTTCTCTTGTCCTCCCTTCTCTTTCACTCAGCTTTCTCCTCTTCACTTTTCCCCCTCTTTAACTGCCTGCCTCGGCGTTTATTGGGCAGGTAGCCTTTGTGCTGGGTTGATGGGACGTTTCCTCTGTGGGAGAGTAGGAGGGTTAGTTCATGAGAAGGGAAGTTGTGTGTGAGAGAGAGAGAGAGAGAGAGAGAGAGAGAGAGAGAGAGAGAGAGAGAGAGAGAGAGAGAGAGAGAGAGAGAGAGATGAATGGAAAGGTGTTTGCTTGAAGCCCCTTTTGTGAAAAATCGTTTTCATGGATGTCCTCTTTAAAATGTGACCTCCACCGTCATCTAAAAACACACAAATGCACATACACTGTAGATCAGGGGTGGGGAACCTTTTTCATTCGAATGGCCACTTCAAATTTATCCGAGGGCCGTAAAAGTCCTCAGAGGGTCGTACTATGAACACAAACCAGGACTTTCCCCTTCACTTGAAGCCTATATTGAATATATATATTCTAAAGAAAAATATTGACAACAACTTTCTGGTGAGCAGAAAGGCCAAATGGCTAGTAACTTGGGAAAAGGACTAGCCACAGTGGCCGGTGAGCAAAAAAGTTAACATCAAGCCCTGGCACGCATAGAGGCAGGCAGGCAGACAGGCAGGCAGGCAGACAGGCACACACACACACACACACACACACACACACACACACACACACACACACACACACACACACACACACACACACACAGATACAGAAGCAAACATTTCGACAGAGCCTTGAGGGCAGGCAGGATCTGAACAGGCAAGGCAGACTTGCTGTCTGTGTTTGCAGTGAACATGTCTTGTACATGGCCATACAGTAATAGGCACACACACACGCACATGCGCACACGCACATACACACACACACACACACACACACACACACACACACACACACACACACACACACACACACACACACACACACACACACACAGCCTTATCCCCCAGCTGGCTTCTATTGCCAGGGAGACGATGACAACGGCAGATAAAGCCAGTTCCGTTCCGTATGAAGGAATTGTGTTGTCTCAGGGAGGAAATGGGACAGATATCGCCGGTCAATATTAGCCCTGCAAACAGGTTGTAAACTCCACCAAAAATCAACTACTAGACCATGATAAGGGTAAGGTGCTCTTAAATGGAAAGGCTTTTGTTATTTTGTTCTACTACTACCACACCACCACCACCATATTGAAGGCACTCAACAATTCCCCTACAATTTCCCTGTTTGCTGACTGTGTGTGTGTGTGTGTGTGTGTGTGTGTGTGTGTGTGTGTGTGTGTGTGTGTGTGTGTGTGTGTGTGTGTGTGTGTGTGTGTGTGTGTGTGTGTGTGTGTGTAAATAGAAAATAAACAACAAAGGCGTCATGACTGACTATAGTAACTTCCTCAATGATAACATTCACCACAAGCTAGCTGTTTGTGTGTGTGTGTGTGTGTGTGTGTGTGTGTGTGTGTGTGTGTGTGTGTGTGTGTGTGTGTGTGTGTGTGTGTGTGTGTGTGTGTGTGTGTGTGTGTGTGTGTGTGTGTGTGTGTGTGTGTGTGTGCACGTGTGCACGTGTGTGTGTGTGTGTGTGTCTGTCGCGGATGTTAATGAGATACTTAGCGTGTGTGTCTTGCAGCAAACAGCTAGCTATGGGAGCACGGTCTTTACCACAGGTTGTTGCTGTTTTTCACACCTAGCTTAAAGCAGCGGTGAGTGTGAGAGACGAGGTCTCCTCAGTGTGGGGTGTGATAATACAGTCAAGACGGGCGATGTGTTGACGCCTGTGCATAAACAGTGCTGTAAAACACCATTACGAGGTTTACTCTGTCTTTCCCCACCTCCCTGCGTGCTTCATAGGCAGGCGCTGTGCACTTATAGACTGCTATTATTTTCTCTCTCTCTCTCTGTCTCTGTCTCTGTCTCTCTCTCTCTCTCTCTCTCTCTCTCTCTCTCTCTCTCTCTCTCTCTCTGCTTTCTGGGCTTTTGTCTTGGGTGGTATTCAGACAGACTAGACAAGCAACGAGACATTACGGGCACAAAACAAACAAAAAAACACAGTCAATATGAACCCTTTCGGTGACCGTTTGTCATTTATTTGGCGCTGTGTGAGGCCTTATTGATCCATGTGTCGGATGAATTACTGTAATACATTATAGGAATACATCAGTCTTGAGGCACATCGTGGCCTCCCGTGGATAAAGACACTCAAATGTCAAATCAAACAAAGTCAAATAAGACTGAGAGGAAGACATTTGTTCTTTGAAAAAGCTAGTGGGACACCCAATCAGTAGTAGCTGTTAAATTTCTCAGTGTTGCTTTAAACAGAAAAGACAACAAACCACATGAGAAAAGACAAAGGGGTTAAACCGGGTAAAAAAAATTACAGCTGGTGTGTGGTCACCTTTTTACAAGGCAAGCAAAGCAGCCCAGAGGCTCTTGTCAAACAGGCTTTGGAAGGCTGGCGCACCTACTGTAGTAGAGCAGAGCATCACCTGCTCCCTTGATGTTTGAGTTTCCTGTGAGGTGGGGAGAGATGCCTAGATACAGTGTGTGTGTATGTGTGTGTGCGTGTGCGTGTCTGTGCGCGTGTGTGTGCGCGTGATCTCATGTGTGAGCGTGTGTGTGTGTGTGTGAAAGAGAGATTGAAACAGCGTGAGAGAGGGAAAGATATATGGAGATAGTGAATAAGTGTGAGAGGTAAAGATATAGTGTAGAGAGAGCGATGGTGAATGAGTGTGAGAGAGAAAGATAGAGAAAGAAAAATGACCATGTGAGTGAATGAGTGAGTGAATGAATGAGTGAGTGAGAGACTGTGTCCTTTGAATGAAAGGGAAGCAGTGCAGTGCTCCCTGTCACGAGGCCATAAAAATGTCTTTGGCATGCTCTCAGCAGCACCGGTTGTGGCCTCGGGGGCCATTAAACCCTTTTCACAGCCCTCTCTTGGCACACACTACCTGCGGTGGGACTGCACAAACCTATGAAGGTCGGGACCCAGGGAGCGGGAGAGGGAGGGAGAGATGGAGGGAGAGAGGGATGGAGAGATTGAGGAATGAAGAGATGAAGGGAGGGAGGGAGGACGGTAAATAGCACGCAGGTGTGGAAGCCCCTGTGGAGGCGAAAGAAAGAAAGAAAGAAAAAAAGAAAGAAAGAAAGAATGAAAGAAAGAGAGAAAGAGAAGGCTAACTGTTGCGCCAAACAGTTGTTTGATGGTTCGATGTGCACTTCTTGTAAACGGTTGTATCACATTTGACAGAATTGCTTTTTCAGTTCATTTCGAATGTGATTTCTTGGAAGGTTTCGTCAATTAATAACCACACTGAGGCTTACTGTGCAAACATATGGGTCATGCTGATAACATTCCATCACACAGTTGAACATTACTCTATATGACAAATAAAAAAAATATGGTAATGGCGATGAGCTAGGAGTCCATCAAGACAGACAGTTCATTTCGCATCGTGCCTTTCAACTCCTCTTAACTGCTGTTCTGAGTCCAGCACAAACCCACAGCCAACTCGTGACTTAAAACAGTGGTTCTCTTCTCAACCTTTTTTGAACAAATGCCCCTTTGACCTCCTCATGAGCCTCCCAACGCCCCTTGTCCTCATCATAAGCCTGACAATGCCCCCTTAGTATTAATAGACTAATGCCCCCCAATGGTGACTAAGCCCCTCCCCCACTCAGTTGTGTCCTTCTCAACGCCCCCATAGGGCTCCCCAACGCCCCTTGGGGTGCTGTAGCGCCCCCGTTGAGAAACCCTAAACGTAAAACAAAGCTCTGAGTTTGTCACCCATTGGTCATTATTAAAACGAAAAGCTGCACATCTTGTGTGTGTATATACCTACGTACAGGTTTGCCTTTCCTCTCTAGTGTTCTTTGGAAGCGATGCGTAGAAACAAATCTATTTCAAATGACCTGTGACATGACAGCCGTCTTGGCAGAGAGTGTGAGATGAACTAGCGATTGTTATCGTGCCAGATCACCTGTGTGTTTCCTGCTCTGTGACTTTAGACTTTATATCATAGCGATGCTCCACCACCACCACGCCCTCCTCATGAGTGACCTTTGTCTAAGGCCATCGTTTCAGTTTGTTGCCCCCCACACCCCCCACCACCACCTTCCTCCTCCTTCTCTGGCATTGTCAGCCATCTGCAGTTGTAACCCGAGCGGGTTCTGCCACAAAACAACATGAGTCACTTTGTGCTTCAGATCAGCATTGTACAGCCTCATTTCCCATGAACCCGTACACAAAGGTAAAGACAACAGCCAAATGACAACAAGAGGCCCAACAACAAGACGAGCCCTTTGCTTTTGCGGGACACCAGATACTAAAGCATCGCCATTGTGTGATTAGATTTTTTTTATGTGAGATTTTTTTTTGTCATGCACACACATTTCGGTTAGTGAGAGCTGTCATGTAAGCGAGTTGGTCAGAAATTTGAGCAGATTTATTTTTTATTGGAGTGGTGTGTGTGTGTGCGTGTGTGTGTGTGTGTGTGTGTGTGTGTGTGTGTGTGTGCGCTTGCCTGCGTGTGTGTGCTCGTCATGCGTCGTGTGTGTGTGTGTGTGTGTGTGTGTGTTCGTGCCTGCATGTGTGTGCGCCTGCATGCCTGCGTGTGTGTGTGTGTGTCTGTGTGTGCGTGCCTGCGTTTGTGCATGCCTGTGTGTGTGTGTGTGTGTGCTATTGGGTGAGTGGCAGGACCTCATTGACCTGCACTGCATACTTATGGCTGAAGTGCCTTGCACCTACCTGAGAATCCTGTTCTCTCCCCCCTCTACAGCGCTCCCCTTTGTATCCCAGCCCCTCTATCAACTCTAGTGACTAAATGTTTAGAGTGCATTCACACTCAAATGGACCTGTGACAGCTATGCCGTAAACGCTTTAGGACAACTCACAAATGCATAAAATAAATGAAATGCATGAGAATGAAATCTCGAGCACAAGGTAGGCTTACTTTTCCCCCGCTAACACATTAGTTAGACTTTGTGAAAAGAAAAGGTCTTTTCGAGTGTTGCATGGGTGTAAGTCCTTTCCATGCCTTGGTGCTCTTTGGTGTGGGGATTCCAGAACATCAAGGAGTATAAAAAAGATCTGTGGCAGTCAAGATTGTTGTCATATTTCTTTTAGTGACATTTTCTTGAAGTTATATTATATAATGACACACTCTCTGTCATTCGCAGATGAAGTTGAGGTGCTATAACAAAACAGTGTTTGTTGTTAAGCAGAGGAAACAGCATCAATAGCAGCCACAACAACAATAACAACAACAACAACAACAACAACAACAAAAGCATTGATCTTGCCATCATGGTCTTGTCTGTTGACCAGACCCGAGGCCATAGGGACAAAAGGCTGCTGTCTTGGGGTGATGATGACAATGGGAGCCAGTGTAATGTCATGTAACGTAACAGGGGACTATTTGAAGTGCAATGTCAGGTCCTCCTTCCTGCCTCGCTGCTGGTCAGCAGTGGAGGGCGGGCCGGCGGGTAATGAGAGGATGCTGTAAAACAGACAAGGGCCGTTTTCACACGTAGGTGCCAGGGGGGCTGGTGGTGGTGGTGGAGAGGGTGGGGGTGGGGATGGTGGGGGTGTAAGAGGGCAAAGGGGGCTCTGGATGGACTCTCGCCATCCCTCCTCACCACTCTCCTCATACTGCCCCAGTAGCCTACTGACTAGGGGTGTAGATAATAATCGAAATGTATCGATATATTGTGATATAATCTGACCATTGAATCGAATCGAATCGAATCGAATCGAATCGCATCGTGGGGCATTCGTATCGAAAGTAATCGAAACGCTGGCCCCTGTCCAATGCCCTGGCTCCATAACATAATAGAAGTGGAAAAGTAATTGGAAAAAAAGTCGAATCAAATTGTATTGTATCGTACCGTGGGGCATCGAAAATCGAAAATGATTGAATCGCATCGATATTGAATCGTATCGTCATGAAGGCTGTGATTTACACCCCTACTCCTCACTGCCCCTCATTCAGTAGCCTACTGACGGACTGTCTGTCACAGGCAAAACTTCCTTCTGTAATTTGCACTTTGTATTACATTACGTTACGTTACATTACACTTAACCTGACGCTTTTATCCGAAGCGAGTTAAAGTTATTTAGATACAAGGTATTGGTTACAGGCCGCGTGGAGCAATGTGGGGTTAGGTGCCTTGTTCAAGGGCCCTTCCCCCATGGATTCGGTTCTATTTACATGTAAAAACCAAGACCCTCCTCTTGCATTAAAATGTGTTCATTTAGCTCTAACATAACCACCTTTTTAATGAAAAAGGCTTGAATTATGCAGCTATGTCGCTTGAGGCGCCTAGGTCAATGCCGCGTATATGGAGATCAACATCAATGAGTTAATAAGTCATTCTGATGTAGGTATTCAATGGGAGCTGGAATGTATATTTTTAATTTAGCTCTCGTTTAATGTATGGAGGTGTACACTCTTTGCATGTTTGGGTGCTTGTGTGTTACAGTTACAGATGATACAGAAGATGCAGATAAGATGATGATGATGGTGATACTTTTAGCATTGGCAGAAAAAAAGGCAAACTTATTGTCATCGAGTCATTTCGAGAAGCGTGTAAATGCAACTATCCCGCAGCAAGTGCTGACACCATGTTCAAATGTTTTTGAAAACATTCACACTCATACGCTAAAAGATTAATGCACCCATAATCAAAAGTGATACTAACACATTCATTCAACACAACTGCATGTGCAAACCACACAGGCCTGCAAGCGTGCACACTGACACACATACAGTGCAGACACACCTACACACACACACACACACACACACACACACACACACACACACACACACACACACACACACACACACACACACACACACACACACACACAGGGCCAGAGTTGCTGAGAGCGGAGCAGCTGAGGAAAGCATGCAATGTAAAAACACTGGGGCCAGGGTCCACACCCACAAGCATTGACCAGGCCCTCTAATGGGAATTGCATATTTTGTTTGGCTGGGATGCTGCCTGCCTCAGCCTGCCTGTGTGTGTGTGTGTGTGTGTGTGTGTGTGTGTGTGTGTGTGTGTGTGTGTGTGTGTGTGTGTGTGTGTGTGTGTGTGTGTGCGTGCGTGCGTGCGTGCGTGTGTGTGTGTGTGTACAGGGACGCTCGACACGAGCGCGCACTGCCCTCTGAGCCAAAGCAGACACGCTTTAGTAGAGAGCCACGCTGTGAGCATGACCGTTCAAGTATGTGTGTGTGTGTGTGTGTGTGTGTGTGTGTGTGTGTGTGTGCTGTGTGTGTGTGTGTGTGTGTGTGTGTGTGTGTGTGTGTGTGTGTGTGTGAGAGAGAGAGAGAGAGCAAGAGAAGAGAGAGAGAGAGAGAGAGAGAGAGAGAGAGAGAGAGAGAGAGAGAGATCCGTAACCAATACAGAAGAGAGTGTGTGTGGGTGGGTGATGGTGTGTGTGTATGTGTTTGTGTATGTGTGGATATCTCTGGGTGTGTGAGCAATGTCTTGGCTGAATGCATGTGTGTGTGAGAGAGGTAGAGAGCAATGCCTTGGCTCTGTCTAAGGTGACTCCTGATGGATGATGAATGCTTTTTCTCTCAGCAGCATCCCTGTGCCACGTCTGTCTGATTGCTTTAACTTTGAGTCTGTGCAGACGATAAAGAGCGAAACTTGAAAACAATGATTCAACAAGAGAGATAGAAAAAAATGCTGAGTTGGTACCGGTAAATAAAACCAAAAACACATACACTGGAATGAAGAGAGAGAGAGAGAGAGAGAGAGAGAGAGAGAGAGAGAGAGAGAGAGAGAGAGAGAGAGAGCGTGCGTGCGTGCGTACTTGCGTGTGTGCGTGCGTGTGGGGCGTGTCGTCGAATCATGGCAGTATGCTGATTAACAGCCTTGGAGGCAGCATGTGCTCGGGATGAGGTGTTGAATAAAAAGGGGGATGGTTTGTGTCTCCCAAGGAGGTCTACATAAGGGGAGAAGGTGGTTCCATAGAATTCCATTCAACGATTTTGATGCAACCGCGGCTGATTTACTTCCGCCTCAAAAATACGGAAGTGAAATAATCACCTTGACAACGTTGAGCTACATTGCTGATAGGTCGACATCTACTGTATCATTGGTGTCTCCACATCAGTTGGGGAGAAACTGGTCTAAATAAATTAGTCCTGAGCACTCTGTCTTTTTTCATCCTCAGCTTTGGTTCAGTTTTCACTCCTACTCTTGTGTGCAATTCTCTCTATTTACTGATGGGGGCACTGTTGCATGTTTGGGAGCTGCTAGCTGTGATGGATGGAAGTGTTGAGATGAGTGTGAAGGAATTGCCCCAGCAACACTTGTTGCATACGCAAATATCTGAACATGAAACAAAAAGCAAATTGAAAGTGCAAACAGATACAACTGGGCATATTAAGTTTTTCCATTAAAAGTGAAACAATGGCTACTGGGATACACCCTTTCCTACCCAACGATCTTTCATTTAAATCATTCATTTAAAAAGTACTATTTTGTGGGGAAGAAATTGTCATTGTCATATGATATGTACGTATATATATAGCAGAAAATTAAAGAAAATTCATGCAACACAAATTACATGCAACACATGATTGCATTCTTTTTTAATCACATGAAAATATGAGGAAATTTCATTCTTTAAAATTGAAAATGTTCATTCTTTAAAATTAGAATTGACCTTAACATGAACTTTTAACAAATATTTTTAGATATCAATCGTTGTACCTTTTCAGTGACCGTGACCATACCAACAAAATGTGGACATCACAACCACTGTCTGTGCCGTCCTGAAACTCTCCATCCCACAGGTGAAGGAGAGGCACTGGCACGGACAGGGTTAATATAATCACAATGAAACCCCTCAATTGGGAATAAAAGAAGGGACAGAAGAGTTCCCACACTTTCCCACACTTTTGTTTTTTGCCTTCTCCTTTCTCTTCTGTCTGAATGGTGCCAAGATTGGCTTATGTAAAACCGTATGCAGCTGAAAAAAAATAAAAAATAAAAGGAGGTTGGGTTAGTAGGTTGGGGAGAGGTGAGATGGGGAGGTGTAAGGGAGGGAGGACAAGGGCTGAGGAAAAAAAAGAAAAAGAGAAGGAAGAAAAAAGGAGAAGAAAGAAAAACGAACACACTTGACTTCTGTAGCTCACCTGTTGGTGAGAGTGTTTTTGTTTAGTATTCATTAACAGGAGCAGGTTGGAATAAGGCCCCTCCCTCCCTGAGGTAGCCAGAGAGAGAGAGAGAGAGAGAAAGAGAGAGAAAGAGCAAGAGAGAGGTTCCCAGGTAGCCGGTAGACACAAGGAGAGAGAGAGAAAGAAAGAGAGAGAGAGAACGAGAGATACAGAGAGTGAGTGAGAGAGAGCGAGAGTTTCCCAGGTAGCCGGTAGATACAAGGAGAGGAGTGCGAGGGGAGGAGCGTTCCCACCACGCTTCCTTGCCGTTCTCACAAGAGCCCATTGGTTGGATCTTGCCTCATCGCTGTAACATGACCATCAACCCCCCCCCCCCCTCCCCCCAAACACACACACTCACGCACACACACACTGACGCACACACACACTGACGCACACACTGACGCACACAGATACACACACACACACACACACACACACACACACACACACACACACACACACACACACACACACACACACACACACACACACACACACACACACACACACACACACACACACACACCAATCACTCACTCCCCCCTTCCCCCCAGTCTTTGCCAGCGCAGGCAGGCAAGCAGGCAGGTGTCTGGAGGAATCAAGACAAGGAGCAGCAGTCTTCATGCATCGTCTGGAAGCAGAGGAGGGAGGGCAGGAGGGAAGATGGCGGTGGGTGGATGGGTGGATGGGTGGGTGTCAGTGGGTGGTTTCGCCCTACATCGCTATACACTGTCTACATCCTCCTCCTAACAATCTGCTGTCTGTGCTGTCCGCCACCGACCGGCCCCGTGCTCTTGGGGGAACCGTAATGAATTCCGCTGCCTTACATGGTTCCAGGACAATGGGGCTGGAGTCTATGTCCGTTTACCTGGGGGTGTAATGCCCTACCCCCCCGGCCTCCCTTTAGTGCAGTGCATGGCCATTGCCTTATAACCTCCCATGTGTAAACTTTACAAGTGAACAGATAAAAT
>NC_085866.1:44124142-44159142 GCF_034702125.1 Engraulis encrasicolus | reverse complement strand
CAGGGAGGCGTAGGCACAAATAAGCTGTAGGTGCATGCTCTCTTTCTCTGTCAACAGTCCGTTAATGATATTTATGTAATTAGTAAATATTTTGTTAGTTAAGTGACTGTTCAGGAGGGGAGGGGCGGCAGGTCAGCGCTTCCTCAGATTCCAGGCGTTTATACAGCGCCAGATCACATCTGTGCCGGAGTGAATAGCCTACATGTGCTCTGGGCCTTCAAATCATTTCCCACGTGAAGTCGTTTTTCAGTATGTTAATATTAATGAACAGTGCAATCACGATAGAAATGATAAAGACACAGATTAATATAAACTAGACTTCAGACACACACACACACACACACACACACACACACACACACACACACACACACACACACACACACGCACCACACGCACCACACACACATCATGCACAGACAACCCTATCACCCCCTCACACACACACGACACACACCCACACACACAATGTGCAACACGTGCACACAAGGGGCGGCACAAGCCGCTACTCAAACCATCACAGTAGCACGTCACTGCTGGTCAGGCGAGTGGAGCAAATGTGCTCTTGTGCAGAGGAGAGCAAGGGAGGAGGAGGAGGAGGAGGAGGAGGAGGAGGCAGAGGGAGGAAGAGCAGAGCGAGGGAGGAGGAGAGGAGGAGAAGGGAAAGGGAGGCCAAGGAGGAGGAAAAGGAGGAGGAGGAGAAGGCAGAGGGAGAAGAGACAGGGAGGCAGAGAAAGAGGGAGAGTAGGAGGAGGAGGCAGTGGGAGGAAGAGGAGGAGAAGGATGACAAGGAGGAGGAGGATGAAAAGCAGGAGGAGGAGGAGGAGGCAGTGGGAGGAAGAGGAGGAGGAGGAGGCGGAGGGGCCCCAGTGGTGGCCAACCGGCGTTTGAATGTGTCTCTCTGTGATTCCACGTTGGGGGGGCCACGCAACAGCAGCCCCCTCCTTTGCCTTTCACCCGTGGCCCCCCAATCGCCACTAATCTCCGACCCCATCAATAAGACGCATTCACATTCAGCACTCTATAATAGCACAGCAGAGATGCTGTGCAGGCCAGGCGGCCGAGAGAGAGAGAGAGAGAGAGAGAGAGAGAGAGAGAGAGAGAGAGAGAGAGAGAGAGAGAGAGAGAGAGAGAGAGAGAGAGAGAGAGAGAGAAAGAGAAAGAGAGAGAGAGAGCACCAGGGGAGAGCCATGGGAAACACTCCTTTAATTGTCCCAGAGTCTCCCTTTTAAGGCACATTAAGCTGCCTTAGTTGTCTTCCATGAGCCTCTTTTTGTGTATGTGCGTGTGTGCGTGCGTGCGTGCGTGCGTGCGTGCGCGTGTGTGTATGTGAGAGAGAGAGGTGTGTGTTTGTGTATGTGTGTTGCATGGGAGGGGAGACACACATTCAATACTGGGTGTGTGTGTGCGTGCGTGCCTGTGTGTGTGTGTGCGTATGTTGTGTGTGTGTGTGTTGTGTGTGTACCTCTTGGTCTTTCACATTTAGAGTGGGGATGAGGCTGCCCTCTCAAGCCATTACGTGAATGTAACTCGCCTTAATGGAGGAGGATGAAAACTAAGAGAGGGAGGACAAGAAGAGGTGAGGGTCAGAGGCGAAAGCACAGAGAGAGAGAGAGATAGAAATTGAAAAAGTTAGTCAGAAAGAGATGGACAGAGGGTGTGAGACAGAGACTGCCATCAGGGACGTCGACAGGGGGGGTTGGAGGGCAAAGAAGTCAGTTGATCTGGGCCCAGGAAGAGGTGGGCTCAAAATTGGGATCTCATGACATTGTATGCATTGTGTGGGGGCACACTTTCAGATGACTTTGTCCTGGGCCCGGTCAAAGCTATCAGCGGGACTGACTAAACTAGCGATCAAAAGAGAGAACAGCAAGAGTGGGAGAGAGAGGAAGAACGATTGAGAGAAAGCAAGATCAACAGTGAGAGAGACACAAACAAGCAGACAGACAGAGAAAGACACGCGATAGAGGGATAGAAAGATGTAAGACATCAGGCCTAGGCCAGGCCAGGCCAGGCTCAGGAGTCTAGGAGAGAGTGAGAGAGAGAGAGAGAGAGAGAGAGAGAGAGAGAGAGAGAGAGAGAGAGGTGCCTGCCGCCTCTGGTTTACATCAGGACCCAGGGCAGCAGCCCAAAGTTCGCTCTGGGGGAACCCCTATCTATGTACAGTATTATGGGCCATATCGCTGGCCGTTTTGTGTACCTACCCTCCCACACAGCAACTGACATACTGTACACACACGTACACACACACGCACACGCACATGCAGACGCACACACACACACACACGCACACATGCACACGCACACACACACACACACTGTACACTTACATACACTGTACATATGCACGTATATGCACACACACGCTCACAGACACACACACACACACACACACACACACACACACACACACACACACACACACACACACACACACACACACACACACACACACACACACACACACACACACACACACACACTCCTCCCTGCCCGATCTGTGCCAGAAGCATGCTAGGACTCATTTGCAGTGAGGAACAGCAGACAGACGCCGGAGGGCCTAATAGTCGGGGAGGAACGGTAGCTTACCATGCACCCCCCCCACAACAAAACGCCATATGACTTTTTTTAATCTTCAAGATGTCCTGAATAAGAATTTGAGTGGTAACAGTAATATAACTCACTCCCACTATACTATTTCACATCATATTGTATATGACCCCAGAATGCTCAATGCATTCTAGTAGTACACTGCCAAGACCTCTAGAGCCATGATGCAATTGGTTATCATAGCTTATGATATACCATATGAAAGCTTGGAGTCTGTAGTATACATATATTATATGGTATTTGGTGTACCTTTTGCATAGCAACGGTTGCTAGGCAAAGCATCTTCCTTAGCAACCACCATCAGTGATACAGTTCCTCTGCGATTACATTGTGCAATGATGTCTGGATCTAGACCATTTTTCCAAGGTTCAACATGACTTGTTTGAACCTCCAAGATGTCCCTATTAAGAATTTGAGTGGTAACAGTAATATAACTCATTCCTACTATACTCTTGTACATCATATTGTACATGACCCCAGTATGCTCTATACGTTTTAGTTCTATGTCGTAGTAAACTGCCAAGGCCACTACAGCCATTTTGCAGTTCGTTATCATAGTTTGTTATATACAATATGAAACCTTGGAATGTGTAGTTTATGAATATTGTCATATTCTTGGTGTACCTATAACATTTGGGAAAATATACTTGGTTTAGTGGTATGATGTCTGAGGGCTCTGTTTTTTTCCTCGATTCTTTAAATGACTAATTCTTACATATATAAAGACCTTAAAAGGAAATATATTAACAATTTGGAAACGTCCAAACCCTAAATGTGATGTTTGTAAGCACTAACTACTGGAAATATTGACAATGTTGCAATCTGTACTGTCTGTGTCACCGTTACAGTCTGTGCAAGTTGGTGCACAAGACCATAAGACCCCAATAGAAGGAAACCAGTTGAATCATAAATAAAGTTTATTGAACATTTGGGGAAAGGTTTAGTCCAAGGCCGAAAGTTCATTTACTGCTACTACCACTGTCTGTGCTTGACCAATCACTTTCAATTTCACTCTCACTGCTACCATCACAGTGGACTTTACAGTGACACAGTGATACGGCTGGTGATGATGCTCTCAATGGTTCCTCTGTAGAAGGTGGTCATGATGGCTGGTGGGGCGCAGGAAGTAGAGGCGTTACTGGGCTTTCTTGGCCAGTGATGCAGTGTTGGTGGTCCAGGAGAGGTCCTTGCTGATGTGCACTCCAAGGAATTTTGTGCTGCTCACCCTCTCCATAGCAGCACCATCGATGGTCAGTGGCAGGAGTTGGTGGTGACCTTTCTGGAAGTTGACAACAATCTCCTTTGTCTTGCTGACATTCAGTAGGAGGTTGAGGATGGATTTGATGTGTGCCATGACCAGCTGTTCGAAGCACTTCATGATGATGGGTGTCAGTGCTACAGGACGGTAATCGTTGAAGCAGGATGCAGATGACTTCTTTGGTACCGATATGATGGTGGCGGCTTTGAAGCAGGAGGGGACAATGCCTTGTTGTAGTGAGGTGTTGAAGATGTCAGTGGATACATGCTTTAGTTCCTCAGCACAGTCTTTCAGCACCAGTCCAGGGATGTCGTGTGGGCCTGTTGTTTTGTGCGGGTTGTTCCTCGAAGCGTGTGAAAAAGCTGTTGAGATCGTTCAGCAGGGATGTGTTGTTTTTGCAGCTCCGAGGTGATGGCTTGTAGTTAGTGATAGCTTGGATGTCCTTCCATAGGCTCCGTGCATCTTTGCTTGTGTGTATTCTTGTTTTGCCTTTCTAATGCCTTGTGACAAGTTGGCCCTAGCTGTTTTCAGGCCCACTTCATCCCCAGCTCTGAAGGCTTTGTCTCTTACCCTCAGCAGCCTGTGGACGTCCCCCGTCAGCCATGGCTTCTGGTTGGCTCGAGTGATTATTGTTTTTGTGTCTGTGATGTCATCTATGCATTTGGTGATGAAGGATATGACTGTATCTTTATACTCCTCAATGTTTATTTGGTTGTTGTTGGTGGCAACTTGTTTAAAAATATCCCAGACAGTTATTTCAAAGCAGTTTTGGAGGGCGGATAAATCCCACTACTGATTATGATGCGCTAATTAATTCTGAAAACCCTTTAAATAATTAAAAAAACTATAATATTCTAATACATCATAATTGGCTAACATTGTAGAATGGAGCCATTTAAAGAATCGAAAAATCAGAGCTGTCAGACATCATATCACTAAACCAAGTATATCTTCCCAAATGTCATAGATACACTATAATAACAAATATGGTAATATTCATAAACTACACTCTTCAAGCTTTCATATGGTATATAACAAGCTATGATAACCAACTGTAAAATGGCTGTAGAGGCCTTGGCAGTTTACCACTACATAGAACTAAAACGTATAGAGCGTACTGGGGTCATGTACAATACGATGTACAAGAGTATAGTAGGAATGAGTTATATTACTGTTACCACTCAAATTCTTATTAGGGACATCTTGGAGGTTCAAACAAGTCATGTTGAACCTTGGAAAAATGGTCTAGATCCAGACATCATTGCACAATGTAATCGCAGAGGAACTGTATCACTGATGGTGGTTGCTAAGGAAGATGCTTTGCCTAGCAACCGTTGCTATGCAAAAGGTACACCAAATACCATATAATATATGTATACTACAGACTCCAAGCTTTCATATGGTATATCATAAGCTATGATAACCAATTGCATCATGGCTCTAGAGGTCTTGGCAGTGTACTACTAGAATGCATTGAGCATTCTGGGGTCATATACAATATGATGTGAAAAAGTATAGTGGGAGTGAGTTATATTACTGTTACCACTCAAATTCTTATTCAGGACATCTTGAAGATTAAAAAAAGTCATATGGCGTTTTGTTGTGGGGGGGGTGCATGGTAAGCTACCGTTCCTCCCCGTCTATAATTAAGACCAGGCATATTTTCCTTACGCACCAGTGATACTATTTGGAAGAGGTGAATCCTCCCATGCACACAGATATATACTGTACGTATATTATGTGTGTTTGTGCGTGCATGCGTGTGTACACGCGCACCTTTCTGTCTGTGTCTGTCTCTCACACACACACACACACACACACACACGCACGCACGCACGCACGCAAGTGCGCATGCACGCACGCACGCACGCACGCACGCACGCACGCACACACACGCACCACACTCCAAGCCCTCCTCTCTCCAGTTCTTGTCAACATTTGGACCCAGGTTGGGGGTGCGGAGTGCAGGGTGTCAGGGTGAAGCAGCAGCAGCAGCAGCGTGGGCAGCAGATAATGCCAAAGCCTGCATGGGACACTAAGCATGAGCCAAGGGGCCAATGGGGGGTGATGAGGGGCGAGCCGTCCCATTAAAAAATCTCCCATTTCATCCGCCTCTCTCACCCCAAGAATGCTGCGAGTGCGACCCACGTGGACGAGGCTAATTGTTGTCAGATGCCTGATCCCCCGTAAAGAGCACGGACGGACGGACGGATGGCCAGCCAGCCAGCCAAGTCTGTCACAACCAGGCAAGCAAACTTGGCAATTGCAGAGGGCTCCCAGCTGAAAGGGAGGTTCCTGGTAGTGACAGACTTTGTACTTGATTTTGTACTCAAATGACATGAAATGACAGTGAGTGAGAGTGAACATTCTAAATTCAATAACTGAATAGTGCAATGATACTGCAATGACAATCCCTCTCTCTTGAGGGGGCCCCACCCCAATAGTTTGAAAAGAAAAGTAAGGGACCCCAAGTTCCTCTTTGCCTAGGGCCCTCAAAAATCTTAAAACATCCAGTCAGTCAGTCAGGGTGAATCAAAACCTGCTTGCCAGGACAAGGCTGTTTTATAGCTGTCTGCTGGTGAGGGAGATTAGAGCATGTCTAGGGCCGCGCAAGCCCTGCGCTGGATACAGTTACACTGATAAAACGACTCCCAGCAGGCGGCGTCTATGCCATTGTTTCCCAAAGAGTGGGCCAGGACCCACCTGTGGATCGCTGAAGATTTATTTTGGGTCGTTTGTCTCGGATGTGTCCCTTGGTCAGTCATCCCAGCTGTCTGCATCAAACTAGCTGCCACGTACTGAACGGATTATTGCTGGTTCATTGTACACGTAAAACTTCGCCCTACTACTAACTCTTATTTAATTATCTTATTTTATTTTAAAATTAGTTAGCCAACCAAGCTTTATTGTGGGAATAATGTCCACTGACTTGAGTCATGAAAGATTGTGCCTTTTAAAATATGGGTCCCTGGGGAAAAAAAAGTTTGGGGAACACTGGTCCACTCCATCTAACAAGCCGGCTGGCTTGTTAGATGGGACAGGCGAAAGGGTGAGATTGAAATATAAGAACGTGAGATGTATGAATAGAAGACTGGTTGGTTTAATTTGGTGTGGAACATCGTAAAAGTGTATTTCATAGGCACATGATCCGAGTTCATTTATGGTTTCATGTTTTAGTATTTATAAAGTGTGGATGAGCTTTTGGATGAGCTTTAGTGGTTGTTGCCTTGCTCATGGCAACAGGTGAAAATTCTTGTGTTTCAGTGAGAAGAAAAATATCCTCTTGTGGTTTTGAAGAAATGAAACATAACAACTGGTTTAGGAGTGATTCTCTAATTCGCCTACACTTTTAAGTCCGTGGATTTTATTTGGCAATTCCACTAACTATTAACTGCATCCAATCATGTTTTGGACATTAGAAAACATTTATCTTTCATATAATACAGAAAGTGTAGACATAGCATTATTTCCCTCAGCAAGAATGAATATTTAATACTGGTTTTGGGCGTTTTCATGCCGTCCTGTTTTCCAAATGTCAGATTCAGTCTTCATATTAGCATGTAAAGAAACTTGTTTTGCCCAAGACGATTGCAAATGTTGATTCACAGTAATCATCACAATATGACAAAACTGTCAGAAAGACCACTGTCCTTTCCATTATACATGAAATTTGCCATTTTGTGTGTGTCCACGAAAACTGTGTTAACCGTGTCACGGTCTGAAACCTCCTCCATAAATCAGTAATGGTTTGGTCTTAGGCCATACGAATAACATCACGTGATGTCATAACCTCTTTGGCAGGATACAGGAAGACTTTTTGGTAAATTTTGAGCTCCATCCTTCCATAATTTAATCCATTCTTTTTCATGTTCTCATTGCGGGAAAATTGCCTGTCAACTGTGTTATCAACATATTCATAAGAATCTGAATTAGAAATCACATGTAGAAAAACACAGATAAAGCATACAGATACATGAATTGATTAAGGTGTTGTGGTGGAACTTCTGAGGTCCTCAGTTAGCACAACACCATAAAAATGGCTGAAATGTCAACTGTGTTACCGTCAATGGTGTTACAATTAAGTATGACAGTCAGGGTTGCCAGATGAGGCTGATGATTTCCAGCCCAAAAAATGATCAAAATCCGCCCTAAAAACCCGCCCAATTCTATTGCTTTATATGGCAGTGCGAAGGTTTTTCTGATAGATGCCATTTTTACCCGCACACGGCCATCCTAAGCAGCCTAATTGGGCGGGAACCAGCCCAATCTGGCAACACTGATGACAGTTGAGGAGGAGTATGTTTTTGCCAATTTATATCCATATTGACAGACAAACAAAGAAAATAATTTGTGTTCTATTGATGTTCTGTGAGATGGGTTTGTCTGCTCTGTTTTTTTCTCCTAAAAATGTGCCGACTTGTTCCCCTGCACTGTTGACCGTAACACAGTTGAGTAACACGGTTGACTGTTTTGAAAGTGTTTTTGCGCTATTGATCCCTTATGTGTTGGAAAAATCCTATGAACATACACTAGGGATTATCTCTGGAGAAGGAAGTCTTGTGTAAGGAGGGTGACTATATTCAAATCAGACGTTACAGGGATTTATGATGAAAAATGTGTCAGTCTGTATCACAGTGACTCATAAAATCCTACTTATGAAGCTCAACAATCACATTTTCTATATCAGTTGCACAGATTAATGACAACATTACTGCTAAGGGACATAAGCACTTTCAAACATATATTGTTTCAACTCTGTAGTATTTTTATATATGTTTGAAATGACATAGTATTTGTCCATAACACTGTTGACAAAATAATTAAGCAAATGTTCGCTTTCATTTGAGTATTTATCAAATGAGTATTTATCAAATGATTTAAGATTAAGCTTGGCAATTTGTTTGTTTGGAAACTTAAATATATACACTATGTAAACATCTAGGTCATTTAGTTGAAAAAAAATACTGATAATTGACATTTTGCTTTTGCCAAAAGCGTAGGGGAATCGTAGAATCACTCTTAGACGATCGGAGAAGCATTTTAAACTAAGTCTGCAACAGCATGTTTAGTTTAAAATGGTGTCTTCATTAGAATTGCAATAAAACATTTGCTGGCTGTGTTTTAAAAGCACACCCTAACTGATGTTGGTTATAAAGCATTTCAAGTGTTTAAATCATGTAAACTTTTTTTGCAAACAAAATATTTTGAAACTGCGAAATTACCAGTTGAATCTGAAAGTAGTTTTTTCTTTTCTTTTAGTTCAATGACGAGTACTTTATTGTGCTCAAAAAGGGCACCACCTATTTTAAACACAGTATTATGAACTCCTATCTTAACCAATGAGCCCTAACCAAAGACTCCTAACTAGACAGTTTTTTTTAAGCAGGGTGTTTTTTTCTTCTTCTTAACAAATCAATCAATAACACCCCAAGTCCTGGTCAAAAAGCCACTAACTGCGTCATTTATTCCGTTGCCCAAGCTTGAATCAGCCTTGTGTCATCAGCGCACAGAATAGCCCCCCATTACAAAGGCTCTCCAAGACCTTAAACATGGCATATGTTCTTTACAACGCAAGGGTCTATTAATCAACCGCCATTAGGCACTAAATAGGCTGATTCAGATGGTTTGAGAATGGCCAGAAAAGGGAGCTGATCTCCAGCCCACACCACATGGATGACTAACGCAGCAGATCGCGCGGGACGGGATGGGCCAGGCAGTGGAGGAATTCATCACCTTGTCATTCTTTAGGAGCCACCAACACACCAGAGGAGGAGGAGGAGGAGGAGGAGGAGGAGGAGGAGACGGGATGCTCAGATCCCAGAGGGAGGTAGCAGGGGGTGGGGATGAGAGACAGAGAGAGGGAAGGGAAAGAGAGAGAGTGAGCAAGGAAGAGAAGGATTTAAAGGGGTGACGTATGAGAAAGAGAGAGAGAGAGAGAGAGAGAGAGAGAGAGAGAGAGAGAGAGAGAGAGAGAGAGAGAGAGAGAAGAGATGGGAAGGCAAAGGAGGGATGAGTGACTATAGTGCAATGGGGTGGGGCACTTTTTTTCTTCCTCCTCCTCCTCCTCCTCCCTCTCCTCTGCTTCTTCTTCTTCTTCCTCTGCCCTCTTCTTTTCTGTGGCAGCACACAAAGGCGTTGCTGTGCAATCAGCTCGGTGGAAAATCGGGGCTCTGTGCCGCACACAAAGCCAGACAAAGGCAGGGGGCTGGTGGCTGGGGCCGGGAGCGCGGTGACACAGCTGTGGCCGGGTCCCTACACAGGCCTGCTCAATATGGGCCCTCCTCACATCTGTGCCGGCCCTGGCCGCGGACTCCTTCCGCCCGGGTCCCTAGCCCAAGCCACAACAAAGAAGGGTCCTCAGCAGATTCCTTTTGTTGCCACTTCCAAGGGCCTCCCCCCTCTCCCCCTCTCTGCTTTTTTGAGTCCAAATCTTAAATATTTCATTAGGCACTTCTTGCGCCCTGCGCCTATTCTTTTCGTCGGGCTATTATTAAGGGGTTGGCTGGAGAATCACCCCCTTAAATCCAGCGCACACCCCAAGAACCCCCCCACACACACACACACACACACACACACACACACACACACCACCACCACCACCACCACCACACTTCTTCCCAAAAACCCGAGCCGAAAGGCTGAAGTCATCAAAAGATCTCCCCAAAAATCTGTTTGAGTTCTTGCGCACTCCTGTTGCTCCACAAACACAGGGATGTTTAAGGTGAAATTCAGGGGAATAAAAGGTCCCGAGACAAAAACTTTTACTCTTTCATTGTCCTCCACCCACGCTGTCCCCCTTTTTTTAACACACTGGCTTTGAAATGAATGTGTGAGGATCAGGGACGTTAAAGGGAAAATTCACTGAACAACCAGTGATCAAAGTAGATTATAAAAGTTTAATAACATTTTTTTTAGAGATCAGTGTGTGCATTCTTAGTCAGAAAAGCATATAATAAGATCTGGCTTTTGTAGTCCATATAGATTATTTCCCCCTCCATATTTCTAGACCACTTGTTGAACCTTTACCTCATTTCTTATCCAGAGATCTGAAAAGCATTTTAATTTGACTGATGCAATATGAGTCAAAAAGTAACATGTCAGAGTGAATATAAAAGGCTATAATGTTTTGGCATGCATTTGGGATATAAATTATTTCTACAGTGCCCTCCATAATTATTGGCACCCCTGGTTGAGATGTGTTAAAAGCCTTAAAATAAATACAGTGTTTATTGCAGAAGAATACTGTCACACTGAAAATGTTAGGAAAATGTAGCCTTCAACTCAAATGAATTGTAGGAAAATAAAAAAAAATCCCTGACTAAAAAATAATTATTTTTCATTAAATCACCTGTTCCACAATTATTGGCACCCTTAACAATTCCCAGGAAATAAATATAATTGAAGCATTTCTGTCATTTCTACAGTAGTTTACAAAGTTTACCAGAGTATGTAGGAACATTTAATTAGTAATTCATCACTTCCTGTTTCCCTGGGGTATAAATATGACGTGACACCGAAGCCATTTCTCTTATCCACTCTTAAACATGGGAAAGACAAAGGAACACAGCATACAAGTGAGGCAGATGTGCGTCGACCTTCACAGGTCAGGCAGAGGCTACAAGAAGATTGCCACTCAACTGCAGCTGCCCATATCTACTGTGAGAGGAATAATTAAGAAGTTCAAAACAACTGGAACAGTGGTAAACAAGCCTGGACGAGGACCCAAGTTTATTTTGCCACCACGCACAGTGAGGAGGATGGTAAGAGAAATCAAAATATCTCCAAAGCTCACTGTTACAGAATTACAACAAATGGTAGCATCCTGGGGTCACAAAGTCTCCAAATCAACCATCAGGCGCTGTCTACACGCCAACAAGCTGTTTGGGAGGCATGCACGGAGAAAACCTTTCCTCACCCACAATCATAAACGTAAACGTCTGGAGTTCGCCCAGCGGTATTGGGGCTTCAACTGGGACCGTGTGCTTTGGTCAGATGAGACCAAGATTGAGCTTTTTGGCAACAAACACTCTAAGTGGGTCTGGCGTGCCATGAAAGATGCGCATGCTGAAAAGCACCTCATACCCACTGTGAAGTATGGGGGTGGGTCAGTGATGCTGTGGGGCTGTTTCGCTTCCAAAGGCCCTGGGAAGCTTGTTAGGGTGCATGGCATCATGAATGCTTTGAAATACCAGGACATTTTAAATCAAAATCTGTTGCCCTCTGCCAAAAAGCTGAAGATGGGTCGTCACTGGGTCTTTCAGCAAGACAATGACCCTAAACATACGGCCAAATCTACACAGAAATGGTTAACCAGACACAAAATCAAGCTCCTCCCATGGCCATCTCAGTCCCCAGACCTCAACCCCATTGAGAACCTGTGGGGTGAGCTGAAGAGGAGAGTACAGAGGAGAGGACCCAGGTCTCTGGATGATTTAGAGAGATTCTGCAAAGAGGAATGGCTGAAGATCCTTCTTTCTGTCTTTTCCCATCTTGTGAAACATTATAGGAGAAGATTAGGTGCTGTTTTGTTGGCAAAAGGGGGTTGTACAAAATATTAACAACAGGGGTGCTAATAATTGTGACACACATTATTTGATGTCAAATAATTATTTCTTTATGTGGGATTTTTTCCCCACTGAATAAATGCACTTGTATTGAAGGTTGGATTTTTCTCTTTTTTTCCATTAAGGTCCCATATTATTTAGAGAAAAATAATAATAATTGGAAGCTAAAAAACACATCTCAACCAGGGGTGCCAATAATAATGGAGGGCACTGTATATGTGTGTTGAAGAATTTCCTTTTATGGTTTAGATTTTGTGGTATTTCTGTTGTAATTATTCTTTATTACTATAAATGTGGGAGGAATGTGCATGTGTCATGCAAAGATGTAGCCAAAACTTTATTTTTACTGGACATACCTGTATATGCTCTGGCCTTTCCAAACATAGACGACGTTCTCATATGAAAAACAAAGTTATGTGGAGACTTAGTCAAGTCAAGTCAGCTTTATTGTCATTTTTTTTACAAGCACTGTTCATACAAAGTCATGGTAATTTGTGTTGCGCACATCCATGATATGTTACGTTGGTAAATAAAAAAATATGTGAAGTCAGTAAATAAGTTTGTTTGTTTTTGGCAACAAGCAACAACTGAATAAGTGGGGCATTAAAAATACTACATCAGTAATATGATAATATGTCATTTCCTGACTAGACCACATAATATTATGGAGAGTCACGTTTATGAAGTCTTATTATCATCTCCAAGATCGTTGTGACATTGTTGACCCATGCACATATTAGGCGCAGAAAGAATGATAGACCACTCCCATACAAATATTAAACACTTGTTAATAACTTTTCCGTCCCTGCCGCAAGGCTCTGTCAGGATGGCTAAAGAGCTCTGAAAAGGATTTTCCTTTATGTGCGGGGTTTAAACTGTCGTGCATCGACTCGGCTCCTGACAATGAAAAGCCATTGTGAAAAGGAAGAGAGAGAGAGAAAGAGAAAGTGAAAGAGAAGGGGGGGGCAGAAGGAGAGGGGGATATCGAGACAGAGAGAGAGAAAGAGATAGACAGAGAGAGAGAGAGAGAGAGAGAGAGAGAGGGATGAGGTAAAAGAGTAGTGGTGGGAGGTAATACGATGACGTTTGAGGGGGGACGTGGGGGTCCATCTTGATTTATCCAGCACTTTAAGCGGCCCTTATGAATAATTCAGAGTTATCATTCAGCACCGCACACTCGATTATTATGTTTTTATTCTTTTTTTCACACGTGAGGGGACCCTGGCAGCTAGGGGGCGGCATACGGAGAGAGAGGGGGGGGGGGGGGGGGCAACTGGGGGGGAAGTAATGCAAGCGGGGAGGGGTGAGGGCACTGGGGGGGGGGGGTGGGGGGGGGCACGAGAGGCCGCAGCACTCTGCTGTCAGCTTGATAAATATAATGTGTCACCAATTAAAAACTCATTGCCATTCTCTAATTCAGCCTGCGCCTTGTTAACCGCGGCCTAGCAGGGGAGGTGAGAGGGGGCAGCCACTGCTGCTCTGCTACCAGCACCCTCCATAATGGTGTGGCCTGTTTTTCCCATCCCTTAAAAAAACCCTCCTCCCTTTCCCTTTTGGCATGTAAATAAGACATTCATTCTGCCGCAAGATTTTTTCTCTCTCGCCGGTTGGCAAAAAAAAAAATGACCATCAACGTCTTTGATTTGATCTTTCTTTTTTCTTTTTTTTGCTCCTTCCTTTCATTCTTTCTTTCCCCGGTGTGAGGCGGAAAACAAAGAATTCTATAGTTTCAGATTTTTATTCACAAAAAAACTCTCTCTTTTTCTGTTCCTTTCTTCTGGGGCATTCTCATGTTAATGCTGTTGACACAACTTTGTGCAATGTGGGCATACAGCGCATATGAACCCTAGCAGGAGTCCATTAGGGAAATGCCATTTAGCAAGCTGTTTCTGTGAGAAAGTCAAATGTTTTAAGAGGCTTTTTTTTGTGAGAATGGAGAATCTTAGTTTTTTTTGGGGGGGGGACTATGGAGGGAGAGAGTTACACCACGGGAGGGCTTTTTTGATAGTTTCCCTGAAAATAAAGGACTCTGGCGCTGTTTTTGTCTGAAGTTTGCTAAGTGAAGGCGCAAGTGTCGCGATGCAGAAGAATGCGGGTTGATTCTTGAAGCTGTGTGTTATGCCTTTTCTTCTGTGACTGTTACGCTTTTCTCCCACTTGTTGTCCTCGCTCCTTTTTTTTGCCTGATGTCCATTTAGTCTCTTTATCTGTGTGTTTTTTAGTCATTGTGAGAAGCTGGATCATTGTCCTCAACACAAAAGGGAGGGAGTTAAAACAATGTCTTTTGAAAACATCACGTCCCGGAATGCCCGATTTTAGCCCAGTGCAGTGAACGGAAGAACGGAAGAAGAAAGAAGAAGAACGAAATATTTTCTCAGAGCATCCGCGTTGCCTGCGATGCTTGTTGTCTCGTATACACACAACAACTTCAAAGGTGATAAATGGCCCCCAGAAAGCCGAGCACAGAGAAAGGTGGTGGTGCATGGCAACATAATCTCATTCTGCCCCGTACCCGCTGCTTAATTGCCACTGTGTTCTCATCACCAGCTTTTTGGTGCTTGGCCCCCTAATTGCAGCGAAAACAGCCTCCTGTAATGAGCAATGTACACATCGGGCTGGCCTGGCACCTCTGATGTGTGTGTACGCAGAGTAGACAACACTAGCTGACTTTTAAACAAAAGTCTCGGTGTCTGTGTCGACTCGGGGGTAGTCGGGGTCTGAGGAGATGTGGCTGGCTGGCGAGATTTTTTGTTTGGAACTGTTGTTATTCTTCCTCAAAGGAAGGTGAAAGCTGGGGCCTCTCACCCTCTGGTACCCAGCACCAGTTTCCCACCATCCAGCAGCCACAGCGCCCGCTAGCCTGCCTGCCTGGCCGTCAGCAGGAGCAGCAGGAGCAGTAGCACCAGTGGCATCTCTCTGTCTGTCTGTGTCTTGACTGGGGCCAGCTGTGTTTGTCCCACTGTGGGAGCGTAGATCACTGGAGTGTTGTGGCCTCTCCTCTCCCTGTATCTGCCTCACCACCAACACCACCACCATTAGCCCTTACCACCCTACCCTACTCCACCCCACAACAACACCTCCCCAGCTCTCCTCTCCACTCACTCTGCGGCATAATGCTCCGTCTGTCCCCGCGTCCGTCCTCTGTCCTCCTCAACCCCGTTGGCACAGTGGCAGCAGCGGTGGTGGAATGCGAAACATTTTGTGTGTATGTACGAAGACAAAAAAAGAGAGAGAAGAAGGAGAAGAAGCACTGTGAAGTGTCTGTGAGAAAGTGTGTGTGTGTGTGTGTGTGTGTGTGTGTGTGTGTGTGTGTGTGTGTGTGTGTGTGTGTGTGTGTGTGTGTGTGTGTGTGTGTGTGTGTGTGTGTGTGTGTGTGTGTGTGTGTGTGTGTGTGTGTGTCTACAGGCAGTTTCAGTGTATTCCGGCCTGTTTTTGAAGACATATCAAAGGCCTGGAGGGGTCTGGACTCGAGGGGGGGTGGGGGGGTGCAGAGAGAGAGAGGTGGAGGTGGGGGGAGGGGGGGGGGTGGCGTCGAATTAGCAGGGGGAATCCTATCCTCTCAACTCAACTCCTCTCCTCTCCTCTCTCCCCCCTCCTCCCCCCTCCTCTCCTCTCCCCTCCTCTCCTCTCCCCTCCTCTCCTCTCCTCTCCTCTCCTCTCCTCTCTTCTCTTCTCTTCTCTTCTCTTCTCTTATCTTCTCTTCTCTTCTCTTCTCTTCTCCCCTCCCCTCTCCTCCTCTCCTCTCCTCTCCTCTCCTCCTCTCCTCTCTCCCCCCCTCCTCCCCCCTCCTCCCCCCTCCTCTCCTCTCCTCTCCTCTCCTCTCCTCTCCTCTCTTCTCTTCTCATCTCCGCTCTTCTCTCCTCACCTCTCCCCACCCAACCCCTCCCTTCCTCTCCTCTCCTCTCCCCTCCCCTCCTCTCCCCTCCCCTCCTCTCCTCTCCTCTCCTCTCCTTTCCTCTCTTTTCATCTCCTCTCCTCTCCTCTCCGCTCGCCTCCTCTCTTCTCCTCTCTTCTCCTCTCCCCTCCTCTCTCCTCTTCTCCTGTCCTATCCTCTCCTCTCTTCTCTTCTCTTCTCTTCTCTTCTCTTCTCTTCTCTTCTCTTCTCTTCTCTTCTCTTCTCCGCTCTCCTCTCCTCTCCTCTCCTCTCCTCCCCTCCTCTCCTCTCCACTCTTTTCATCTCCCCTCCCCTCCCCTCCGCTCCTCTCCCCTCCTTTTCGCTCCCCTCCCCTTCCCTCCCCTCCTCTCCTATCCTCTCCTCTCCTCTCCCCATCCCCTTCTCTCCTCTCCTGTCCCCTCACCCTCCCCTCCCCTCCCCTCCCGCCTTCTGCTCTCCCCTCCTCTCCTCTCCTCTCCTCTCCCCATCCTCTCCTCTCCTCTCCCCTCACCCTCCCCTCCCCTCCCGCCTTCTCCTCTCCTCTCCTCTCCTCTCCTCTCCTCTCCTCTCCTCTCCTCTCCTCCTCTCCTCAGACCCCCCGGTTCGCTCAAAGAGAGAGTGGGGCTCATTACCACTCTGTCACTCGGGCCGCTGCTGCCACCATTTGGCACTGCCTCGTGCACTTAATTGAATTAGACATACCCGCTTGTTTAGGCATTGTACGCTCGCATGAGAATCTCAAAGCCTTCCCTTTTTTATGCAAGGCCAAAAGGAGAAAAAAAAGAGAAAGTAGAAAAAAAAGAGGGGCCCGGGTGGCACTTGTTGAGAGATCTGAGAATTCCGATGCGTGATGAAAAAAAAGCAGATGGAAAAACACAAATAAAGAATAAAGAGAGAGATAGAGAGAGAGAGGGGGGGGGATAGAGAGAGAGAGAGAGAGAGAGAGAGAGAGAGAGGGAGAATGGAATAGAGGAGAGGAGAGGAGAGGCATGTCCGGGATAGACACCAGGATGGCATCAGAGGAATGATGAGATGAAAAGACAGACACAAATAAAGGAAAAGAGTTACGAGGAAAATATTGAGAAGGAGACAAAAAGGAAGGCATGTACTATTTCACATTACCCCTATCCTCTATCAATTACACTGGCTTCCGATCCATTCACGTATCCATTTCAAAATTCTCCTCCTCGTATACAAGGCCCAGCACAACCTTGCACCCTCCTACATCACAAGTCTCCTCACCCCATACAATCCCACCCGCACACTACGATCCACTGACTCACTCCTCCTTACTGTTCCCTCCACACACCTGCGCACCATGGGCGACAGGGCATTTAGTGTTGTTGGCCCCAAACTTTGGAATTCTCTTCCACTTTCACTTCGTCAATGCTCTTCACTATCTACTTTCAAATCTAAGCTAAAGACACACCTTTTCTCTTCTGCTTTTTAACTTCACTGACAGGCACTTCCACTTATTTTAATTATCAGTCTATTTTTTTATTTTTTATTTTACATTTTATTTTTCCCACTCATTTTTATTCTATTTTCAAATGCATTCTACTTCTTTTTTCTTATTTAAAAAAAAAACATTTATTTTATTGTAAGTTACTTTTATTTCTATTTTATTCTTGCATTTTTATTACTCTCCTATTGTTAATTCACTGAAGCTTTGTTATACTTTCTCTACTGTTATGTATTTGTTTTTGATTGTAAAGTGTCCTTGGGTATTTTGAAAGGCGCTCAAAAATAAAATGTATTATTATATTATAGTACTATAGTAGTAGGGTTGCCCATCTAGAATAGACACAGAGACCGCATTAGAGGAATGATGAGATGGGAAGAAAGAAACAAAGAAAAGAAAAAGAAAGAAAGAAAGAAAGAAAGAAAAAAAGAAAAAAAGAAATATAAAGAAGGGAGAAAAAGAGAAAGAAAGGTGCTTGTACTAGGGGTACCCAAGATAGACTCCAGGATGGCATCCAAGGGCATGGTGAGCTGGAAAGACACAAATAAAGCACGAGAGATAAGAAGAGAAAGAAAGAGAGGAAAAAGGGAGAAGGATGGCATGTAGTAGGGCCACCCATCTGGAACGGACACCAAGATGTCAGTAAAGGAATGATGAGGGAAAAACATAAAGAAAATAAAAGACGGGCGATAGAGAAAAAGTGAAGAAAGAAGAGAGAAGGCAGGCTGCCTGTCCGGGATAGACACCATGATGGCAAGAGTAGAGGAATGATGAGAGGGAAAAACATAAAGAAAAAAATAAAGAAAGAGTAATATGAAAAAGAATGGAGGCATGTAGTCAGGCTGGCCGCCCATCCGTGATAGACAGCAAGATGGCAACAGCAGAGGAATGAGGAGAGGGGCCTGACCCGGTCCTGTGCCATCTTAGTGGGGATCATCATTATGCTAAGATCTGAGCCTCAGATTAGGGCCTATATCCACGGGGCCAGCCCCGCCGCTAATCCCCCGCATTTATGGACACACAGCACACATCTGCTTTGCCACATTTCTTAGGGAGACATATTGGGATAGGCTGCTTGTTCAGGCATGAAATGAACAGAAAGGGAAAAGTGAAAATAATTTAGTGAGTTAAAAACATATGAAGCTAAGAAAAAAACACATCCGTCTCAATACCATTGAGTGCTGGAATACAGTGAAGTCCTTCTGAAGGGCAAGCTGCCTGAAACATTATATTTAGAAAGATAAACTGGAACCTTGTGTTGTGGACTTTTTTGATAGTAATTTGTTTTAGTTAAAATAGTAATTTAATCTCTATCTAATCTAATTTCAGTTTATGGTGTGTAATTTATGAATGAATGTTGCAGCATTTGTGAATGAACAAAAGCCTAGTAGTAGAGAAGATATTATTATTATATATTTTTTTATAGTAATACATTAACCCGTTAAGACACAGCATTATGAATTTGTTGTTACCAGAATGGCAATGACCAAGTCATAGTGCATTACTTGAGGCCCTGTGTTATGTCATAGAATTGTAGTGCTATGGTAGTTACATTTTCAGTTACTATTACAGTGTGTCACTGGAGGTACGTTGTGCATTAAGGGTGTGTGAGAGGGATTTGCAAAATGAACACATACAGTATACGTATCTACCTTCAAATCTGAGCAATGACGAAATGACAACAAAAACCTTTCACCTTGTCAAATTTATACAAATGTATGGGAGTAGCCTAAGGAAAGAAACGCAAATGGAAACAAGTGTGTGATATTTAAATATGTATGCGCATTGCACGCGTGTGCATGTGTGCACACACTTCTATGAATGAATGAATGGATGAGTCTTGACCAAATACGATGTGGCATTTATTACCCGAGGCCACAGGCAGGAATCAGCTTGGCCTGGGCTGACTCCTGGGCTTTCTGTCGGCCATGCCTTCTGACGGCCTCTTAAGCTAACTTTAAAGTCAACAGCCGCCACTGCAGCAGACGTGGCACGCATGGTCCAAGATTTGTTGAAGTTCTGCTTTAAAAAATCAAGAGGTAGAGCGAGAGAGAGAGAGAGAGAGAGAGAGAGAGAGAAAGAGAGAGAGAGAGAGAGAGAGTCATGGAACGAGAGAGAGAGAGAGAGCGAGAGGGAGAGAAACTGTCTAATGTGATTGCCCCCTCCATTTATCCAGCCGGGAGTTTAAAGAGCGTCTAAGAGGGGACGCCTGTGTGCCTGCCACTACATAATGTCACCCCGCTAACCCCGGGGGTTAACCAGAGATTGACACCGTAACCCCGGGTCCTGATCCGCCTCCAGCCCCTCTATAGAGGTTCACCCGGCTGTCAGTAATGCGCCCCCAAACTTTATTCATTTAGAGATCAGTGAATGTGAAAAGGATAATCTCTGAATAATTGGGGGCCTGTCGTTTCATGAGGGAGGAATCTTACTCCTCTTATGTGAGTTTGTCTTCTTCTCTATCTCTTCTTCTTCTTCTCTATCGTCCTATCCCTTCTTCTTCATCATCATCGTTGTCTTTTTTTTGTCTTTTAAGACAGGGAGAGACCCTTACCTTTTTTTTCGGAGGAAAAAAAAAAGCAGATGGGCTCAGCGTTTTGGCAAAGTGATCGGGAAAGATGAGATGGCCCCGCTGGTTTTGTTTCTTTTCTTTATTCATGAAGAGTGCGAGAGAGAGGGGAAGAAAGAGAGCGATGACACTGGCTGAGGTTGGCTGTCAATCAGCCTGAGAGGGAGTGATCTCACCCCCTTCTCTTCTCTTCCCCGGGTGCTCCATGGCCACCAGTGGCCTGTCGACGGCAACAAGTATGCAGTGAGTGGGGACACCAGGCAAACAGACAAACGGCCATCTTGCCTTTTCTTTCTTTCTTTCTTTCATTCTTTCTTTCTTTCTTGCTCTCTTCTCTCTTCACTCGATCACATTCTTTCGTCCCCCCAAATAAAGGCTCAAGTTGTTAAAGGCTTGCGTGCCTGGCATTCTTGTTCGTTCTTCTTGGGGCTCCTCCAACAATCCCTCGGAATTTTTCTCACCACGGATGTTGTGATGGATCGTGAACAGACAATAGCGTTCGTTAACAAATAAGTTCAGAAGGTGATCATATCTTTTCTTCCAGGTTCAAACTCATTGGGGTGGCATCCATCAAATAGAAGGGTCCCTACTGCAGGAAAAGGCTGTTTTCTTTTACATTTTCGAAACCTGACAACGGCCCATTAAAAATGGGGATGAGATCTTTTTTACAGTGTTTATCAAGTCCCACACAATGTACCCCGAGATTGTCCATCATAGATGTCTGAAAAAAAAGTCTTTCTTGCCATTCAGTATCCCCCCACCCCTTTGCCAACAATGATGCTTTCATATGCAACTGACGTATGGGCTTGATCACAATGAGAGTGACATGAAAGCAATGGATACAGTCTATTGCTCTGGGACAACACCTTCAGATTCCATTTCTCCCCCCCTCCCTTCGGGACGTGGGACAGGGGCGGACGGGGGCCCCTGCTTTTTCACTTTCATAACATTTCATTGACTCCACATAAACATGTACTTTGCATGTGAAGAGCGACCTCTCCATCACCCCACGGGCCGCAACAATGCCACGGCGAGAGGGTACGAGGGCACCGCGCCATGAGTGGCAACAGTGGCATCCGTAGGCACCGCTGTGCGCTACATGCCACCTCCACGCCCACCCGCCGCGGATTTCCTCGCTCGAGGGCTCGCTTCTCGCTGGGTGGGTGGGGGGGGCTGGACGGGGGGAGGCCCACACAAAGAATCTGCGTATGAAAATGAGCCTCGCTGGTGCCGCGGCTCCAGCGTAATCAGTCATCACACTGTCAAATTAGCATAGCATGCGCCTCCCATCTCCTCCCTCCCTTTCCCTCCCTCTCTCTCCTTCTTGTCCCTCATCTCCTCCTGCTACTGATACTGCTACTGTTACTGGTTCCCTTGACCCACTTCTCTCCCTCTCCTGACGAGTCACCCGCTGTACGGTATGTAGGCAGATGGGCCCTGAGCCTCTTGAGGTTGTTGAGGGACTGGGATGGAGGCTGGGAGAACGGCAGGGCCTCTGACAACTTTTGCCCGGCCCGGGACAAAGTCACTTAAAAGGGACCCCCAAACAAGACATACAATGTAATGAGGACCCATTCCCGCCCGCCCCACCTCCCTGGGCCCAGGACAAGTAGCCCGTTTGTTCCCCCCTGTCAACTTCCATGCATGGAGAAGGGGGCCCAACCCAGCCCAGCCCTGCATGGCGCAAAGGAAGATTCAGCTCAGAGGCTCCAAAGTGTTCCCTCAGGGCCACCTCTGGATGGAGGCCAGCCCCAGGCGTGGGCGCTCTGCTGCGGGTACATCGTCCTTTGTTGGCGACATAAAGGTCGTCTCTCTGGTGGATAGCTTGTGGTGAGATTGTTGAGGCATGAGTAGCAGAGTGGCCTAGTGGGAGACAGTTAGACGACGACGTCGGTGGTGGCATGAAAAAATGATGTTGTTGTTTTTTCTTTTCTTTTCTTCTATTCTCTTTTCTTTTCTTTTTGTCTTTTCATTTTTCGGTAGCAAATGCACACACGGGAGGCCCAGGTTAGAGGGTTCATTACCCGCCATTATCTCCAAAATGAGGCCCATCCCATTCATAACTCGTTATGACCCCAGTCAAACCCGGAGCCAACAATGTGTGGGGCCGTTTGAGTTTTACACATTACAAAAACAAGCGGCCTCTGACCACAAAACCCACTGATGATAAATGAGCATGGTAATCCCTCATTACGGGCCGTTTGATCTAATGCTGTAACGCCTGTGTGTTTGGGGGCCGCGGTGGCCCTTCTGTACGGAGCTAATGAATGGGAGACAACACAGCCACCTCGCAGCCCGCTGCGGGTCCTCCGAAGGTGATGGAATGTTCACCTCAACCGCCCAACTAAACTGTCAGAGTTAACAACTTTTCACAACTTCTGTTAACAGTCACGTAACATATTATATAGTTAAGACTTGTAAACGTTTTTTCCCCATTCAGATTTGTAGGCCTTCTTATCAAATAGAAAAAGAGTACTGGAGGTACATTTATAACCACTACATTTTAAAAACTGAGTTAACACTTGTGACACACAGACTGTGTTTCTCCTTTAACTGTATTGTACAGTTAACAACCTTTCACACTTCTGTTAACACTCGTATAGCACATCCAGTAAGCACTTGTGTTTTCTTTTTTCATTCAGACTTTGTTGCAGCTGACGCAGACCTATCTATCAAAAAGAAAAAGATGGATTTTGTTGGATTTACAATACTTTTCTGCACATTTTATAAAACACTTCTGTTAACACTTGTGACAAATGGAATGTCTATCTCACTGAATTGAGCTGTACAGTTAGCAACACACTACTGTTTACATTTGTAATGCATGTGTCCAGCTAACACTTGCTAACACTTTCACTTTAGATTGTGGTTCAACTGATAAGGCTATAGCTTAACCTTTGTCAATCAACATAAAAGTATAGCTGGGTTCACTTCACAAATCTTATCCGGCTGTTTGACAAAATAATTTTCATGCAACTATAGCTGCTCGACATTTGTCTATCCAATAGTATAGTTGACCCCTTTGCGCAGAGCACATGTTATAACCTTTTATTATATGGTTGTGACGTCATCTGTCGAATGCTCCATTCATTTCAACGGGGCTCCCCAACGTTCGGACGTCTGTTATTTTTCGATAACGGACGGGTTGGTCTATAACAGACCGCTGTCAATGGCAACAAGACTTTTCACTGCTAAAGCGACTTTTCAACAAGACTCTAATCAGCTGCTGTGATAGACAGCACCCGTTGTCCTGGCTACCGCTGTCAATGGCAACAAGACGTTCACTGCTAAAGCCACTTGTATACAAGTCAGTGGCTAAAGCCAATGTTTCATATCACTCCGCAGGGGGTCCGGTCTTTTGTCACTCTAATCAGCTGCTGTGATAGACAACACCTGTTGTCCTGGCTAGCCTACCTAGCTGTTGCCTAGCGGTGTTCCACAGACCACAACGGCACTGTTTTGTTTTGCGCAGCAACAATCTTAACATTAAATAGGTCTAAAGAAATGTCCCCGCATGTGTGAATCATTTAAGTATATCCATATAATAAGCGGGTTAACTTTCGGCGAGTCGGTCGCTTTGTGGAATAGCAGCACTTCCGCGTCGGGGTCTAAAGATTCTCTCTGTCGTGCTGCTATTCCACGGTAGCGACCTTCTCGCCGAACGTTAACCCTTACATATAACCTTATAAAGTCTTAATCTGTAACTTAAGGCTCTCTGCAATGTTGTTATGATATAGTTCAGTCTTTTCAGCAATGATTGAATGGCTCCACCGATGGGCCCATCTGTGCAAAGAGGCTACGTTAATTTGTCTGGAATGCACAACTAAATTCAGAAGTGCCTTTCACCACTTAAACTTGGTTAAAAAAAATGGTTCAAGTCAACTTGAAATAAATATTACAACAAAGAACTATACCATGAAACAAAAATCAAATGGAAAAAAATCCACAATATCTTTCTTTTTTTTGAAAGTCATCAACAAGTGCTCACAGTCAAAATAAAACTCAACAGTATGTGCAGTTTTCATATGGCCAGTATTACATAGATGTACGTAGATGAGAGGCTACTACTGCTATTACACCGACTATTACACCAGTATATACTGTATGTGATGAGAGCCTGTTGCATATCCTGACACCATGAGAGAGGAAACACTGAGATCCTCTGGTGTCCTGCCTTCATCCCTGTCCTGTCCTCGAGTTAAGTCAATAGTGCAAGCACAGGCGTGGGCCTCAATGAACTGATCCCCTCGGGGGGGGGAGCTCCAGTGCACGAGAGCGATGTGCGATGCTCGTGTGAAACACAATATTAATTATTGCAATAACAGGAGGTGGCACAGCGCGCGACCCAAGACAAACAGACACAACTGCACGCCTGCCGGGCCGGCCGGCCTGCCTGCCTGCCCGCCGTAGTGCACTCTGGGCTGCATTACAGTGGCGGCGGACAGAAGCAAAATATTTTCTCTGCGCCCAATCACGAGGGCACATTGCTTCCTGTCCTGGAGAAGGCATCAGTCGCTCACTCACTCACTCGCTCTGTGGCCCCCGCTGACCAGCCCGACGCTTTCCGCCCAGTGCCTTCCTGCCCTGGCATTTGAACATTTGGAAAACACACACACTTACAGAGAGACACACACACACGTACACACACACGCGTGCAGACCCACGGACCCACGCACGCACATACACAGTGTACAGGAAGAATAACATGTAACATATGTAAGGTTCATTCAAATTCCCACACATTCAGATAGACTCACACACATGCAAACACATATACACATGTCAGTCATATAGAGTACAGAACTCTCTCTCTCTCTCTGTCTCTCTCTCTGTCCTTCACATACACACACAAACACATGCACACGCGCACACGCGCACACACGCACGCACGCACACACACGCACACACACACCACGGAAAAATAACATCCGCACATATCAACACACATGCACACGGCCATGCACTTACACACACTCCCACACATGCACAAACCCAGAGAGAGTTTCCCAAGCCTCGAGTTCTCCGCCAGCCTGGCAAGTAAACGAGCTAAAAGCCAAAGGCCTTTGGAGAGAGACAGACAGAGAGAGAGAGAGAGAGAGAGAGAGAGAGAGAGAGAGAGTGGAAGAAAAAAAGAAAAGGAAATGTGTGTGTGAGTATGGCCCACGTAGCCGTAATTGAATCCGCCGCTAGCTGCCTGTGAGTTTGAGTTTGGAATGCAGCTCCGCCGGGCCAGCCTTCCCCTTTAAGCCCAGTTGGCATCTCATCCACACACCACCACCAGACACACACACAGACACAAACGATAAAAACAGATCACAATTTACGGCCGGCCACTTCAGCACAAACAAGCAAAGCAGGCCTGGAGCTGCCACAGTCTGTGGTGGGTCCGGCCGGGCTTTGATGGCTGATGATGGGTGTTATAGCACAGGGCACGGCCTGTGGGGCTGTGATGCCATGATAAACGGCATTATGTCTTGTCCTCTGTCACGCGCACACATTTAGTGTCTCCAGAACTGGCTTTCGACGACAAGAGTATTTTTAGACCTTTTCCCTAATACGGGGTTTTCAGTAAACTGATATCGGCACAGGAAAGACTTTTATTGTATACCTCTTATGTTTAACATGAAATGAAAAATGTTAACATGTATTTAATTTATTTTTACATTTCACATCTACCCATATAAATATTATATTTTCTTTAGATTAGGATATATTACACAATTTAAATATGATTTTTTTATCCACATGATAAAAATTATTTGTTGTCTAAATATGTTTCATGTAGTTCATATTTCCTGTTTGAGTCATACTCAAACTGATATTTCCACATAATATTTTTTATTTTTGAAACAGTAGCTTTCACTCTTTCTCATTTCCCTGCATTTAGACATCTCGTTAGACTATAAGAGGTCTCGGACATGCTGTTCAAGTGGCCAGATATTATAAATCAATGACAAGTTTGTAATTCTGTTCATTTAAACAAAGGGCAAACGAATAAAAAGTCATTAAAATGACATGTGAATTGGCAAACAAACTGTTTAATTTGTGTCTGGAGTGTGAAGGGGTGCTCCGGGTTTGTGAGGCCGGGGCAGCCCTAAATTTACATCTGATTGGAGTTTAATGGGCCGTGTCGGGCCGGCCGCCCTGTCTCCATGGCGACCAAGCTTTTCTCAAGATTTTCAACAGGCCAAAATGTCCTTTTTTTGTCCCGCCTGAAATGTGTCATGTGAGCCAAATGGGGCTGGGGCTTGTATGTATCAATTTGTTTCTGTTGCGGGGCCAGCAATAGTCTCGCAATGAATATATGGGCTATTGAGTCCCCCGACACAATGGCCCCAGCTGATGCGGTTGCCACAGAGACACGCCCACACAAAGGCCTGGAATGATGACATATGGTCCCAACCTGCCCAGCCCACGGCCCCCCGACAGAAGCCAATGCATCGGCTGACAAAACCTCCCGGCCGCCCATTTATCCGTGCCTACTCATTTCATGGTAAAATAAACTTTTTATAAAGTTTCCCCGGCCAATGTGAGAGAGGAGTAAAACAGAGGCAGGGAAAGCCACCGTGTAAAGTGGGGGGAATTCATCATGAAGTGATTAACAATGGCCTCCCCCACCACCTGCTTCAACATCACTAAGGGACATCGCTAACTGGTTTCTCTTTCAAAAAGGCACAAAAAACTGTTTCTTTTTAGCTGAGGAGATTATAAGAAATGCATGGGGTACAAAACACTTGTATTAAAACATATTGCATGAAAATAGGCTACACATCACTTAGGCCTTGTGGGCAAGTTATGGATGTATCAGAACATGGGTTATGTTATGTTATGTTATGTTGTGTTGTGTTGTGTTGTGTTGTGTTGTGTTGTGTTGTGTTATGTTATGTTATGTTATGTTATGTTATGTTATGCTATTTTGTGTTGTGCTGTGTTGTGTTATGGGTATGTGATGTTATGTACATTTCTACAGATAGAGAACAAATAAATAAGTATAAATTCTGCTGTATTTTAGTTGAAATATAACCAAAAAAAAACTATTTCCCTGGATGTTCCCACGCCGACTGCTTCCTCCCTGTATATCCCTGATATAAATTCTTGCATCTGAAAATGTTATTTGGAAGTGTTTGCAATTGATCCATATCTAAAAGGAGAGAAACCACTAAAAAAACCCAAATCGAATGTCAAACAAGCCCTGTGTGAGAACGTGTCATGCGCAAGACATTTTTACACGCAGCTGCTAGAAACCACTTCGAATTCCTGCGGCTTGCCTTCGATTTCCCTCATGTCCCTCCTAGCCTGGGAAGAGAAGACAAGACATGGGAAAAAACTTGTCAGCCTACTTGTGTGCATCAGCTGCAGAAGCTGTTCCTCTGCTTTTGCAAAGCCAGGAATGATGGGACAATTGCTCATAGATGGTTTTCCAGACCAGCGCCAAGCTCCCGGATTCTTAAGATGCTCAGAGGGAGAAATATTTACCCCCTCGGAGTCTGCGGGGAAACCTGATCCCGAACTGGTCTGGGAGAGGGAGAGAGCTGCAGAGGTGGGGGGCCCCTAACAAGGCACGGCCTGGCTGGTTGGTTTGGTGTGGGGTTCTTTTTTCCCCTCTCTCTCCCACCCTTATTTATATCAACAAGTGTCACATCCGGAATTAGATATGTCTAATGATTTAGTGTTGATTGGCTGTGCTGTATCGGGTTGGGCCAAGCACACGACCAGGGGCCACTTGTAGACTACTGTTTGACCAGATCACATGTGTTTGAGGAGGCATTGGAGTGGATAGATTTATGTGGTTCTGGCCTTTTGAAGCAGTAAATGTGTTTTGAATTATTCTCTGCTGTTATGAAACTAGAATCTCCTGCTATTTTTGCATCTACATTTACATCCTTGTTTACCTCTCAGAATGGCTATAAATTAACACCAGCCAACTGGCCAAATGCTGGTGAAAAAAATCAGTTTGGCTGGTAGAAAAGACCAAATTGCTAGCCACTTGTCCCATTAGTCAGTAGGCCTATGTGTTTGGTTTAGTAAGATTATCACTCTCTAGCCATTTTGGCTGGAAAAAAGGGATTTTGCGTTTAAAAAAATGTAAATAAAAAATTGGCAGAAAATAATTTATTAGCCACTAACTAATAGGGACTAACCGATTTTATTTACCTACTGGTATGAAAACAGAGTGTTACAAAAATGTGTTACAATGGGTGTCCAAAATTCATTCAAAAGACTTTTCACAAAACAGTTCATGCATTTGTAACTGAATAAGCTAAACCAAAACAAACAATAGTTTCTTCTTGTTCTATTTGGAAGCAAAAAAAAAGTTAACATCGCATCAAAAAAGAAGGCCTCCAAAACACAGAGTAATCAAACAATTCGGTTTTCATCCATTACGTAAAAGTCTGAGCACTTGCCGTCCCTGATTAACCTGACATTTGGCAATCCGAAACATATTAAACCGTAGCGAGGGCGAACACTTTAAGTCAAAACAAGAGAATAAAGATGAATAGAGGCCCTATTTACAGCGCACAAAGGAAGTCGGAGCGAAAGCTTCCCCTCCACCATTTGGAGAGCAGCTAATTAGATTGAGCAGAGCTAAGCTGTGTTTGAATAAGACATCTCATGTGCTGTCTTCTTGGATTACTCACGCTGGAAAAATTACATGATGTCATCGCTGGACTTTTGTCTTGCATGGAGAAGGGAGTGGATGTGGGTGGGGTGTGGTGTGTGGAGGAGGGGGGGAGGTGAGGTGATGAGAGAGCGAATTCTGAAATCCCCCAATTTTTCAAACCCTCAGGCAACTTCCCTACCAAGTCCAACTTGTTGTAAGCAACTGAAGTGGAGTGTTTTTATTCTGCCAATCGTTGTGGAAAATACATAGCAATCATATTTGACAGTACCAGAATGAGGGATCTGTTTGAAAGTGTGTTCATGTGCATTTCAGACTAAAATGGCTCAATGTCTGTTAACAAAGAGGGAGATTGTATATCTTATACAATAGGTCCATCTGCGTGTTTACCGTGTATGAAACCATTTGCATAACTACATGCTATGCCAAACCGATATTGTACATATTATTTAAATGTGAAGAGACAGGTTTATAAACTCTGTTGGTTCGTAGCCATGGTGCCTTATCGTTAGTGACTCAGGTCCATGTTTGAAGTGCCTTTCTCCTCATTAGGTAGCAGACGTTATTGTAACGTTCCCCTAAGACAGACTTAATGACTCAAAACAAACCCTCTTCAAAATCAAGAGACACTTCAACACAACGTTACAGGCTTCCGAGAGCTAAAGGACAATAACAACACAACATTTAGTTGTATGACAAAGAGTCCAAAACGAAAGAATGGTGTGTTAAAAAAATCTCCATGAACGATTTGAAAGTCCGAGACAGATTAAGTCTTGTGGAGTGTGCTGATTGAGTGAGAGTGAAGCACTGTGTGTGTGTGTGTGTGTGTGTGTGTGTGTGTGTGTGTGTGTGTGTGTGTGTGTGTGTGTGTGTGTGTGTGTGTGTGTGTGTGTGTGTGTGTGTGTGTGTGTGTGTGTGTGTGTGTGTGTGTGTGTGTTCGTGTGTGTGTGTGCGTGTGCGTGTGTGCGTGTGCGTGTGCGTGTGTGTGTGTGTGTGTGTGTGTGTGTGTGTGTGTGTGTGTGGTGGAAACAGGAGGACAGCCAATTAAGAGCAAACTAGAATGGGAGTCATACTGAGGGGGGTGACCCTGCATTTTTGTGTGCTGACACGTAAACACAAGAGCATGCATGCATGCAAAGATACACGAACACACACACACACACAGACTCCCAAACGCACAAACACACACAGACATAGACATCAGTCCGGACACACGCATAGACTCCTAAACGCACACAAACACATGCATTGTCATACTCTCTCTCTCTCTCTCTCTCTCTCTCTCTCTCTCTCTCTCTCTCTCTCTCTCTCTCTCTCTCTCTCTCTCTCTCTCTCTCTGTCGTGCGCACGCACACACAGACAGACAGACAGACAGACAGACACACACACACACACACACACAGACACACACACAGACAGACAGACAGACACACACACACACACACACACACACACACACACACACACACACACACACACACACACACACACACACACACACACACACACACACACACACACACACACACACACACACACACACACACACACACACACACACACACACACAGAGTATGGGTCACAATATGTAATATGGGACAAAATATTTAATAAGGACACAATAACATAAATTCCCAATACACATGCACACACATGCAAACAGACACATACCCGATAGTGTATTCACACTCGCCCATCCATACACATGCACACATAGTATATGAGTGGCTGCATCCATCCGACAAAGATGTTTTTGTTTGGACAATAACTTTTGATGTGTGGACTGACTTTCACCAAATCTTGCACTCAGTAGCCCCATAATGTCCTCTGTTCCGCCAGTGGAACACTGTAACATGTCATTGAAAAGTTTTTCCTACCATAGTACTACACTACTACATTATACAATGCCTTTAGTAATGCATCACGACTTGGTCCCTGCCGTTCTGGTAACAGTCAGTTTATAACAGGGGCCATGTCTTAATAAGATGAAAGATTCATGAACTAGTTGAATTTTGGAAGCCAACACTTTCAAGATGGTCGAATTTCAAGCTGGCCGAATTTTTGTTTAAGTGATTACTTGAAAGGGTGGATTGATCTTCTCCAAATCTTGTGAGCTAATATATTGCATAATGTGCACATTAACTGATTGCAGTTTGGATGCCAACTCTTTCAAGGTGGCCGATTTTCAGGATGGCCATGGAAGCATCAGAATGAACACGCTGGCATCGAGATCCACTCGTTATTCATTTGTGAGCTGCCTTTATACATTTTTAATATGCATAGATAATAGTTAAATAGTTAGTCTCTTCCTCACTTTTTTAAGGCACAGACACATGCACACACACACACACACACACACACACACACACACACACACACACACACACACACACACACACACACACACACACACACACACACACACACACACACACACACACACACTGGTGTGGGCGCGATATGGCAAAAATGTTATATCACGGTTTTTAGAAATAAAATCTCGATTTCGATTTTTTTATCACGATCTTCCATAGGAAAAATAAAAACAACAAAAAACAACTTTTGTATGCTTGCAATTTGTAATTTGCAGTTAATAAAATGTTAACACACTGATGGCACTCGTATAAAGTGCACAATTTGAATACAGTTATGTAAAGAATAAAAGTGAAGACAACAACACAAGTAAGTAAACTCTCAGTAATCAATAGTAAACATCCTCATTGCAAGACGATCTAGGATTTCCCCACTTTGGCAGATTCAAGACGATCTTATACTCAATATCATGATTCACGATCGATCGTCATTTCGCCCACCCCTACACACACACACACACAAACACACACTCTCTCTCTCCCTCTCTCTCTCTCTCTCTCTCTCTCTCTCTCTCTCTCTCTCTCTCTCTCTCTCTTTGTTGTCCCCAGATGTTTCCCTGTCCCAAAAATAGAACCCAACTGTCTCTCCATCCGTTTTTTTTAAAGAGAGAGAAAAATGAAAGAAAGGAAGAGAAAGAAAAAAAAGAAGAAAAACTTTCTTGGTGTTGGGAGGTCAGCTCTGGAAGAAGAAGACCCCAGGGAGAAGAGGAGAAGAATCAGAAGGAGGAGGAGGTTGTGTCCAGCCGGTAGCTCCTCATTCTCCAGCGGTGACAAAGCCTCTCTAAATATGGCTTGTTAACCCCGTCACCCCCACCCCAATAGCCTCCAATGGCCCCCTTCAGACTCCCTTCAGCCTCCCTTCAGCCATCAGCCCTGCTGTCCACTGCATGGTCGCCTCCATTGACGGCCCCATGAAAGACCCCCAGACCTGGACGCATCTCTCCCTCCCCGGCCAAGTGTGTGTGTGTGTGTGTGTGTGTGTGTGTGTGTGTGTGTGTGTGTGTGTGTGTGTGTGTGTGTGTGTGTGTGTGTGTGTGTGTGTGTTGTGTGCGTGTGTGTGTGTGTGTGTTTGTGCAGAGAGGGGTCAAGCAACCTCCAGCACCAACGACCCCCCCACCTCCCTACACACACACACACACACACACACACACACACACACACACACACACACACACACACACACACACACACACACACACACACACACACACACACACACACACATATAGATACTTAAACAAATGGAGATGCTTTTACATGCACACATATATGTCCATGTTCTCGCTATTTCTCTCTAGCACTCTCTCTCTCTCTCTCTCTCACTCTCTCTCTCTCTTTCTCTCTCTCTCTCTCTCTCTCTCTCTCTCTCTCCTTCCAGCACCAACCCCCACCCTAACCCAGGTGACCCAGGACCAATCGCCCTGACAACCCCTAAACTGACCCTCTTCTCCCTGGACGCAACACCCCACTGAGCAGGGACAGGACAGTGTGAGTGCCCCGGAAACGCACCGCTGAGCAGCGACCTCCTGTACTGACCCGGCCAGTGTATAGACTTGTCATAAAAGTGTCACTCAGAGGCCGGGTGACGAGCTGACAAACGGACGGTGACAAAGGTGCTTCCCGACGCTTCCGCTTTCTTTATCTGCGCCGGCTCGATCTTTAACACTTTCTCCTTTTTCGTCGAAGACCCTGCGTGCCCTGGGCGCAACAGCCAATGGAGGCTTTCTCTCACGTCTCTTTGTTTTTCGCCGAACATTCATGCACAAACGATGCACACAAACGACACACAAACGACATACACAATACTGAACTGACACACACACGCACATACACACACACGCACACACGCACACGCACACACTAAAACATCTGCCGATTCGCACACACACGCATGCACACACACACCCCAACCCCGACACCAACACCCACACCCTCACGTGCGCACACACACATATTCTCAGACACACACAAACACACGCTGCACCTTCTGAGTATACTTGAATCCCCCACCCAACCCCAACCCACGTTTGATTACACTATAAATATCTCCCACAGGAAGTACGACATTCCAGACTGATAGCCGCGGCACTACAAAGCCTGCGCAAAACAATAAACCTTTCCACCATTGTCCGAATCATTTCAGACAATATAGGAGGAGAGCGGAGCATCAGAGGCCCGCCTGCCTGTGGTGTTTTCTTCCCAGGCTCGGTGTTGTGTCTAGGGGTCGAAAACAGGGGCCTGACCGCGCTGATCCGATGTCCTGTCGATTTGGCCTACTACTGGTCAAGCTTAGCTACTGTACCATGCAAACCGCTACACTGTAAAATATTGCAGTCAGTTGAACGTAAAAAAGGAAGTCGCCCTGCAGCCTGAAGTTTGTAAGTTAACTCAACTTGAGAAAGCCTCGAGTTGAGTTATGTCGCAAGTTGAGTTAACTTACACACTTAAGGCAGCAGGGCCACTTCCTTTTTTACGTTTAACTGGCTTGCAATGTTTTACAGTGTAGGAGAGCAAAGGTTGAAGATATAGTGTTATTATTTTAGATCAGATCTATGGTCATCCTATCGTGCAAATGGGACTGACGCTGCATTAAATACCAACATTGCTATGACATGGCCAGATGATTAGGACTTGGTCATTACCATATCGATTACAACAGTCGAATAACAGAATCTCTGAATGAAAGGGTGAACCAGGCTGGTAGCTCATTTCAACGAAGCAGCCCATTTCGACAGAACGCCAGTCCAGTGGTGGAGCCTCCGTGGAGGTCCAGGTCTAAGGACTGTGGCAGTCGGCCACATCAAACGAATGGACGTGATAAACAGATATCAGCTGCGGTAGCCAGAGATGGGAGTGCAGAGTGCAGAGGGATTGTGAATGGACGGAAGGTGCACGGTGGATCAGCCAAGTGAGAGACAGGGCCACTGACAGCTATGACCTGGGCCCAGGACAAAGTCATCTGGAAGGGCCCTCCACTCAATGCGCGCAATGTCATGGGAACCCAATTCTGGGCCCCCCCTCTCTCTCCCGGGGCCCGGGATAACTGACCCATTTGTCCCCTCCTGTCTGCTTCGCTGAAGGGAGAGAGTGGTGGTGATGGGTGGCCGGGTGGAGAGGTGCTTGGTCAGGCTGCAGGCCACTTTCTGGGTGCTTGGCAGTGGTGGTGGTGACGGTGGTGGTGGTGGTGGCGGCGTATTGTTGTTGTACCTCCAAGACGACCGGCCGGCGGTGGAGAGGAAACAATATGTCACTCCAACAATAGGTGCCCGCAACCCCAGCATCCCACTCCGTGATCCCATCACACGGGCAGATAGACACACACACGTGGACACACACACACACACAAATATGCACACACTCTCTCTCTTTCTCTCTCTCACACATACAGGCACACACACAGACACAGACGCACGGACGCATGCACACACACACACACACACACACACACACACACACACGTACGCAGGCACACACACACACACACACACACACACACACACACACACACACACACACGTATGCAGGCACACACACACACACACACACACACACACACACACACACACACACACACACACACACACACACACACACACACACACACACACAGAATTCAAAATAGTGTCTCCTGGTGGGTTATATTTAATCTGCTTTCTGGCCACTGGATGAGGT
>NC_085866.1:44096642-44119142 GCF_034702125.1 Engraulis encrasicolus | reverse complement strand
CACACACACACACACACACACACACACACACACACACACACACACACACACACACACACACACACACACACACACACATACATACACACAGGCACACACGAAAGTGCCCATACATGGACACACACACACACGCGTGCACACACACACACACACACACGCGCGTGCACACACACACGCACGCACACACACACACACATGGACACACACACACACACACACAGGCACACACGCAAGTGCCCATACATGGACACACACACACGCCCACACACACACACACACACACACATGCACACAGACATACACACACACAGGCACACAGTCAGACACACACGCCCATGTGCCTCCTCCCTCCCTCATCCCATCCCACCTATGCTCAGGAGGCCGTCTCTCTTTGTGTCAGCTTTGCAGATCAGACACCAGGACATCCTGTATGCGCACAATGAGGAGAGTGTGAGGATCACGGCCCAGATAAAGTCATTAGCACCGCTGTTACCGCTGCTGTTACCACGGATGTTGCTGGTGCTGATGCCCTGGCCTGTCGAGATGGCCTACCTACCCGTCTAGCTGGGCTACCAAGCAGTACACAGTAAAAAAAATATATATATATATATATATATATTGTGTAGGCTATATATACAGTGTTAATATAACTCTTAAGAGTTGAAATCTACTGCATTTCAGAAAACATTTGGTCTCAATCAAAATACTGTTAATTTAGTCTTAATTTAGAGTTAGTTTAGTCTTAATGCACTAAAAAAAAACCTGAAAATAGACATCCGTGTGGCACCAGATTTTTCTCCCTTTTTTCATGTATGGTCCTGTGGATTGTTACTGCGGAGTATGAGTATTTCCCTTTGTTCTCTAGTGTTAATTTTACTCTTTGGTCAATAAACATTTTCAGTGTTAATTCTACTCAATATTGTCTCAATAAGAGCTGTAGAGTTGAAATGATACTGGCCACCTGCAGAAATGTACAATGCCCTTTGACCCCATGTTAGAGCATTAGCTACAACCCTGCACAGCGTACTTTGCATTGTTAGTTTAACACAAATGGAACTCTTTAAGTAGTGAATTAGCACTGAGTATTAAATTGAACTCTTTACTTTAAGTGTTGAATTGGCACTGAAAAAAATGAGTGTATAAAAGGTTAGGTTTGGGGTGTGGATTGGGCTGTGTGTAACAGGCTGTTGGTAGCTCATCTTGATGAAGCAGCCCATTTTGACAGAACACTGCACATCGCTCATCCGCGTCCAGACATCCAAGGGCTTCACAGAGCCGCGACGGTGGGTTAGGGCGGTGTGATAAAAGGCTTCCCATTTGTCAGAGAGATGTGCCGTCTGATGGATTTACTGAAGAGCTGAAAAGGGGGGTCTCCGTCTGTTAATGTAAGGGACTCCAGTGAAACAGTCTATACAGGAAACACACCAGGTGGGATTCATGAGACCTGTGAGGATAGTTACGTTTTTTGTGGAAGAATGAAATTACTTTGTAGAAAAAAAAACATTGGAAAAAAATGTTCATTGAAACATTGTTCCCACATTCAAAGTTCCTATTTTGGAAGTTTCTTTCATCTCAAAAGACAAAGTGTTGTCAGAATGTTTCCTTTTAGTAGAAGTGCTTCCCAGTGAGAGTCTTTATATTTAGAGCCATTTGAGACTGTGCCAATATTTAAGAAGTTCATCTTGCACAGATGAACTGTTAAGACAGTTATGGATTTTAATGGGAATCATGTTAACAAATCTTAATAGCCTACTTTATAAAATATACAACGATGAACAAAATACTCAAAGGAGACACTTATGTTTTTTTTGTTATGAGTCATATCATTCCCTCATACATTAACTTTATAGTTTCCAGAGAGGAAAGTTTTAAGTGTGAGTGAACAGCTAATAACTTCATTTCAAACTTTTTTTTAAGTTTCATTTTAAGTTGCAGCATGAGTGAATAATGGGACATGGAAAATAATGGAAAAACATAGATTCACATTCAGCTAAAATTATTAATATGATATTCTATTTGTATGAGAAGGAATTGCAAAATATGGAGCAATCAGCAAACAAACAATGAGCTTTATTGAACACGTTTAGTAAATAAAATGGCAACATATTTTGTCACAGCACTGCAATCGTTAATACCGGTATTCAAAATACAAAGACAGAACAGGAGTAAGAGGAAGAGAAGTGGTGAAAAAGGGAAGAATTCATCAAAAGATGAATTAATTATTATTTTATTGTTGATATTGTTGTCCTCAAATGCCAACTGCCACCGTTAGGGTAAGTACCTTTACTATTAGTCACATACGCTCCTAAAAGCAGTCATGAAACACTTTTCAGTTGAGTGCTTACAGGGCAACTTGCTGATCTTTGCCAAGAATGCAACAAACTCCCTTCACTGGCTACTTACAGTTGCACAGTACAGTTTATTTGTGGTTTGATCTCTAACAGACGGATGTAGATCCTTTCTTTGACCCTGGCTGGCACACTATCTCTCTCTCACTCGCTATACACAAGGCACTCATGCCCACACACATACACACATAAACTAATACACACACGCTCGAATGCGCACGCACACACACACGCACACACACGCACACACGCACACACACACACACACACACACACACACACACACACACACACACACACACACACACACACACACACACACACTCTCTCTCTCTCTTTCTCTCTCTCTCTGGGGGGGAGCACAGAGAGCTCTACTGACATGAGTCAGAGGCGTGAGTAAGTTCCTCTCAGGTGTCTATCTGGGGCAGGTCTGGGCTTGTGGTGAGACACTGGGGTTGATTCACCCATGCAGTACACAGCAACACAGCAGAGCAGAGCAGAGGCAGGAGGGCACACCACCCCCTCTGAAGCCTTACCCTGTGTGTGAACTCTTCTTCTTACCAACACCAGTCTTCCTGTGTCTGCACTGTAGTGTGCCACACAAAAACAGCCTACCCTGCGGTGACAAAATGACGTTGGGCAAGATGCGAGTCTGACTGACTGGCACTGTGGACGTGCCCACCGAAAGTACAACTACGATGGGAAATTGGATGGCACTGGGTGGCGATATGAGGAAGCCGTGGCCAGAGTGCTGATTGCACAGCTTTTTAGGCCAAGGCCGGACTTTCCAAGCTTTGTTTGTGAGATTGTGTGTGTGTGTGTGTGTGTGTGGCGTGGGTTAAACCCCCAACCAGTGAGAACCTTTCCCAACACCTTCACTTCACGTCTTCCAAAGCGAAACGTTTCACTTTGACTCGATGGTGCCACATGTACTGTACATGAGAAACATGTTTGATTGAATTTGGCTTTTCGGTGACCCGACACACTTTTATACCCCCCCCCCTTCTCTCTCTCTCTCTCTCTCTCTGACTCTTTCTCTCTCTCTCCCTCTCTGTGGATCTGCATCTTTGAAAACAAACAAGTGGAGGTGGGGTGGGGGTGCTGTGGCTCCGTGGGCTAAGGTGCCGTACCATTACACCAAGGACCTGGGTTCGATTCTGACCTGAGGTCATTTCCCAATCCTTCCTGAAATAAACGCACAAAATGCCCATAAAAATGTCTTTTTAAAAAAAGGAAGTCAAGGCACAACGCAAGCAGCAGCAAAGGAGCTCCTCCAGCTCCACGACACAAGCTGAAGGAGCTGAAGCTGAACTCTGAACCCCTCAAATAGAAAGAACGGGAGGAACAGCTGATCCCCTTACGCCCGGCCGCTGACATGAGAGATGAGGATTGCCCCCAAAAGTAAATAGACAAATAAAACACTGTCCAAGTGCCGGCTTGGCCAGGCCCGGGGGCTGCCTCCTCCTTCAAGGCCACCTAGGAGCAGCGATTAAAAATACCCAGGACCTCCAGCTAGCCAGTGGGAGATTTAGAGAGAGGGGGAAAATGGGGGGGTAGGGAGGGTAGGGAAGGGGGTAGGTGGTAGGGAGGGCGGGGGGTGACGAAGGAGGGAAGGGAGGGTTGCTTACTTTCTCCCGTGGAATCTGCACCATTTGCAAAGGCTTAAAGTGATGCGGCCTCACGTCTTGAAACAGGAGACAGTGCTGAAAAGCCAAACCTGGCCTCAGAAATACGTCCCGCGGACAAGCGACAAAAAGGATCTGCGCGGCGCGGGGGTTGCGGCGGCACCCCGGCACTGTGATATCCGATCGGCCTTGGCGCGTCCTTACGTGTCTCTCCTTGCGCCGACACGCCAAGCCCTTGCCCACCCACCCACTCAACGTCCTCTTCTTGGCCCTTGGCCCTGCACGCAGCCGCCCGCCCACCCCCGTGGCTCCTGCGCTTGAGTTGGCCCCGCGTCTATTAATAACTCACACAGGAGAGGTTTTGAAAACACTCAAAGGGGTGTCAAAATAAAACCGAGAACTCGAAAGGTGAGAGACGCACACCGTCCGCCACGGGGGAAAGCTCCACGGGGTGTGAGGAAGTGGGTTTCCATGTGCAGAAGCCAAGTTTCATACCTGCGGGATCCAGCCACGGCCAGGGCAAAGGGAACATATCACAGTACCTGCAGCACACTCGTCGGAGCAAATGCAGACAAGGAAGTCAGCGTAGGAGGCCGACTGTAGTGACTGAGTCTGTAGGGATCACGGTTTGCTCACACTTGAAGCTTGACAGTATAGAATATCGAGAACCTGCCATCATATCTTACATACAATATTTCACCTTGTGATACGAACTGTAGTGATGGAGTCTACAGGGATGAAGGTGAGACCACACTGGAATCTTAACAGTAGCCAGAGCCCACCATGACAACCTTCCTACGTATTATTTCTTCGCATTTATCCCTCATTTGAGTACATACTGAGAAATATCCTCATCTCAATTATCAAATAAACATTTCCGGTAGGGCACAACCGGTAGGGCACTCGCCTGCCATGAGGCTGACCTGGGTTAGATTCTCGGCTCAGGTTCTTTGCCGACCCCTCCCCGTCTCTCTCCCAATTCGCTTCCTGTCCACCTCTCACACTGTCCTATCAAATAAACTTGAAAAAAAAAGCAAAAAACATTATGTGGGTATAATATATGCTATATTGTGTAGGCCTATATTAAAATATATTTTATGTGATATACTGTATGCTATCAGCCGAAATGCAGCCTTTACAGATGGTCTGTTAATGGATTCTTTTATACATGCCTAGCAATTGCTAGGACTGCAGTTTACATGGAGGCAAATACCAAGCATGACATCTTCAAAAAGAAAGCATTTTAGTTGCATATTGAGTGATTACAAAGGGCCTTGACCTATGACCTCATTTGAAAACATGCTCAAGGGTGCCAGACTGGCACCTTCAGATTCTCAAACTACATCTCTGTAACTATCAATATACACAAAATAAATGCATTCATATCCTGCTTTATGCTAATCCGTTTTGGACATTTTTCACCAGTTTTTTTTTTTTCATTCTCTCTGAAAACGGTGAGAGACAAAGTGAGTGAGTGAGTGATTGTGATGACAACTTGACTGCAGTCACCTGTGCGGCTGGGTGCGTTTTTCTGAGTGACGAATGTGTATTTTCTCTGCTCCCAAGGTGGTCGCGGGTGTTTCCCAATCCCAGCGCCATGGCCTAGTGTGTCAGACTGTGACTAACCGGCAGTGACTAGCTGCTTGGCCCCTCCGATGCTCTCTCTCTCTCTCTCTCTCACTAGATGGTGATTGTGTCTCTCGCCCGTCTCCGTCTTCTCTGGACGGAAACAGGTGCAGGTGCAGGGAGTGTCAGCCAGCCTCCTCCTCCTCCAACTCCTTCAGAATGTGTTCACCCAAACACACACACACACACACACACACACACACACACACACACACACACACACACACACACACACACACACACACACACACACACACACACACACACACACCCCTCCACCTCCTCCATCCACACCCTGTCACACTCACCCCAACAACACCCCCTCACCTTCTCACACAAACCCCCCTTCCGATCCTGCCCACCCCACCCCACCCCCATCTTTCTCCCAGCAGCTTCCATATCCAAGCATGTGGAGTATTTCCTCCTGTCTTCATGAATGTACCTCCGGCCTGGAACAGATTTAGCCATGCAGGCTGCAATGTGAAAGTTGATGTGCCTCATGCAGCCACCGGGGAGTTCAGAATAGGAAGCGACTATGTCTACTACATAGTCACTCACTATCTTACTATGGAATCACTGGATGGATAGCAAAAGCCCTATCTATCTGCATTCAAAGATTCATAATAGAGCTAGATCATAATGGCTGTGACTGTACTTGTACCCTATGACAGAGTAAACTGATTCATAACTAGCCAAAGCCTGGAAATGTTACTGCTGGGCCCACACTGTGGGCAATGGGGCAAATGGCTGACTCTCCTCTCCCCTACATGATTTTCCTCATAGCTGTATCTAGGCATATTGACACACTACATGGTAACATACACGGAATTCTCTCTATAAACCAAAGTAAGGAAATATAGTGGGCAATGGGGTAAATGCCATTTATACTGCTGACTGCTATTGAAACCTTTCTTTTCCCCGCGCGATTTTCACCATAGCAATGTGGGCCTATTGACACACGATTTAACCAGAAGAGTTCACGACCCTTAACCACACAAGACTCCAAGTCTCAGGGGAATCGGATGGAACTCATTGAATGGGGGGAATTCCCGCGTTTTCTCCTTTTGCAGCAGAGAATTGCCAACGTTTTCAAAGTTAATGAAATATTGCTTCTTTAACTTGAAAAGTCACAGGAGTCACCGAGGTTGTAGAGTCATATAGGAGAAACTTAACAGCAGATGTGACCATTGCGCTAAAACAGATCCATGGCAATTTAGCCCACAGGCCAAGGAACGTCTTTCAAAACACTTGGAAGTGTGTGTGTGTGTGTGTGTGTGTGTGTGTGTGTGTGTGTGTGTGTGTGTGTGTGTGTGTGTGTGTGTGTGTGTGTGTGTGTGTGTGTGTGTGGTGAGCGCGCACACTTTTTCAGCCTTGAGGATTTGCCCAGCGGCTCTTGTGATTAAATATGGGCTACCCTGGCTCGAGCCTTCACTTCTTGGCGGCGGCTGCGCGTGTGCGTCTCTTCACCTTCAGAGCTCTGCCGAGCGGCCAGCGCGCGACCTGGGCTGCCAGCGGGGATTTACTGATTGGCTTCCTGCCCGGCCGCAAGCAGTCTAGTTCGCTCGGTTCTCACGACCTCCGTACCACAGAGGCATCTCTGAACTATTAACTCAGACACACCAGGCAAAAAGGAACGGCCGCAGAGCCCACACGTCGCCAACCAGCGTTTCAGTTACGCATTTTGTCCAAAACTGCTTTTTTCAAATGCATGCGCAATGCCCGAAGTTGCAAACATTTTAGGAAAAAAGACTGAAGACCTGAATGATGAGCCAGGTGGAAACGAAAAGTCAGACACTGTTGGCACAGATGTTGGCATGGGGCGTTTGAGCGCTCAATAGTGGCATGTGAAAAGTTTGTCTATAACTGAAAAGTTATCAGACTATGACCATTTGGAGCACGCAACAGGCGCTTGGCTGCATGTGGGGGGGATATGCACCCATTTCAAACAGTCCACCAACTTGCCGAATTTCTCTATTTTAAAAATAGACTTGCTTCGTTTCAATAACCGAAAACCAATGCGCGCAAGGAAAGTTTCATATGGCCAAGTTGAAAAATGGGAACGTAGACCGCTGGTCACCAGGGTGTAACCCGATCCGGAGACCAAGGGGGCCGATGACTGCAAGTGGCAGACACACGGCAAGCGCCACGCCGACAGCCAGGCAACACGTCTCCCAGTTCCGGACCTTACTCGCTGGGAAAGATAAGTTTACATGCAAGGAAAACATGCGCAATAGAGGAGCCGTGATGGCACGTCAGTGCGCTATTGCGCTTACTTATTAGATTTGGCTGAGCTGAAATACAGTGGCTGTTTTTGAAGCACTCGCTGTAAAGTATAACCTTACGACTTTAGGCTGAGGTTAAAATAATGGCTTTGATCATTTCGCCATCGGTCACTCCTGAAATGGCGCTAAATCCAACTCTCCTTTCTCTTTCCATTCAGGTTCGCCACAGAAGTGAGCAATTGAGGCACAAAGGGAAGCGAGGATCTTTCCATATTCTCCTTTCATTGAGGCAATCTGTTGGTGACATTAACCCCAAAGCGTATTTCCCAGGCTCATGAATAGGGTTTAAGGCTTCTTTAACATCCCGCTGCATACAGGATGAGACCCCTTTCAAACTTTTAATTACCTTTTTGCAAAAGAAAAATCCCCCTGCTCGCCTTTGTCATCCATTCTATTCCACCCGTGCACAAGAGAGGACAAGAAAATTCCCGCCAAGCTCCACCAAATAGCTAAGATATAGTTAAAATAAGATATTGAGTTGTATTATAACCTACGTGACTGGCAGACATAGGCCTACCTTACTACTGCAAGCCAAATTACTTTTGTCCAAGAAGGCCTGCGCGCCATCCCTGCAGCTTGTAGTTTTGTGCAATGCTTATCATTTTCCTTTAGACATGAAATGCATGAGAAAACATTTTAAAAGTTGAATATCATCTCTGCTCAGAAAAGGTTCAGACACTTAAATAGTTTTCTTTAAATTTCATATTTATTTTGTTCAACAATAAACGTTTTAGACAAAACAGAACAAGCAAAAAACACCTTTGGCATAAACAACATGTGTACAAAACTAAATCTTTTATATAAAACGTATATCCAAAGATAAACACTTCACTTTTTCTTCTACTGAAAACACAGCATTATATTTATCACCAAACATCCAAATGTTGGAATTCGATAACAAACACTTTTTTTTATCACAAGCTGTATCCAAAAAGAAGGCAATGTTGTTCCTACAACGGAACGATATATGAATAGTATCTCCATCATGAAAAGCTACTTATAAAGTCCAGTCTCTGACAAGATGATCTACCAGGGCCGCCACACTGGTTCGTTGTCCGTCCCACCACTCACACTGACCGGACTGACGGCCTGTGACACACTGGCGAAGGATGTCATGCCCTGAATGGGGGATGCTACTGTGGGCGCCGAGCTGGCATGGACGGGGCTGGCGTTCACCGATACTGGGACACCGGCAGCGTTGGCGTAAAGGGGGATGACTGGGGTTGAAGCAGAGGCGAAAGCGGGGTTGGGGATGAGAAAGGCAAACTGTCCATCGGTCGCAGGTACCAGCTGGAATCCACCGAAGACTTTCGGCGACACAGCCTCGGCAGGGCTGAGTTTGGAACCCACCGGGGAGGCACTGTTGATGGGCAAGGTGGAGGGTAACTGCACGTGGAGAGGCTGCGCCAAGTGGGCTTGCTGAGCGGGAGATGGCTGCGGGTAGTTCATGGCGATCATCTGGCCCAGGCATCCTGACAGGTGGTTGAGCAGGCGAGAGCGGACCTCGGTGTTCACTCCCTCGCAGGTGGACAAGAAGCGGGTCACCTCGTTCATGCATTCGTTGAATCCTGCACGGTATTTGCTCAGGACGGCTGTGTCTGTTGACATAGCTAAAGAATAAGACAGAAACATGATTAATACCACAATCAAACAAATTAGAAGACTCTTATAGACTGCATAGTATGCTACTTGTTATGAAAACTATGCCCTATTTTTCCTATGCATTATTAGCCATTCAAATTAATATTAGTCTACACATTTTGCAAATGTCAGATTAAAACATTACGCTTACCAGTCATCTGCACGCGCTGCAGGTTCCTCAAGTGCTTCACTGTCATTTCCAGAATGTCAGCTTTCTCCAACTTCGAGTGTCTAGAACTCTGTGAACACAAACAAAATCCATTAGCTAATCCCATAGGAAATAATTCGCACAATCGCATACAACGATGTGCCAAGGCCTATTATCGGCAATTTACAGTATTGATGTGCACGCAGGTAGGCTACTTACATCTTTTTTAAGTGCATCAAGGATGAGGGTCTTCAGTTGAGCCAGGCTTTCGTTTATTCTCGCTCTGCGACGTTTTTCCATGATAGGTTTAGACGACTGTAAAAGAAGGGGAAATACTCATTAGATTGTTTACATCAATTAGCTTCGCTAATGAAGCACCACAGACGCTCAGCTAAATGAGCCGCGCGGACAGATGTTCAGCTCACCGACCGTGCGCAAGTTTAGCAGGTTCGGACACACTTCATTTTAACGTTCAGGCAGTGTAAGTTTATATCAAAGCTACAAATATCGCTCACATATATGATCTTTAAATGCTCTTACCTTTCTATGCTCACTGGCATTCTTTGGTTTATCCGGAGTGTGGGTTCCGCTGGCAGGAGCCCCAGCAATTGGGGATGCTGTCGTTTTCTCCATGGTATCAGCTGGCATATTCAACTCAACTGGTAAACCCAAAGTTAACAAAAAAGTGTATTCCCTTTGAAGGCGTCGAAAATAAGCGTCAAAAGCGCTTCGTCAAAACACGGCAAAAATGGTCAAGAGGAGATGTGGGATGTTGCGATGCGGTGGCCACAAGGGAGTGGAGTGGTCCCACACTGATGAGCTAAGTCACTTCTGGTCACTGAACTGTCATATGAGTACACAAGCGTGTTCGGCGTACGCCTGCGTAAAACAAGTCAAGTCTTCCCACCGCCACACGCCAACGGTATTTATAGATAGATCGCATGCTCCCAGTTCGTGTGAAACCCTCTCTGCATTCTTTCCCACACTCTCCTCAGCCAATGAGCGCGCGGACTCACCCATTGGGCGCGGGGCAGACCGCTGATTGGACAACACCCCCGCGGGCTGTCAGTCACGCGCTGCTCAATCAGCCCTGGAGGGACAAACAACAAAGCGGCGAGTGCAGTCGGTCTGGCTGTGAAGTGATAAGGGGAATTGAGGGAATGCGCTGGCTGTTTGCTACCAACTTCTCTTTTTTTCATAGACCTCCCAAAGACACGTACATACGAGAAAAAACATAATAAGCGTCATCAGCCCTATCTGAGTTCTTCTTGAAATATACGAATACAAATCAGAAGTTAGTTCACCTAGAGTTAGGCCCTAAATAAAGTTAGGCTATTTTATTGAGAATATTTAATTTCATGCATTTCATCTTCAAAAGTGTTCTACTGTAAGGTGGAAATTAATTCATCATAACGTTGAATCAACAGTGGCTCTGCCCTTATTAGTTGTTTTTCCATGGGTGTTTACAATTTCAGGTCACTCGCAATAAACTTTTAAGTATTCACTTGCACTTCAAAGCAGACAACAGCTGTATTGGCACGCGAGGCGGTTCGCAGCAGCACGCAGAAAACCAATGGCAGGCGGCCACTCTATGCAAATCCAGCTCAGTCTGGTCTCATTGGCTGGCTGAACATCCGAACGTCAATCATTCCAGCAGAGCGGGAGCCCGCAAATTGGGCGGGGATAGCGCAAAGCGACATCTGTCCGCGTGCCAGTACTAGCTTGCGCCTGCTTGTAGCACTTCTGCCGCTGCCTAGCACGTGCCGTGACTACCAGCAGGCAGTGCCGGGGCCGGGCAGGGAATGTCATATAGGAGCTATGATTTCTCTCAAATCCCAGTGTTTCTGTTTTAGTTAGCTTTATGTCCAGGAGATAAATACAATATATAGATTGGTTACATTAAAGTTGTTAAAACGAATATTTATGGAAATAAGATCAGATAAAATTTAGAAAATGAAATTAAAATAGTCAATCTGTTATTATAATTAGGCCTATGGAAAACTATTTTGGCAAACGGATGGAAATGTGCAACGAGGAAGATGAACCCTCTTATTGCTTAAATTGCTCTATCCAAAAGTATAGCTATAGGCCTAGGGGCTAAATAAACCACTTTTATCTGCGACTTTATAAACAGCGCGATATTACTGATTAAATCGTTGTATGGAATCGATGCGTTATAACCAGTGGCATAATCTATGATTAAGTAGTCTACTATTGTTCATTAAGCCTAGGCCTACAAGTGATGAAACATGTTGCCCAAAGAAACACAGACGGAGCCTCCCATGTATTCTGCACAGGGACGCAACCTGAACACCTACGGCCACGTTTCATTTAGAAAGGGAAGCGCGCCATCTATTGACAATATGTTGTCAATGCGATCACATTTGGAGCAGCACTGCTGGGTTCCACATGGTGGCGAGTTAAATGGTCCACTAAAAGGATCACTGCTTGCTAGCTGAGATCTTACTGTAGAAAAAAACCCAAACAAAACCCTCTCTAATATAGGGTAGGGTGGGGTAAAACGCCCCCACGGGGCAATATGCCCCCTCACCTGTTTTCCCTAAAAAACCACTAGAGGGCTTAAATATACATTTTCACTGTTTCTATGCATTACGTTGACAACGGGGATATACAAATTGTCCAGAGAAAACGACTGAAACAAAGTATTTTTTGAAGGGAAACGATTTACATGGTATTGATCTAATTTTCAGATGTGAGTAAACACGTGTTTATAAAAATGTAGTTAAGGGACCGTTCGTTATTTATTTTTGGGGTCACCGGAAGAAAATAGGGGAGGGTCGTGTCAGTTTTTTCATTGCTGCGGGGAAGGTCATCAAAGTTTTTTAAGCTCGCTAGGGGAGGGTCATCCAAAAATGTTTGGCCCATTTATTACAAAAAGCATTTCAAAGTAGCCTTGTTTGTTGTATGTTTCAATGTAACATAGCCTCAGAAACGGCCCTTTCGCTAAGCAGCGTTGGTCAATCAACATCAAAAATAAGGCAGAATAAGGCTATTTCTTAATTCTCCCTAGGGGAGGGTCATGCATTTTTTTGACGGCGTCGTGGGGAGGGTCATCAAAGTTTTGAAGCTCGCTAGGGGAGGGTCATGCAAAATTTGACGAACAAAGGTGGTCATCTTCCGACGACCCCGGAAATAAATAACGAACAGTCCCTAAGCATTATATTGCAGTATTATATGATAGAAGAAGAGTGAAGTCTGTAGTTTCAGAGTATATAGGCTGTTTGTAATGAATACAATTACATTTTAATAACTTGACCATTTTTTGAAAAAAACAGCTTGTGGGGTAAAACGCCCCCTATGCAGAGGGGCAAAACGCCCCCAGGGGACTATCACAATATTAGGCTATAATAACATTATTATTAACATTACTTTGTCAAAAAAAAATACATTTTTTATATTTCATGGTGTAAACAGATGTTAAAGTCTGAATATTTGAACAAAACCTAAAATATTTAGGCTAAGTTACCTCATCTATTTAAATATGCTAGCAGAGTTAGCACAGTTAGCTCAGGCTAATAACTAGCCTATTGTATAATAGGCCTATTATATTTATTAATGCATGTATTCATTTTCATATATACATTTAGCCTAGTTATTGTGATATAGACCTATATTTATTCACAATATATGTTTATTCATGCTAAATTTAGCTTGTATTTTACATTTGACTGTTCAGATTTATGCATATTAGGCCTATATTTGTTAATTCATATCATCCTTAAATAAATATGAATACGATATACTGCACTGTTGAAAATATTACCTCTCTTTTCTTTTCAGAGGTTAAAATTCATACTCTGGTCACTTTGGTGATGATATATGAAGCAAACAGGCTAGTAACAAAGGGGGGGCATTTTACCCCATCTCAGGGGGCGTTTTGCCCCACTGGTGGGGTAAAACGCCCCCTTCACACCCAGTTTTGTTTTTGTTAAAATATGAATAAACTATTAATTTGTAACAATTTCCGTGATGGATTATTAATCATGTCACTGCCACCAAATACTGTGACAAAAACTAAATCATATGGCTTACTTCTGCTTAGAGAAAAGTTACACTTTCCTTAAGGGGGGCGTTTTGCCCCACCCTACCCTAGCCTATGTGCAGTAGCCTATGTTAATGAAAATATGAATATTTCATATGGACATTTTTATCAGATTTTTTTTCTACCAAAATTTAAGATTGAATGCTGGCGGCCAGATTCAGGCAGATATTTTGGCAAAAACAATCCAATAGGCTATAGCTTATTCAAATTATGGACAATGTGGTGTTGTTACGTAAAATGTACAAATGACTGCTAAATGCACCAACTGTCAGATATCTAGGCCTACATAGTTGCAATTAATTATTTAATACCATTAACTGTAGGATAGGATAGGCCTACTTGCGTGTTCTGTCACATTTAGATACCCCTATGCATTAACCAAAAGCTAGTAAGCAAGTCAATTATGTTCTGTTTAGCTTCAGTAATCTTGGAGCTGAAATGGACTAAGGCTGGAATTAAGTCTAACTTCAGTCAGGACCCTAGACCCACACTGACCATTGTGTGTGTGTGTGTGTGTGTGTGTGTGTGTGTGTGTGTGTGTGTGTGTGTGTGTGTGTGTGTGTGTGTGTGTGTGTGTGTGTGTGTGTGTGTGTGTGTGTGTGTGATCGGGTGGGTGGGTGGTTGTGAGCCGTGCTGGGGCATGCTGGAGCCTTGTTTGCCCAGGATCGACAGGGCTCTGGTGCACAGGGCCATCTGTGAGCACGCCTGCTCACGTCCGCTCTATTTGCTTTGGGACTGAGCTGAGGGAAATGATGCAGGTTTAAATCCAGAGGCTGAGCAAGGGCAGGGGCCGAGTCTTAACGTCTCGGACATCCCTCTACACTGTTGAGGCTCAGTGAGTAGCTACCACACAGATGTATAGATGGAACAGTTAGAAGGATTTAGTTCTAGAGGGGGACTTTTTTTTCTCTAACTTCAAGAAAAAAAATCCACTTGCCTACAACTAAAGTCGTTTGACTAAAATGACCAGGAAGAATGACTATCTTCATAGACATACACATAGCCTATTACTTATTCATAAACACACGGAATAATAATCCACAATGTAAAAAGGAAAACATAGTGAACATTATTGTTAACTTTGCTGTGATACAGTTTTATATTATTTACTGAAATGTATTTGTCAAATATTATGTAGCCCAGGCCTATATAATAAAGCGATTATATGGCTCCAAAGAATGCAGAATCAATGGAGATGCACAGGGGCTATGGAATGCTGAGGCTATGTTAATGCATCCTTCAACCATAATCCCAACATCAAACATCAAACAGGGACTGCCTCTCGAGTACTTGCTTTTTGACTTAGGTCCCAAAGAAAGAACGAAGAAAAGAAGAATAAAAAAGAGAAACTTTCAGTGGTGTGGTGGAGATTCCATGGCGATGAAAAACAAAGAAGTGTCAGCAGCAGTGGATGTGGTGGTCTGGTGTGTGTGTGTGTGTGTGTGTGTGTGCGTGTCTGCATGTGTGTGTGTGTGTGTGTGTGTGTGTGTGTGTGTGTGTGTGTGTGTGTGTGTGTGTGTGTGCGTGTCTGCTTGTGTGTGTGTGTGTGTGTGTGTGTGTGTGTGTGTGTGTGTGTGTGTGTGTGTGTGTGTGTGTGTGTGTGTGTGTGTGTGCGCGTGCAGGGTCGGATTAACGCACAGGCTAGATATGGCTGCAGACTAGGGGCCCCAACTGGCAGGGGCCCCGATTGGCCAAAAGTCCAAAACTGTGAATTGAATTGTGACAAGATGCAATAGCCTATTGAATAATGAATCTGTAATGTTGAGGACAGCTTTAAATCTTGTTAATACTCCTCTCCACAGCGAGCAGATATGTTATCCTTAATTCCTAGTTTTAGTTGACACTGTCTGCAATTTCATTTTGAAATTTCCCTTCCAGGGAGGCCCACAGCAACCTGTAGCCTATAGGGGCCCTGGGCCATCTTAACCCGGCCCTGTGTGTGTGTGTGTGTGTGTGTGTGTGTGTGTGTGTGTGTGTGTGTGTGTGTGTGTGTGTGTGTGTGTGTGTGTGTGTGTGTGTGCGTGCGTGCATGCGTGTCTGTGTGTGCAGAGATTTAGCACAGTCCAGTTCACCGACGTTGTGCGAGGCCAGTGCCTCAGTGCGTGCTTAGCAGAGCTCTCTTCAGTGGGATCAGGTTAATTTGCAGAGAGAGGATAATGGTGGGTGTGCAGCTCGTCTCCAAATCCACACGAATACGGACGGACACAGAGTCAATTAGATCTGCATTAGACTGCTGTTGCTCTGCCAATCCCCCTCCAATCACACTCTCTTATTCTCTCTGTTTACAGTCATGATTCCTTGCACAGTCGTCTGACAATAGCATACAAAATGTGCAGGAACTGGTTTTGATACTCTGACTAGAAGGTTGTGTGAGGTGGACATAGATAAAAATGAGTCCTTTTTTCGAGAGTCCGTTTTAGAACGATCACAATAGCAAAATGTAAAGCTAATGTGAGGATAGTCAGCAGCAGCAATGACCAAATGATTGAATGATTGTTCCCAATATATAAAGGCCTACTAAAACTTAAAATAACAAGTCAATAACAATAAAATGCTTAACAATTTCCTCAACTTGCAATCTTTTTGGACAATTAATAGCTGTACATAATTAAGTATGCTAGCTCAGTAATGTAGTTCTGTGTCATGCATCAATTTTATCACTTCATATTTTATTAGTCCTGGTATCAGAGTGAATGGGCCTTATCTTAAAATGGTATTAGAGAGTCAGCCAGTCCCATTAACACAGGATCACGTCCGTATAGAACTTACTGGCACACGATCTGAAGCATTTCTGTTGGCAAAGGAAGATATCCTAAATACGTGGTTACTAAGGAATTCTTTAAAGCGTATTAAACTTTCTTTGATACTTCCGTGTGTGCTGTGCAATACTTTATTTACCAGTTGGAGCCCTTCATCTTTTCGAAGTAGGCCTATTATTAAAGTGAGCAGTGGGGTGTTTCATAAGAGGCGAGAAAAAAAACCCAGACATGTTTATTGTAGTAAACTAGGCCGCAGAACTTCAAAGACTTAAAAAATTGCACCCACAGTGTGAGTTATTTCATTTTTTTGGAGAGCTTTCATTTTGATTTTATTAATCACATTACTCTTTCCTTTATTGTCATATACAGAAAAAAAACTTCTGGAATCAATTATTTGCCTCATCCTTCAAACTGTTTGTTGTCATTTTGCCATCTGCAGACCAGCATGTCCAGCACAATGTCCTTTCATTCAGGAAGCCCTCTCGGTCCTCTGTGGCCAGAACAGGCCCTATTCTCTGGCTTTTCTGCCCAATTCATGGCTTTCTTCCCCCATCTTTTTTTTTAAAAAGTGGGCCGTTGATGAGGTTAAACTAATCAGATTAAGCCAACTCACATCAGTCTTTGCAGTTTGTTTTTCCCTTTAGAACTCTGCTGACATCTCCAAATGCTTATTCTTTATCTTCCCTTTTTGTACTTTTCATCACTGCCCCCCCCCCCCTCCTCTGAACCAACTACAAAAAAATAAAGATGGGGGAAAAAAAACTTTTTTGGGCCTGATTCCAATGGAGTCTTTTATGCAGCCCACTTCCAGAATGATATGGGTTATTTGGAATGGGTCACTTCCCCGCAATAAGAGAAAAGGGGCTTTGCTTTTAAGTTGTGCACTGACGCATTTGCACAATCAGCCTGGTCAGTGTGTTGAAGAGTGGACTGACCGCTGCAGCAGATTAAGAACCGCACAAAACCCTGAAATTAAATTCGGAAAATTGGTGGAACACTTAATTTGATTCCAAAGGCAAGTGCTGGAAAGGAAACCTCTACAACTTACAATGCTAACACAATTTTCAAACTCATTAAAACAAAGAGACAAGATCTACATTTTTCATGCTTGTTTGTTAAAGGATTATTAAGGGGATCAGGAGTAAAGGTTTGATTTCACCGATAAACGGAAGCGTAATGGTTATTAGATTTAGGTCCTAATGGGTGTTAAATATAGTAGTTGAGGACAGACAGCTTGTTGAGCCATTATTTTGAGATAGCCTAGCCTACTTGGTTTGCATCAAGGCTGCATTTAAATTAGGCCTAATTAGAGTTGTATAACACTGTATTATAAACATCATATAACTTTTTTTGTTAAATTAAGAATGAAAATAGAATTGGTTTCTTTTTATTTTCAGTTTTCAATCGAAAGGTCAATTTATCAACTCGCAAATTAATTTGAGTCCCTTTTAAATTGAGCTGTTATGGTATAATTTTATGGAGACGAGGTTTGAAATTAGCTTCCGGTCTAATTGCACATTCATCCAGATTTATAACTTGTGCATTACATACACAACACTGCATTTCCCAAAGATCAAAGCGAAACAACCAAAAAAAAACAAATGTTGGCCAACGGAGGAGCTTTGTGTTGCAGCACCCTACACCACACGGTGTATCTTCAACAGGTCTTTCATTAAACTGTGCTTAAAAACAATCACAACCAAAAAGAAATCTGTTTCTGCAGCAGCCTCAGCCACAGGGCTGTAATTATATGGAGGTGGCGCTAAAGGAACCACCCTTAATGCTCCCTCACAGCCTTTTCCCATCCCATTGTCTCTGGCCCAGTGGCCATTCAAGCATACAGTTTTAAGCCAGCTAGATATCCAATTAAACGGAGATCCCACACCTGTACGCCCTCTGATGTTCTCCCCCTGCTTTCCGCCATTACTTGATTCCTTTTGGCTAATAACAGGCTTTCCGAGACAATGAGGACAATGAGTACAGAAGAAGCCCCATTCAAATGACTTAAGGAGTCTCCCTTGAGAAGGGTCCCGGCATACTGTTTGAATTGGGGAGCCAGGACTGAGGAGGAGGAGGAGGAGGATATGGAGGGAGAGAGGGAGGGAGGAGGATAGAGGATGGAGGATGGAGGAGAGGAGAAGATGAGGGGGTGGTAGCTGTCATGCCTTCAGAGGCACCGGGACATGGCAAGTTAAGGGAACTTTTAGGGCTGTTGGCATAATTACATTAGAGGGAATCAGAGGCACCCGGGCCCCCCGACTTCTCTCTCTCTCTCTCTCTCTCTCTCTCTCTCTCTCTCTCTCTCTCTCTCTCTCTCTCTCTCTCGTTCTGTGAACAGTGTGTCACACTGTTACACGTCTTTCAATTCAGGCCTTCACAGAGGAATGCTCAGTGACAGATATGGCTTTTCTACTGCTGCAAAACAAGGCTATGGTGTATGGGCACACAGTGACACCCCCAACCAACCAAACCCCCCACCCACTAACTCACTCACTCATTCACCCACTCACTAACTCACGCACCCCTCCACCCTTCTGAAAAAGGCCCGGAGGAGACGATGGAATGGCTGAAACAATCGATACAAAAGAAAAAGTACAAAAGGAAAGTTGAAATTAAATTATATCAAAGATAGGCATCCTGGAAACATTAATTGTGCTCAGACATCTGTTCTTGGGACAGTACTTCAAAGCAGGGGCTTCAAAAGAGCTTGTTCTTCAATGATATGTGAAAAGAGATCTCTGCAATCAGTCATATCAGCTAAAAACCACATACTATTAAATATATGAAGGCGGTGGCCACATGTATAGTATTTCTACTGATTACTTTGATTTGAGGAACATGGGAAAACAACATAAAACTTCACTGCAGTGCATACCTTTGCGTACTATTATTTTGATGGCCGTGCAAAGACATTTTGTGGTTCAGACATTGAGCATTCTTCATCAGCACCCTTGATTGAGATCCCAAGTCGTGTTTCCTAAAATGATTTGTCAGCCATAACCAGTCGTACAAACCTCAGGGGAAATGATTCTCTCTCAAGCGTGTCAGCTAGAAATGGAACTGTTCCGTTGATTTGATAGCACTGTATTAAAATGTAGAGGATATTACGGTGTTAACTAGAGCCATTGTTGAAATGTAATACTGGAGTTCATAAAATAATGTCAACATGTTCTCAGATTTAAAAGACAAATGTAACCAGTGAAGAATATGCGTGTTAGTTAAGCTTTGAGTTATGTGTTAAAAAAACAACTAATGTGGTGTAGAATCCATTTAGGCCCACCAAAAGCCATGAACAAGCAAAAACAGGATTTTTCACACGCCTTGGCTAATGGTGTTGGTTAAGTCAAAGGACTAAAAGACAGCGAAAGAAAAACTATATTTGTCAGAGCTTTTATACTCTGAATGGCACCGTCAATTCAATTGGCAAAGAAAGAAATCTTGTCTTTTGTAAACTGCACAAACCGAATTATTCAAATCCGGAGCAGTTTCTCATAATGTGCTGAAAACACTCTTGAGAAAGGACCAGGGCCAATGTATGGGTAGAGTTCAAGTGGAAAATCCACCAAACTAATATGGTGCAAAGGAGCAATTTTGAGATTTCCCTGCTTGATAGCCATGGCAAAGCTTGCATTGATCTTTTTGTCCCATTTTAGTTGGTTGTGCAAGGGAAAAGATGCTTTGCATTCTGTTTTTTCTCCTCCAAACCACAAAAAATGACTCCCTTTTGTCCGAAAGCAAAATCAATGCAAATGAATCCTTTATGCAGTTTTTCTGTTTTGGTGAATTATTCAACGTCTCTCCCGATCCCTCCCTTTTCCACTTTTGTTGGGGCTTACAGGGCAAAACAAAAAAAATTGAAGAAGGTAGAGAATGCGAGCATTTATTGGCTGGTGGAGAGGAGAGGTGACCCCACTCTCGGCTGACAAAAAGCCCTTTATGACAACGGCACATTGTATGGGGGCCGGAGTTTGCTCGCCTCTCTCTGACCAGCACGGCGGGGCGCCGCGCACGTGCAATGTGCTCGCCCGGAGAACCCAGGCAGCGTGTATAGCCCCCCCTGGGAGAGGCCAGCCACAAAAGCAAAGCAGCAAATCCACTCCGGCCACGACCCATTTCAAGCTCACACTCACGCTCACACGCTCGCTCAGAGGACAACAAACACAGTGACTGACGGACGTGATGTGTCAGCCTCAACTTTGGCTTGGTGATTTGGCTCTGAAGCACGTCATTGTTTGGATGGATGGGCTGAGAGAGAGACAGAGACAGAGAGTCATTTCCTAACAGATTGGAAGCCATGGGAAATCATTTTGACATTGAAAACACTGACGTAATGTCACTGGCATATGTCACTCAGCACCATAAAAATAGAGTTATTAATTATGACATTGAAAGCCTGGGCTATACCGACAGGGCCACCTGCCTCATCCTCAGCTGGATTAACCCTATGAGCCCTGAACCCGCATGCCTGGACCCTTGGACCCCTGGATCCCTGCACCGAGGGGTCTTGAGTTTGAACAGAAATGTGTTCTTCCATATTACATGGATCTCTTCAACAAGCCCATGCACAAGCACGACTCAAATCCAGTCCTCTCAACAGATTCACAGCTGCATTATTAGCAGAAGCAACAAGTTTTACTTTGAGAAAAGAGAACACTTAAGACGTCACAGGTACAAAAGCATAGAAGCATAAATCCGTTTACAATATAGTCGGATGATGGATTGAGAGACAGAAATGGGCAGAGGGGTATATACCGTATATATGAGTCGAGTACCATAAAATCTAGTTATTGATTATGACATTCAAAGCGTGGGCTACTGAAAGGGACACCTGCCAACGTTAAGTCCTCATCGTCACTTGGTTTAACCCTTTGAGCCCTATAGGCCTCTGGATCCCTGGACCCCAGGATTCTCCGGACCTTTGGACCCTTCGATCCTCCGGACCCCTGCACCGAGGGTCTTGAATGTGAAGTCTTGCATCGGGACAGAAATGTGTAGCTTCACATTACATGGATCTCCCCATGAAGACTGCAGTTATCAATTATGATATTCAAAGTGTGGGGTACTGAAAGGGCCACCTGCTAACGCTAGGCCTCACACTCTCTTGGATTAACCCTTTTGAGCCTTGGACCCCTGCATCCGTGGACCTCTTCAGCCCTGGACCCCTGCATCCATGGACCCCTTCAGCCCCGGAGCCCTGCATCCCCAGACCTCTGGACCCTTGGAACCCTGCAACGAGAGGTCCTCCATTTCAACAGAACTGTGTAACTCCAAATTACATGGATCCCTTCAAAAAGCCAGTGCACAAGCTTTACTGAATGACAGCATCCCTGGATCACTCCCTGGACCCCAGGACACTTTGAGGCCCGGGACCCCAGGATCCGCTGGACCTCTGGACCCTTGGAACCCTGCACCGAAGGGTTTTATTTTGAACAGAAATGTGTCACTCCACATTCTATGGATTTCTTAACTGTGTGCTCTGTGTACAATGGCATGCCTTTGTCGCTAGCTTACCAAGCCATATGTGTTTCTAAAGTGCATGACGTTGTCAAAAGTAAAGCAAAATAAAAACAAATGCATGCACCTGCTCTACATTGTTCAGCCTTAATGTTTTTTTGTGTTAGTGAATATTCAGAGGCATGTTGTGGTTTCCTGTTGTGGCAATACTGATTTCATTCATATTTATGGAGCAACATCACACCTGTCATTACCATCACAACTGTCCTCATCACTAGCAACCCACAATATGCATCTTATTCTGTGGTGCAGGATATCTGTGTCCCTTATCAGATTTTGGTAACAATAAAGTCAATTAACCTGTTGACTGTTCTTAGATTTTATAGCAATGTGTTCTTGTAGTGGCAGATAGTTCACTAAATGAAGCCCAAACCTCGATGACACTTTTTGAAGAATGTTTCAGTAAAACAGTAATTTTAAACAAATACATTAGTGTACGCATCAATGCAATAGTAGAGATCCCCATTTATCACATACACGCATGATAAACTGTA
>NC_085866.1:44081642-44091642 GCF_034702125.1 Engraulis encrasicolus | reverse complement strand
AGTACTTATTATTTAATTATTAATACATTGTAATGAAATAATTTTTAAGTGTTAATATTAGCTAAACTATTGTTAATTACTTATAAATCATTTAAAATATATTTATTAGTCCTTCCGTAACACTTAACATAATAATAAGTTACAAAATATATTATTAAAAATACTTTTATGATTAATTAATTAACATATCAACAGTAACTTGAGCATAAAAAGTGACTTATAAACTGTTAACTAATTATTACTTAATATATTATAATTATTAGTTGTAGTTTACAAATTATAAAGGAGGAGAGGAGAGGAGAGGAGGAGAACAGGGCAGGGGAAAAAAGAGGAGAGGAGAGGAGGGGATAGGAGAGGAGAGGAGAGGAGATGAGAGGTGAACAGGGAAGAGGAAAAAAGAGGAGAGGACAGGAGAAGAGAGGAGAGGGGGGGATAGGAGAGGAGAGGAGAGGAGAGGAGAGGAGAGGGGATAGGAGAGGAGGGGAGAGGGGAGGGGACAGGAGGGGAGAGGAGAGGAGAGGAGAGGAGAGGAGAGGAGATGAGAGGAGGTGGAGAGTAGGGGAGAGGAGATGGGAGGGGGGAGAGGAGAGGCGAGGGGAGGGGAGGGGAGGAGAGGGAAGGGGAGAGGAGAGGAGAGGAGAGGAGAGGAGAGGGGAGGGGAGGGGAAGAGAGGAGAGGGGAGAAGAGAGGAGAGGAGAGGAGAGAGGGGAGAGGAGAGGAGAGAAGAGGAGAGGAGAGGAGAGGAGATGGGAGGGGAGAGACAGAAAGAGGGTGGACAGAGAGAAGACTGTGTGCGCAAGAGAAAGAGTACAACTCCTCTCTGCCATTCACTCCTCCTCACCCATCTCTCCTTTCTTCCTCCATTCTATTATCATGCTCTTCTTTCCCTCTCTATTTTCTCTTCTCCTCTTGTGTAAATAGGCCTATGAGGGCCTAGTTGGCAATGGGATGGCACCTACTGTTGTACTCTTGTGGTTCAAGGCTGGTGGCCAAATATTTTGTTTTAGCAGTGGTTTTAATGTTTATTACATTAATACACAAAAAAGTGGACCTTCCCAATTTTGAGTTTTCAGTCATAAACAATCTTACGTTTTATGTTGGTAAATATAATTGCACCTTTAAGTTAAAGTTTCTATTGCACTGAACTGTCTTCTATTTTCAAGTCATTGAAATAAATAAAATAAATCAGCTGATTAGGTTGATATCTTTCCTCTGTTTATTTATTGTATGCTGTTCTAGTTGTTTGATAGCCTATTTCATCTGCAACCCAGTCGACAAATGCCTATTGAAAATGTAAAATAAATAGTTTATAAAAATCATACACAGTAAAATGGGATAATAAATAGAGGTAATTTTGGTGAAACAATGAATTAATGATGGGTTGTTATTGTTAAAAACATGACTTAAATGAATTTGATAAAGCAGAACCTTTACTGTGACAATTACGATTTGGGACTTTTATTTTGAAACCGGCTGTGGCTTCCCTTGGAGCCGTTCACTTCAGTCTGTCGTCTGCCGAGCCAGTCGAATTTTCTTTGGAGCTAGAAACAATCAAAAGAAAATAATTCGTTTTTTATGAAGTTTAAGTTTCCTTTTGGAGTACGGAGCGTCCAGCTCTGTGAATGATGTAAGTTTCGAAGACTAGAGGCTTCCTTTCATCGAGTATTTGTTTTGTTTCAATTCGCCTTATTCACCCGGAACTTTCTAAAGACGTTGAGGGGTACACTTCAGGGGTACACCCGGCTGCACACCAGCTGTTTGGCGCCTCACTGTTGTGTGCCCAAACGCAGTCCTACGTCCTCGAAGAGAAACAAATCCTACCGTGGACAGACTTTCCACCGTTTCGCCAAAGAGCAGGCACTTCGGCGTGAATGAATTAATCACATCAAGAGGGATCCTGGTCCATATTTCAAGGTAAGATGCATAATTATGTCCAATCATACGCATTAGCTAGCACAAATAAGCTAGCTCGCCAAACTTGTCATGACTCATGTAGCCTAATGAAGCCTAATTAAAAAAAATATGAATTACACAACGCTACATTAATATGGTATTTCCAGATCGCTATTTCAAAATTATGCTTTCAATTTTGTGTTAAGCGATCCGATGGCTTACCAGATGTGTTACCAGAACCAGTAGCATACTTGCGCCAAAATGAAGTTGTTTTGCTAACGAACTAAAATACATGCTGGTATTTATGGTTACAGATCAACGCAGAGACCGAGGTTTGATCTGAGCACGTTGAGAAGCAATGCTTTGTTAAGGTCACCCGTGGTATGACAACGCTAATAAAGGATGCTGTGCCTGCCAACTTTGTTCGCCTGGACTTCAGAGAAGCCAAAGAGGAGAATCATCATTCGCCCGTGGTTAGTTTGTTCAGTCATAATTCAACTGGCATGTGTTAACCAAGCCTCTTTACAAAAAAAAACTGATAATAGTTTGCCATGGAATACATTTTACTTTAGACAAAAAACTTAATGCATGTGCTGGAGATATATTTGTTTGCATTGATCATGTACTCCTGAGTCATGAGCCAATGATTTCAAACTGTGATGTCATTACATTGCATTACATTTCACTTAGCTGACACTTTCATTTTATTCAAAGGGACTTAGTTATTATATGTCAGGGTATTGTTTACAGTCCCTGGAGTAATGTGGGTTTAGGTGCCTTTTCAAGGGCACTTCAGCCATGGAGATGTAGGGAGGGGTCAGAGGGATTCGAACCTGCAACCCCCAGATTGAAAGACCAACTCTCTTATCACTAGGCCACTGCTGCCTCACCACTAGGCCACGGCTGCCCTGTGTATGTTATGACTCTCCTGTCCTTTGTGTTTCTTTTTCAGTATGGATTCCATGGAGTATTCCATCGAGTATTTCTTCTGTTTCAATCGTCTTGGTAAGGCAACTTGTCTGTTTTTCCCCATACTGTTGTAACCTAGGTCTTATATTGTCTATCACTGCCAAATACTTCAGGTGAAACCTGCAATTTGTATTTGGGAGGGAAAGTGGAAAACAGCGATCCTAGCGGTTACGTTCCAAACACCAGGGTGATCCTATTGAAACTCCCATAGACAAGTTTTTAAAAAAATCCCACAAAGATATGACTTGGAACTATAACACCAGACACATTTTTCAGCGTACACAATAGCATGAACTACTACCTGTGAAAATCTCAAGTCATTTTTTGCCCTTTTAAGAAAAATAGAAATTGTGCCAATCTGGTCGGAAACGGACTACAGCTCCCAGCATGCTGTGCTTCGCGCCTCGTTGACAACACAGAGAAACAAATGAACGCGAACGAACGCAAGTTCTTCGCATATCTTCACATTCTTGTAATCCTATGAGTTCCACATTGTCTTCTTATTACACATATATACACGCGATCATTTTGGTATGGTTTTAAATTCTCTAGTAGATATGATGGCTTCTGTGGTGACGAGTAACCACCTCTCTGGCTCATGTTTGGCTATGCTAATTTGGCTATGCTAATTACATGGAGTAAACACGTTACACATGCCAGTCAGTGTAGTTCTGTATTAGCTTTTTAAAGAATATTAAAATCAGCTCAGATCAGTGAAAAACCGAACATTTTACCACCTGGTTCGATAAAACGGGCCAACATGCCCATAATATGACTGCCACTACTTCTACTTCGTCGTCAGGGCCGAGATGTAATTTTTCAAAGAAAAAAAACATTCATTTGTTGCAGGGGCTTGGAACGTTGCCAGCAGGGGGCGATGAGATTACTTTCCCTCCCTATACTTAAGTTTGATGTTGGCTGGTTGAAATGAGTTCGGAGTAAGCAGACTGTATTTCACATGCTGTGATCACGCACCCATTGCGTGCAAGGTGTAATTCTCTAGGCCTATACATGGGTTCTAAATGTTGTTTATAACCTGACTGCGCGAACCTAGCTGTGCACAACTCCACCTCTGATTGTTGGAAACCGCTGACGGTCAAAAACTTATCTCACATGTTTGGCTGCCAGTGTCTTGCCCCTCCTCATAACATTGTGTTGAACACTGTACGGGCCCATGTATAATTGCAAGGTTACCTCAATTTCAGTACACTATGTATTCACCCTGTTTACTTGATAATGGTTATTTAACTGAATGGTATGCAATGCAGTAGGAACAAAGTGTTTGCAGGTTTGCAGTTTGCCTAGCTTTTCTTTTGAGAAGATTGATTTTAAATGTTGCACAACTTTAAGTTTAAACTGATGATATTTGATAGGAATTCAACATTGTCCTGGGTGTGTAGCTTACGGCTGTAACTGCTATGATGCTTTTCTGTTATGCTGCTCTACAGCCTAGGCTACATGATGTGTCTGTCCCTATCAAATAAACCAAACTTAACTGATGACATATGTTCACATAGGTGAAGTTTTTGAGCTGGATCTGGATTCTGCTGAGGATTCGTCGACTACTAGATGGCGAGCCACCCACTCATTCGAATGTGATCCTGTTCTACATTGCGCATGGCATATTTGGTAGGATTGTGGCCTGCTCGTGTCACATCACTGACTATGACTGACTTCAACGCCTTGAACTGAACTGTTTGAAAGGAGCTATTTTTCTTTTTGAACAACTTAAAGGAACTCTCTACATCGTCTCTTTTGAGGATTTAAAGGACTATTTCCAATTTTTGAAGGACAATTCAAAAAATGTTTTTTATATATGATCAAACCTTTTTGGGGGGAGGGGGGGGGGGGGGTAATTGTAAATATTTAAACTTTTCAATCTCTTACTTGTGATGTTTTTATTTCATTTTGTTAATGCCCATTTTTCCCTATATCCTATGTTTGTATTTAAGAATGTCATTCTTCATTAGGGTTGCATACAATATTTTCTATCTATACATGATTATTTATAATGATAAATAAATAATAATTATTATTATTTATGCAAGATGGACATTTGACACAAACATTATGGTTTTCCCCGTTCATTTTGCTTTCGATATCCTTTCCTTTTTGTTTTGGACTATTTCAATTCACGGGACGTCACTTTAATCCTCCAAAGGACATTTTTGGAGTGAAGCGGCCAACTCTCTTGAATTACTGCTCTTGTCGGCTTGCGCTCGCCTCCGTGGATCTAATAAGGACATAAAAGGACAGAAACTTAATGTTTTGTGTTGAGGCTACATTTTTATGTTAGAAATTATTTTTGTATTGTAAGGGAATTTGATCTGGGAAATGTGTGTTGTGACCCTGGCAAGTTCTCTGTTTTGTAGCGTGCTGGGGTTTTTGATTTGACCTGCTCTAATATAAATGGTGAAAATGTTGTAGAAACATATTGTATGTTGTCTTTTAATTGGTATCTTTTTCACTCTACCCAAAGCCTAGTGTCACATTCTGTAGCCCATTGATCCTGGCCTACCATTGACGTGTACCATACTCAGTAGTGGGTAACAACAGTTTAACATCATTGATAATTCTTTTCTCTCTTTCTAACAGTGTGAAAATGTATTTCTTGAGACCAAGTGAAAATCATTTGTACTGTGATAATTTCTAGTGATACTGTCCAATTTCTGGAAATAGGCTCATATTACACATCCCCTTGAGTTAAATTATTGAGTTTTACCTTTCTCCTCCTGTATGGTCAACCGTTCTAGTATGGCAGTGCAAATTTTACCTCCATGCTAGCAGTTAACATTGAGTCCTATGAGACCAGCTGGCGGCTAGCTGGTCTCAGAACTCAATGTTAACTGCTAGCTTGGAGATAAAATTTGCACTGCCGTACTCAGAGAACGACAAGAAGTACAGGTAAAACAAAAAATAAGGGAAAGGTAAAACTCAATAACTTGACTCAAGGGGAGGTGTAATATGAGCTTATGTCCAAAAATGGGACAGTATCACTTTAATGTTACATATTAACTAATCTCAACCAACTTCACCATAAGGTTCCCCATTCTGAATGTTAAATATTAGTTATATATTAATTAAGCTCAACCAACTTCACCATAAGGTTCCCCATACTGATTTTTAAACATTAGTTATATATTAATTAAGCTCAACCAACTTCACCATAAGGTTCCCCATACTGAATTTTAAACATTAGTTATATATTAATTAAGCTCAACCAACTTCACCATAAGGTTCCCCATACTGAATGTTAAATATTAGTTATATATTAATTAAGCTCAACCAACTTCACCATAAGGTTCCCCATACTGATTTTTAAACATTAGTTATATATTAATTAAGCTCAACCAACTTCACCATAAGGTTCCCCATACTGAATTTTAAACATTAGTTATATATTAATTAAGCTCAACCAACTTCACCATAAGGTTCCCCATACTGAATTTTAAACATTAGTAAAGCTCAACCAACTTCACAATAAGGTTCTCAATGCAGAATTTTAAACATTAGTTATACATTAATAAAACTCAACCAACTTCACCATAAGGTTCCCCATACTGGATTTTAAACATTAGTTAAACATTAGTAAAGCTCAACCAACTTCACAATAAGGTTCTCAATGCAGAATTTTAAACATTAGTTATACATTAATAAAGCTCAACCAACTTCACCATAAGGTTCCCCATACTGAATTTTAAACATTAGTAATACATTAATAAATACTATACATAATTATTATTAAATGATTTATAAGTAATTAACAATAGTTTAGTTAATATTAACACTTAAAAAAACATTTAATTACAATATATTAATGATTAAATAATAAGTACTTAGTTAATATTGAACTATAAATTGTAAACTACAACTAATAATTATAATATATTAAGTAATAATTAGTTAACAGTTTATAAGTCACTTGTTATGCTTAAGTTACTGTTTATATGTTAGTTAATTAATCATAAAAGTATTTTTAATAATATATTAAGTAACTTATAATTATGTTCTATTAAGTGTTACTGAAGGACTAATAAATATATTTTAAAACTTTGTAAGTGTTTAGTATACACCTATAAATGTATAGTAAACCTTTAGTTAACTAATAGTTAACTGTTTGCTAACTGTTTATTAACTGTTTATAGCGGAAGGTTATTGTAAAGTGCTACCCACACACACACACACACACACACACACACACACTCTTTCACAGCCTATGTTATTTTCCTCTCCCAATTTAGCTATCTCATAGGCGACACATCTGCTGCTGGTACCAATTCATTTGTCACACTCTCCGCTCATGGTTTTTGTTTTGATATTTGATGTCATATCTGGCTTTGCTGTGGACTGCTGCAAGTATTACAGTAAACTATGCTGATCAGCACAAACACCAGAACTGGTTTCACTACTGAATAAATCTTGTCGTTGAGGGTGCTTTGCACTACTGCATGTAAACTGGCCCTAAACCTCCCAAGAGGCTTGAGGAGACAATGACATATTTCAAGGAAAATTGCAACTAATGAAGATAATAACAATTAGAGATTCTCCTTCTCCACCTCCTCTCTGTTGATCGTTTGACAGCCAGGGAACAAGATGAGGCTCACACTGTATATTTTGACATTTAACGTGATTGACTTTACTGATGAGTGTTTTTACCTCCACCAAGGAGGTTATATTTTCGGTCGCGTTGGTTTGTCTGTCTGTCTGCCTGTCTGTCTGTCTGTCTGTCTGTCTGTCTGTTTGTTTGTTTGTTTGTTTGTTTGTCAGCCGCATAACTCAAAAACCAATCATCCGATGTGGACGAAACTTTGTGGGTTCGTTGATAATGACCCAGGGAACAAGTGATTACATTCTATTGCTGATCCGGATCACGAACTGGAACCAGGACTTTTTTAAAGATTCTGTCTGCAGGATAACTCAAAAACGAATCAACTGATTTGGACGAATCTTTGTGGAGTTGTTAATGACCCAAGGAACAAGTGATTCAATTCTGGTGGTGATCCGGATCACGAACCAGAACCAGGACTTTTCAAAAGACTCTTCACTATCTAGACGCCCCCCAGTGACCAGAAATTGAATTGTGGGGACTCCACAAAAACAAGGCAGAAAGACTTAGCAACATATCAACATATCAGCATGTATCAAGCAGGTTCCTTGGCGGAGGTCTGCGCTCTCTGAGTGCTTCTAGTTCTTCTTGCAATTCTTTTGGTTCACAATTTTCTTTGCAATTTTGTTGTTTCTTTTTTCGGCTTATTTGTTTGTGTGTTCTGACTGTCAGATGTGTTTTGGAGGATCTGCGTTTCCCATCAACTGGCTATACTCAGCCCTTTCATTGATTATTAGTATTTGAAATATAACTGTCCTAAACACTTTTACACACACCTACACCTGACAACGTGAGGTCAAATGGTGTATCATAAACCATGGAGCAGCAGCAGTGAGCGGATCTGTCTTCTTTCATTACACTGTAATGTCCACAGTCTCCAAACTTGTCCACGAGAGGCAAACAAAGCTGCTCTGACATAAGTAGTCAAGTGGAGCGTGGCCTGCTGAACCCAATGGCAAGCGCCACCAGTCAAGGCCAATGAAGTATTTTCATAATACGTCCATAATATACCGGAATAGCTGTACTATTATTTACTGCTCTGATTCAAACAGCATGCTGCCTTACTTGCCATCATTTTAACATCAAACTTCTTGTGTAGCGTAATTCGGTTATTTCAAATATCTCTGCGTGCAACTCCTGGTCTTGTCGTGTTCTACAGGATGTGAAAACAACAAAAACGAACTTGTTATGAGAAAAAAAGTCAGACAGGAAAAGAGAGAGACGTTATTATGCTACACTGACAGCAGCAGGCCTTAATTTCTTCAATCAAATCAAATTTGCCAATTCATTATCGCAGTATAAAAATGCAAATCCTCCGCCTCATGTCAGCTCGAGGCTGTAGCCTCACGTGGAGCTCTCGACATGACTATGGCTGCCATCTCCTGCGGTCTCCAGTGACAGATCATGGCTGAAAGCAACAGCAGGGTGGGGAGGAGAGGGGAGGACAGGTCCATTCAGACAGCCCCACCACCACCACCAGTCTCTCTCTCTCTTTCTCTCTCTCTCTCTCTCTCTCTCTCTCTCTCTCTCTCTCTCTCTCTCTCTCTCTCTCTACCGCTGTAGTTCCCACAGCTCCACAGTTAAGCTAGGTGAAGGGCAATATCCTTGGGCCCTTTCATTCTCGGCAGTTAGAAGTTAGATTTCGTAAGATCAATGGACAGAATCAGGGTAAGAAGTCTAAATCAGATGCAGTCTACTTTTTTGTACTGGGTATACTGTTACACTATTGACTATTTCAGTCCACAATAGACTACAACTCTGGATGTAAAAATCATGGACTATCAAACTGCTGTGACACTGCATGTCCTGCAAGGCTTGCTATACATGTGCGAATTCACTTCTCATATTTTCATCAAAATCAGCAGACCGCCAAATCCAGGGGAATCATCATTGAACTGCATATTGAGTGTCTTAATGTCAATTTTGTCTGAATGTATTTGTGTTAAACTGTATGAAGTGGCAATGAATGAGCATGGAGATAAGGTGTCTGGACATAGTGATACAGTATATCACGAAAGTGAATACACCCCTCACAGTTTTGCAGATGTTTGAGTACATCTTTCCATAGGAAAGCATTACAGAAATGTAACTTTGACACAATGATTAGTGACCTTTTAACAACATATTTAACCGCTTAAATGTCTTGTTCACTCAGAAAAAAACAAAATACAGCCATTAATGTTTGAACATGTACTCACAAAAGTGAGTACACCCCAGATTAAAATCCGGTAGAGAAGGGGCTATGTTGGCTCGAATCATCTCAAAATGAAACTAAATGAAAAGGGATGACAAGGGAGGTCATCAGTGTGCATCTGGCTTAAATAGATTGGTGCGATATTTGAATGCAATCCTATGGAGAATATCATGATCTGCTTCAGTAGTCACAGTGCATGTTGACATGTATGTTTCTTTTAGGTGTATTTCAGATTGCCAATGTTGACAGCATTCATGCATCCCCAAACCATGTCAGTCCCACTACCATGCTTGGCTTATGAGAGGATACACATTTTTTGTACAACTCACCTGTTTACC
>NC_085866.1:44069142-44076642 GCF_034702125.1 Engraulis encrasicolus | reverse complement strand
TTTTGCTTCCGGTACAGGTGGCGCTCCCTCAGGAAGCCCATGCGTCTGTTCATGACACGCCCAGCTCAGATGACATAATGTCCAGTTTCTTCAAAATGCCCAGACATGCCGGTGGCCTGCATGTGCGGCCATGCTTGATTGTACTTGTAAATTATGGGTAAAAATAGGCTATTTTTTACATTCATTTCTTTCTACAGCGCCCATCCCTCTGCTTGGAGTGACAGGCCGACCCATAACCATGCAAGGGACGCAGTCCAGTGATCGTGCTGAAAGTCTACAGTGGCTTCACAACAGAAGAGTCATTGGTGTTTGGGACAGAGGGACGTCACCGCAAACAGTTCATCCAAACATAATCCTGGACAATAAGACCTTTTCCCTCACTTTCAAAAATCCAAAACTGAATTCCAGCGGTCTTTACTTGCTCGAAGTCGACCACTTTACATCAATTAGCTATGAGTTGACAATACTGGGTGAGTTAAGTAAGATGACTGAGATAATGGCTACACGTTTTTGTGGTTTTGTTTTTGTAAGCTATTAAAATCTTGACAATGACTATCAAGCCTTGTGTCACAAGGCTAGAGGAAAGGATGGGACTAACTAGAATGAAGTGAAAAGAAATCCCGCACACTGTCCATTCCACCAACAAACTTTAATACAACGTTTCGGTCATCCGACCTTCTTCAGGTAAAGTTAAACTAACTAAAAAAGTAACTTTACCTGAAGAAGGTCGGATGACCGAAACGTTGTATTAAAGTTTGTTGGTGGAATGGACAGTGTGCGGGATTTCTTTTCACTTCACTGACAACCCGGCTGGGATAACATCCTACGCACCTGCCCAACTACAGAGGTGTGCAAAAGCGTCTTTATTGAACTAACTAGAATGAAAACATTCTTTTCACTGAAGACTGTCATCCATATTTATCTTTGATGTTATGTGGTGTATACGTTTCTTTTCACCAATGCTGTCAATAATGTCACAGTAATGCATGTCTGGCTCATATTCTGTACAATTTTATAGTGTGATGGTGTTATACAGTTATCGTATTGCTAATATTCTTTTGTACTGGTGCCACTGTAAGTAGGTAATATACCTGCTACCTGAAATTGTGTCGTTGCCCTTCATGAAAAGTGCTCCAAACTAAAAGCCAGCCGTAATGGACACGTCTGCAATTTTTTGAGTATCAATTCCAAGCTTGTCATTGCTTTAAATACTAAAAACATTGAAGATGTGCATAAACAAACCCAGTAACATGGTACACAATAAATTATAATATATTATGCACTTGATCGATTGCTTTCTTTATAGATACTGTATACAGTATAACCTCAACAGTAAATGCGCAATTTGTGTATTTCCACAGATGTTGTCAGTGAGCCCACAATACTTTACAGTTGCAACTTCACAACATGTGTCCTGAACTGCTCAGGCCTCGGCAGTCAGCCCCAGTTCACCTGGACTGATAACATGGGGGGAGGGGCTTTGGAATCTGAATGGGTGGTGCAGAGGAGCGAACATCTGGACAGCGTCTTCACCTGTAACTCCAGCAATGCAGTAAGCTGGAAGATCAAGAGCATCTCAGAGAAGGACCTGTTTCCAGGTGAGTGACAACCAAAACTTTCCTTACTGAAATCTTTTCATACCTTTTGTTTATCTGCCCAAAGCAATGCAAAATCACCACATGATAAATGATTTCAAAAAATCTTTTCAAGAGTTCAAGGTGCTGACTGTGTTCATTAGCACTCCATTGATAAGCAGTATTCTGATACTACAGGCTGTAGGCCTATACTTTCTTACTAAGTACGTATACAATTATTAACCTAAACCAATTATCCTTTGCAGCATCGTGGTCCCGTGTTACCGTGGTTGCCCTGTCAATTATCTTTGTGCTCGCATTGATCCTAGGCCTGCTGCTGATAAAAGGTATGTTCACATTTTGTTTCATGCACACATGTTCTTATGAGTTGAACTCAAGCCTAAAAGTTTCTAATACTGCGAACACAGGAAAAAGTGACAAAAGCTACGTACTTTGTACATGAAGCTTATCCCATCGCTCAGAGCAGCAGCAACACAAGTGACAAGCAGAATGCAAACATTTCGACATTGCAATTGGCTGCTGTGACTCTCGCTGAACCCTGTCTGAGCTCAAACCTATTTTCTGAAGTTCAACTGCAAACTGTCGCTCATGTTGCTCAAATCGACTCTCATCTCACAAATCGCTTTGTCACCGGCTCGTCTATTTGAAGTCAATTACTTCCGGTGCTGCATTTGGTGCCTAGATCGCTGACTATTACATTGCAAACTCACCAAGACGTAGTTTATGATGATGACAAATTAGCCTGCTGCACCTGAAAGATTTTCAGATAGGCCTACAGACAGAAAAAAGAGAGATAAGAACTGAGGAATGAAGAGAAAGGAAGAGCGAAGAGGAAAGTGATCCAGTATTCTCTGCTCTTCATTCGTAACAATGCTTACAAGTACACAGTAAAAATACCAGAGTTAATATAACTGAAATATTTCCATTACTACTCAATATTGTGTAAACATTAAGAGCAGTTGAAATTACACTGGCCACTTGCAGAATTTTTCCTAGACTTTGCCCTTCCACCTTTGACTCCATGTTAGTAATTTGACTCCATAGTGTTGTAAATACTCTATCAGGATTCATATACATTCACTCTGAAACACTTGCACCCCATTTTCAAGTAGTAACCTAGGCTACCTTTGATGTTTTGTTGGAAGTTTTTTTTTCCATATACAAGACTTGCCGGAGGAATGTTTGTTTTTTGTTCTTACATTACAGTAATTAGCTCTCTCTTTTGTTGCCTTGTCCTGTAGGTGCCAAGTCTAAACATGGAATCAGAATTTGCAGAAATGCAGACAGAAATGCAGACAGAGATGCAGACGGTCCTCTGTGAAGATTCTCATTCAACTCGGTCATGGTATGCAAAGGAGCCCAGTTGTCTTAAAGACATTTTATGAAGCTTAACGATTTCACCTTTCTCACAAACTGCCCTTTTACACAATTAGAAGCAGGTGGTAACAGTAGACGGGATGAAAGGCACACAGGCTTCAGTAGAGTATGGTAAAAGCACTTAATTTATCTCAGGAATGAAGTTGCCCTGCAGCAGTTGTTACCAGAATGGCAATGACCAAGTCATAGTGCATTACTAAAGTGAAGTGAAAGTGAAAACCCCGCTAGAAAACTCCAACTCCCATTGTCATTGTGACACAGCACTCCACAGCACACAAGTGAACACTGCACACAACGAAATTGCATTTATGCCTCACCCCTGCAAGGGGGCAGCCTCCAATGGTGCCCAAAAGGAAGCAGTGCGGCAGGACTGTACCATGCACAGAGTACCTCAGTCATGGAGGAGGATGGGGGAGAGCACTGGTTAATTACTCCCCCAAACCAACCTGGCAGGTCAAGAGTCGAACCGGCAACCTTTGGACTACAAGTCTGACACCCTAACCGCATACCCATGACTGGCCTTGTGTTATGTCATAGTAGTGTAGCAGTATGGTGGTTACATTTTCAATATCTATTACAGTGTTCCATTGGTGGAACGGTGTGCATTATGGGGCTACTGACTTTGATAAGTACGTAGTATTGTTATACCAGATACACCTAAGTATTGTTACAGTAGAGCAGTGTTTCTGAAAGGGGGCGCGATGGTATTGTACAGGGGCGCATGAAATCGGAAGGGTTTTTAAAAATATATTTCTTATTTAATACTTTTCGTTTTGCCATAGAGTCTAACATATTTTGTCTTGCAACTGTTAACGCACAAAGTGAGTTATCTCCACTATTTCTGAACAATAACACACACATACACATGTAGGCTACTGTATGTCACAACTACAGTATTGTGCCTCTCAAGTTAAGCTTTAGTTAGCTTTAACCCATTTTTGAAATAGAAACTCACAAAGTACTTATTATCATTATTTGAGCAGAGCAAAAGACACATGTTAGCAGTTACCTGAGACACATTCTTGTTGCGTTGATACTTTTTCCATACATTTAACACAGTTCTTGCACAACAGCTAACATGGCGGTCATTTAAGTAGGCCTAGTATAATTTTCATGGCTTTAGCACACAACCATACTGAAACTCACATTAACAGCATTAAGAAACAACCTACAGCAGCACAAAACATCTGTTTGACACTTCCCCTCAATAATCTTCAATTAGAATTCAGTCTGCAGTGCAGACACACACAGTTTCAATTCGCAGTTGGATTTGCCATTCGAGGTTTTCTCATTGCATTGCAAGAGAGGAGTGTGATGTGGCCTATTCAAAGGAAAATAGTTGCTGCATAATTGGCCATGAGCTTTATGATGAGTGGTACTTGTTTATGTTTTATATACATTTACGTACATAATGTGTGATTTATTTGTTAAACTGTTTTTGTTACACCTGTTTTAAGTCATTTCCAGTTTTTAATTGGTGTGTGATCAATAAAAAAAATCAGCATTGCGATTTTTTGTCTCAATTGCTTTGCTTTATTTATGCAAGACTGCTCTGAAAGGTAGGGCCTACATGTTTAATGGTACTGAAATAAACGTGACGTAATCGACAACAGTATTAAGCAAAGGTGAATTGAGTCAAAATTAGAGGTGTATTCTATATTTTTATGCACATTGTGCAATGACTGACCAGTGGTGTTCGTACACTGCTCTGCAACGTGTGGCAATGTTAGAGCCTTTTGCACACAAGATTTTTCATTTGGAAAGTTGCTGTCACTGGTTAGAGACTGTTTCGTTAACTGTTATGCATTTTGTGTGAATACTACTTGAATTCATGTACTTTGTGTTCTAGCTTTGAAAAAAAACCCACAGCAACTGTGAAAAATGTGTGTTAAAAAAGCATCTTAATCATTTGCTAGTCATTATCTCTTTATTACCTCTATCACATTCATAAGCACAATGCAATACACTCATATTTTGGGTAGGATGAATACTTCTTCAGTGTTTATGAAATCAGTTAACATAGTTGGTCATCCCAGTCACTTTCCTAATCATTTGTTATATGCAATCCATGCTTACACAATGCATACCACCTTTCACTCCCCTCTGTTTCTGTCTGTGCGGGCTGCCTCTCTGTGACCGTAATCATGAACCTACAACGCAATGCAATTAAACGTCATGTAACGTAACGCAACGTAATGTAATGCAACGTAATGTAATGCAACATAATGCAAGGCAATGCAATGCTCAGCAACACAATGCATACAACGCACACAACACAACAAAACACAACACAACACAACACAACACAACACAACACAACACAACACAACACAACACAACACAACACAACACAACACAACACAACAGCATCTTTCACTCCCTCTCTGTTTCTGCTCCTGCTGGGCGTCTCTAATCATGTGGCTATATCCCCCATCTGACTGTCCTGGCCTCTTCTCTCCCCCACATGCTCACAGAATCCCCCCACCACGGTAGGGAATTTAGTCCTTCCAGTCTACCTATATTATTGGTAAAATCTTATTTTACCCTTTCTAAAAAGCAATTTGTCTGCCTATACTGTTCTCTTTATTATTTTAGATCACTATTAAACAGAATCTGTCACCTCCCTGCACCTCTATCACCCACTGCCCAGGCCTCTCTCTCTCTCTCTCTCTCTCTCTCTCTCTCTCTCTCTCTCTCTCTCTCTCTCTCTCTCTCTCTCTCTCTCTCTCTCTCTCTCTCTCTCTCTCTCTCTCTCATATAGCCCCAGCACTATTGGGCCCCACAGACGGATTCACTCCACTGAATCCCCCCTCTGTTCCACGGCCCTGTGGTGGCAAGTCTGCCTGCAGGGCAATTACGCCTTCACACTCTCCCTACCCTGCTAGATTAAGGTTAATAATCTGTCAGTAACGAGCCTCCGCATTTTCCTTCTCTCCCCTTTGGCAAGCAGTCTTGCGAAAGCATCAGTTGGTCTTCAAAGTTTACACGCACTGATTGTTCTAAAAAAGAGGCTATTTGGAAATCTCTTGCTGGGGTGACTAACATGGGTCAAAACAGAGGCAGATGCTGAATGTCACTTGTTTCTGTCATGCAGCATGGAAAATGGTTAACATTGCTGTTTGAGAGACATTTTTCATTGAAATATTCTTTGATTAATGTAGGCCTATTTGCTACTGTATCTGCCAATTTGTCAATGGATGCTTCTTGCTCCTTCTCTAAGCGTGACTTTAGCAAATTGTGAGCTGAGAGCTTTGTGTAAAAAAGAGATGCACACATACTCATGTGTGTGTGTGTGTGTCTGTGTGTGTGAAAGTGCATGTGGGCGTGGGCGTGCTTGTGTGTGCGTATATGTGCGTGTGTGTGGAGACTGCTGACGTGAGTCTGTTCTGGTGTTTCAGTCTGTTTTAGATAGTCTGTTTTGTTGCTGGTGATTGTGTGTGTGTGTGTGTGTGTGTGTGTGTGTGTGTGTGTGTGTGTGTGTGTGTGTGTGTGTGTGTGTGTGTGTGTGTGTGTGTGTGTGTGTGTGTGTGTGTGTGTGTGTTTGTGTGTGTGTGTGTGTGTGTGTGTGTGTGTGCGTGTGCGTGTGCGTGTGCGTGTGCGTGTGCGTGTGCGTGTGGAGACTGCTGACTTGAGTGCGTAGTCTGTTTTGGTGCTGCCGTGTTTGTGTGTGTGAGTGTTTGTGTGTGTGTTTGTGTATGTGTGTGTTGTTAGTGTGTCAGAGGGCGCATGGGTGAGTGAGCAGCGTCCCAGTGTGAGCGGTCCGTGCCGTGGGGGCCATGTGTGGCTCTCAGGAGCTCCGCAGGACTCGGCAGGTTCCCCTGGCTCCTTGCGGCTCATGCTCTAATTACACCTAATGAAATCCCTGACAAAGGCCTAAATCATCCCCCCACACCCCTCCCTCCGCCATTATGTGTCTGGTGACACCAGAGTTGGAGAATGCAGCATGCAGAGTTATCAGCTCTCTTTTTTAACAACACAGAGTCACTTCATGAGGCTACTTCCCATTAAGCGTTTCAAGTAAACACTTCCTCTATGGCAAATATCGGAGCTTTGATCAGATCAAACTTCAATTATTTCCATCAATATGTATAAAAGTATGGATACAGTATATAGTCAAGCCAAGTCAAGTCAATGTCATGTATAAAGCACTTTACAACAGAGGTAGCTGTCCAAAGTGCTGGACAAGTAAGATGACTTGAAACCATAGAACACACAGACAGACATACTTTGAGGACACAGTACAAATACAACGACCACTTGACAATAAAAGAGAAATAGTCCAAATCAGTAAGATCTAAAAACTGAGCATCATGTAGAAAAAAAGCTGGCCAGGCATAATAGTGAGTCTAGGGTAATGAATAACTAGGGGATAAGTAGGGGATATACCGTATGTACATGGTACCGCACATTAATTGTGGACATCATCAATTTCTGCAATAGAGTAGGAACACTTACCAGCTTCAAGGGAACAGTATCAAGAGACCAGCATCACGAGACTGGCAGGGGGAAAGAAAGAAATAGCATTAAG
>NC_085866.1:44054142-44064142 GCF_034702125.1 Engraulis encrasicolus | reverse complement strand
TGAGGGGGTGGGGGGTTCAGTCATCAGTGGGGCCTCTGGATCTCTGCTCCACAACAAACAGAAAGAAAGATAGACAGACAAGCAGACAGACAGACAGACAGACAGACAGACAGACAGACAGACAGACAGACAGACAGACAGACAGACAGACAGACAGACACCAACCCACCCGCAATAGGAACAAGACATTTTTATGACATGGGGAATCCATGGGCATCGGACGGGGAAAGCTAAGGGGTGTTGCTCATAAATGAACTGGGGTGGGGGGTGTCTGTCTGGTGCATCTGACCCTGTACCCCAAAACACACACACACACACCAACAGACAGACGCTGACCGTCCCTCCCACAACCCCCTAAGAAGAAGTAGGATGGAGGATCCCCGTCTCTGACACACCTCTGAGATGTGCTGCAGTGTGTGTTGGTGTGGAGGAGGGAGGGACCTGATGAAAGTGAAAGGTCAGAGGAGTAGCTGTGTTGATGGCGAGGGACCCTGATGAGCCTGTCCCCTTCGGGATGATTTAGGCCGCTGGTTATTACCCTCTGGCTAGCCAGACGGAGAGTGTCGCCCATGCCACATTACTGGCCGCTTTTAATAACACCACTATCCCAGTCATCTCATCACTAGGCCAGGATTCCTGCATAACATTAACATGCCACTGGCTGGAAAACAAATTCATAGAGGAATTTAAGAAATGTGCAATTGTACTTGTGAATTACATGCTTTATCTTGCCATTGTTTCAAACAAGAAAAGATAAGTGTACAGTGGAGATTTTTATCTTTAATCACTGAATAACTTCCATTGTACGTTTTATGCGGATCATGTCTGAAACTGTGCTTTAAATTGGCCATTGAAATCTCAACTCTTAAACGCCCTATCTTTTAGCATGAAGCATCTTTTATGTGAACATAAAGCATCTTTTATGTGATAATTGCTTCATTAAAAGAAATGTAGAAATTGACCAAAAAAATGATACAGTCATGCTTACAGTCCTGTTTCTCAATTCAAAAGCTCAAATTTGCAAAAATACACCATTCACTAATGAAAGGCACTTAACTTGAAATAAACATGTGCTAAGTAACCTAATCTAATCTATCTAACGTATAGAAAGTGACATACAATTCATGTGGTTAAAGTTATGAGCTGAAATAAATCTTTTAAGATATATTTTTATCAGACATACTCGCTTTAGTTGACAAATGAAAGAGACACTTTTTGACCACCGTTCAGTGACCATTGATAGGAACATGAGCACCTCACCTTGGTGGATGTGTGCTACTGCAATCAAAAACATAATCTGGGCAACATTCCATCAGATTTTGATGGACAAGCTTTAACATTTTTGAATTTTAACCTTTTCTGTGCAAATTATAAGTATAAGCACATACTCAAGCACATAATACTTCCTCATATATAAGTCGTGCCCTGTGCACAACCATTGTCCAGGTACTGGTGATGTGCAGTAAAAGTAATCCAAGTAAAGGAAGGATGAATCATCACCACACACTGGTATTCTTTGCTAGTAGTTTTATTCCAGTCTCTTATTTGTCTTTCGCTGCACAGGTTTACATGAAATACCAGCTGTATCTACCACCCCTTTGTCACTTCTTCCCCAATTAGACCTGTATTTCTTTCTTCCTTTGATACCTATCACACCTTCACACACCCCTATTACAGCGGAGGCTGGTACCCCTTGAGGGGCCATACCCACAATTTCCCTTGGCCATACCTTTTGTGTCATTCAACCATAGCCTGCTGTTTATTTGAACCTCATATTATGTTATGTTTCCCCCAATTAGAACCATCTCCGTGGCCTCTTTCTGGAGTTTGCTTAAAGAAAGCCGAGTGAAAACAGGCCCCACATGCTTTTAACAAGAGAGTCCCTTTCCCTTTTCTGTGGGCTCGCCTCAAAGTTTACCCACATCTGCACCGCTCCCTAACCCCTTGTCACCGAGAAGGTGACCCCTGGGGGTCAAGGGGTCAGGTCTCGTCTCATTGTAGAGGTAGGGGCCACAAACATGGACCTTGCGTCCAGCGGCGTGCTTGTCCCCACCCCCCTCACCCCACTTCACCCCTCCTACCTCCACAGGCCCCACAGAGGAGTGGCGGGGCGGCTCAGGTTCAAGAATGAAAAATGAACAGGAGTTTGTTCTTTGACACGGTTTGGCGCGCAAGGAAAGGTTCCCCTGAAAAGGATCGTTCAGATTCTCCCTAATTGGGGAGAAAACGAATGGCCGTGCGTCTTTGTCGGGAGCCTTTATGCGGCTTCCCCAATGACAGCGCACACAATACAGGGGGTAAAACAACACACACATACACACACAGAGACACGTAGACAAAAACAGAAGGAATCGGTATGGGATGAGAATTTGCAGGTGTGCAGTACAGGGATGTGTTTGAGCTGCAGTGAATGGGACGAGGACACAAGGGGGGGGGTGGGGGGTGGGGGATGCTGGGGAGTGTCGAGGGTGGGAAAGGCAAGCTGATGTGATCCAAGCTGGCTGGCTGGCTGGCTGGATGGATGGACGGAGGGGCTCTCGTGAGAACCGATCCGGTCTGAAGCACCACAACGGGTCTGACAATACGAGCCATAGCTCTCATCTCAGGGGGCATCCTGCGCCACTCCAGCCTCCAACCTGGATCTCAAATGGGAGACATACAACACCACCCTTTCAGCACACTCTCCCTCCTTCTCTCTCTTTCTTTCTCTTTCGCTGTCTTTCTCTGTCACTTTCTGTTCTTTTCTCCCTCTCTGCACGTTTTCTTTTCCTCTCCTCTCTCCAACTTTTCTCTTCATCCCTCTATCGCTGTCTTTTGGCGTCTTCTCTCTTTCTCATCTTCACATTTCCTTCTCTCTCTCTCCCTCTCTGTCTCTCTCTTTCTCTCTATCTCTGCCCCCCACCTCCTCTCTCTCTCTGTCTCTTTTCTCGTCCTCCTAAACACTCAAGCTCATCAGTGTGCCACCTTCCTTAATTAACCCGATTCCCAGGTTCCGTTTCGTTTCCTTCTCGTGACCACCCGAGCAGCTGAAAAATGGGCAGCGCGGCTGACAGGGGTGCGGGCGAGCGCTAAAAGGAACGCTAAAAGAATGTTTTCTTCTAATAGCCCTGAAAAGGAGAACTAGAGAAATCAGCATAATGGCTGTAATTCCCTCCCACACTCATTCACTCGCTCACATACACACACACTCGCATACACCCACCCACACACACTCACACACACCCACACGCACACACACACACACACACCCACTTACCCCCCCCCACACACACACACACACACACTGTCATGCACACGCACACACACACACACACACACACACACACACACACACACACACACACACACACACACACACACACACACACACACACACACACGCGCGCGTGCACACACACACAATCACATACACACACACTCACCTACACACACACATACCAGAGCACAAACGCACACTCTCTCTCTGTTTCCTTCTCTCTTTTCCCTGCACCCTTTCCTCATCCAAACCTTGATTAACCTCCTCAGTGGCTACCCCCCCCTCTCCCTCTCTCTCCCTCTCCCTCTCCCTCTCCCTCTCCCTCTCTCTCCCTCTCCCTCCCACACATACATTCACACACGCACAATATGCCTAGGGGGCCCTGACAGATGGATAGAAGGTTTTTTTAGAGGATGGAGGAGAAGGGAGAAGAAGGGAGGAGGGAGTGGGTTGAGGGGTGTCTCTGTCTCTGTGCAAATGGCAGCCTGGTTTAGTGTGATGTTGTCAGGGTCCTGAATTGATCTCCACAAAAAGACCATAGAGGCCTACTCCATCCACCACCGGAGTGTCACAATGGTGACGAATGCTGGGAGCTGGAAGCAAGCTTGCCGAGGCCTGGAACTCTCTCAGTCTTGAATGATAGGCTGGCAAAATGGCCTTCTTCTTCTTGTCATTGTCTTTCATGGTCGAACTGAAGCACAAGCCTTGTTCCTTGTCTCTCGTTTTCTCTCTTGTGCTTGTTTTCTTTCTAACCCTTCTCTCTTTTTCTCCATGCAACACACACAAGGCTGGCCCTATCCAAAAAGCAAGTGGTTTTGGTGGTTTAAATCCAACCCCCGACCCCATTCAGGCGAGCTAAGATTTCCCAGCCGTTGCCGTTGTTTATTTGTTTGTTTTCATTCTACTCCTTTTTTTAACGAGTCCCCTCGCTTCAAGTGGTGGACCACTCTACTAAGGCTTTGACCTGTGGATCAGTGAAAAGCTGTGAAGATCTCTCCACACACTCTGCAAAAAATAAAAAAGTGCTGGGTGCTTCTTTTCAGTGGCCTTGTGAAAAGAGAGGGGTGCCTCGCTGGGAGGTCCCCATGTTTTTCACCCTCTCAGGGAAAAATAAACAACTTGTGCCTGTACGCCGCACTTAACATCACAGAAATACATGGAGTAAATAAACAAGGAGGGCTTGGTGGAGTCCCTGAGCTGAGCCCTTGTTTTCTGAAGCTCAGTGCCAACAGTTGTTTGGGTGGTTTACCCAGGCTGTTGCATCAGCAGGACTACTTTGTGGCTTCACGCACACACGCACACACACATGCACGCTCGCAGGCACGCAGGCACGCAGGCACGCAGGCACGCAGGCACGCACGCGCGCACGCATGCACGCACGCACGCACACTGGCACTGGCACTGATAATGATTAGGTGGTTAGTCAAAAGGGTTTGCTTGTATGCAACTGCTTGTTGAAGACTTTTTGTATGTTCCTCAACGACACTCCTTCAGTTCTGATGTGGGAATCAGGAGGTATTTCATTTCCTGATTAAGTCTCCCAGTGGAAGAGACAAAAGGTTGTTAACCCTGTAAGACACTGCCACTGTTATAAATGAGCTGTTACAAGAATGGCAAAGACCAAGTCCTAATGTATTTCCGAAGCCCCTGTGTACTGTCATAGTGGTGTAGTACTACTGTGGTGGTAACGTTTTTTTCAATGACTGTTGCAGCGTTAAGGGACTACGCTAAAAAAGAAGTCCCGTTTCCTACGACTAAACTCTTTTGACTACAGTAAGGTGACCTGTATGACGCAGGATCTTCACAGGCATATTAGGTGGTAATCAGGCAATCAGGCAATCAACTCTCTCTAACTAAGGCTCACACATCACATGGGGTTTGGGTCATCAAGGAGACCCAAAGACACAATTCTGAATGGATGCCTTGGTAGAACGCCCACACTGACCCTAGCTGTGACCTGTGACAACAGAGAACAGGACTGAGGACTACCCCCCCCCCCATCACCCTCCACCACCACCACCCCCCTAGCCTCCAAAAAAAGCTGACAACAGTACCATCACGGTCCCCCGTCACTACGTCACTGTCACTTTTCCAGGGACCCGGTTAATGTTCGACCAGCCTCCACCCTTCCATTCTCTGCCACCTCTGTCCGTGCAGGGGGACAGACACAAGACAGACAGGGGAGGCCATGGGGACCACAAAGGGACCTTCTGAAAAGGTCACTGATTGACAAAACACAGAAAGGTGCCAAACAATGCCAGGGAGGACCGTAGGAGGAGGATCCAAAGGCTCTGTGTGTACCTGCGGCGCATTCATTTATCACAGGCCATTAAATCGAACCCAAACACAGCAAACGTCAAAATGGCAGGGCTGAACATTCTGTGCGGCAAGGTCTTTAGCGTATGTCACCAGATGAGCTCAATGGACGGAAGATCCAAGAAAAGATGGGCACCTCAGGTTATTTGCACACCACGTTTTTCAGCTAAACTCCCTATTGTCCCTGCTAACTGAACTGTGTGCGTCTTCCAGGCTTTGTGAGGAGACCTTTGGCCCTAGTTTGTGAATAAAATATTAGCTTCAAATAATTTCTTAACCTATAGGGCCATTCATATGGTATTATGGTGGCGTTTGAGAAGACAACAATGTTGGACACAAGTGAAGGCACGGAAGCTGTAGCAGCTAATCAATAAATGTATTTCTAGACTAGATTCCATTTCCCTTTAGATGTTGTTATGACAACACTTATTTCAGCTAAATAAGCTAGAATTCCAGTGCACAGTAAAGATGAACACAACCCTTCATTAATCCATACAATCAAACTTCTTCACACATACAATCAAACTTCTTTTCTGCATTTATTTCATTTTAAACAACTATCTAAGCCTCCAGTGTACAATTGAGAAAAAAACATGAATCCATACAATTAGTCACAGTGACGTTTTAAGAAACCTTAAAAGGTCTCAGCTCACACAAACCCATCAAACAACAAACAATGCATCTCACGGTAAACAACGGAAGCATCCAAGATCTGTGTGCGTCAAGCAGCATCATTTATCAAAGGTCATTAAGCAGGACCCAAACAAAACCCCTAACAAGACGAGACACTGACAGCTCAGTATGCCAAAAATGATCCAAGAAAATAATTCTTTTTGGCACCATCTATTGAACAATTATCCTGTGCCCAATGTCTACAACATTAAATAAAATGTAAAAATTAACAAAAAAAAACAAGTAGCATTTCTTTTCACCGTGTTATTATAATTATATATTGTACCATATTGGTACCATATCATTGTACCAAATTAGATGGGTAACCTGTAAAAAGCTGAAATACTAAATTTCAGATGACTTAACACTATCACAGCTTCACCCACAGATTACAAAGACACCGCTTCTAAAACAAACCAAAACCCAAAGACATGTAGCTAGCATACTTGGAGCTATACCCTCACGCATTCACTAACATCTAATGTTTGCCTCTCTAACACGTTTTACATGAGTGAGTGTTAGAGATGCTGAGGAGGGGTGAAGTGGGGCCGAATAATAGCCTTCTCATGGGAGAGCCTTGCTTTGCAGCCCCCAAAGAGCCCACCACTGGGTTTGTCACCTCCGGAGCGGCGTTCAATAGGTGGAGCGCACGACTGGGGGGTCTTGAGGAACAGTAATGAGAGACCAACCGTGTGGGGCTGGGCAGGGCTGGGCAGGGCTCGCTCGCATGCCTCTCAATACTGTATGTGACCTGTCGAGTAGATGCATTCTTTCTTCCCTCTCTCCTCTCCCTATTGTGCTTTTCAACCTGCATAGCAATGGCAAGTACATTACCATGTGTTAGAATGCATGCCTGTCTGTGGCTGAGGGAGGGCAGGGTGATGGCAGCTATTAGTGGTGTGTGTGTGTGTGTGTGTGTGTGTGTGTGTGTGTGTGTGTGTGTGTGTGTGTGTGTGTGTGTGTGCGTGTGTGTTGTGTGTGTGTGTGTGTGTGTGTGTGTGTGTGTGTGTGTGTGTGTGTGTGTGTTTGTGTGTGCGTGTGTGTGTGTGTGGTAGGGGTATTGGGCAGAGAGGCAGAGCATGCACGCATGCACGCACGCACGCACGCACGCACGCACGCACGCACGCACGCACGCACGCACGCACAGGGTCAGTAGTGTATTGTTGAGAGAGCCAAGGTCCTCCTCTAACAGAGAGAGAGAGATGGAGAGATAGAGAGAGAGAGAGAAAGAGAGAGAGAGAGTGAGAGAGTGTGAGAGAGTGTGAGAGTAGAACATTGACAAGGGCCCTGAATGAGAATCAATTAATTTTCATTTAGTGTAACAATTGGAGGGGTTGGGATTAGTATGTGTGAGGCTCATTTGATCGCGGTGGGGCAGAGCGAGGGCTCACATTAAGATAATGACGGGGGTCAGTTAGCAGCCAAGCCTCTGGCCCTCATTAGCGCTTCGGAGCAGTCCTTCAAGTAGCATAGAACAGCATGGCACAGCGCAGCACCAGGCAGTCCATCACTTTACTGCAAATTAAACTCTAACGACATGACGCCTGTTATAATTTTGCTTCTACCAGAATGGCAACAACCATGTCGTCATTTATTACTAAAGACTAGTAATAAGTAACAATAGCTGTAGTAGTGTACTTTACTTTACTTTAATTTTTCAGGACATTGATTGCACATTAATGAACATCCATACATACATACATGTAAATGTGCCAGATTATAGCACAATAGCTACATAGTAGGTAGTTTATAGCCAGATTATAGCTCATCTCCATCGGCTGTCCAAAATAGGCAGGCTGGATGTTTACAACCAGACATTAAAAGCACATACCTACATTTGTATGAGTATGCTAGTCAAGTATTCTCAATCACTACAGCGGTCCACATGGGGAACAGTGTGTATTATGAGGCAGCATAACCTCTGAGAATCTGTTTTAGTATGCCAAAATGTAGAGTACAGAATAAGTAGGCAGCTAGATAGGAGATGGCAATGTCAAAATAAAGCGAAATGGCCGTACACGTTGGCCTCTCAGTGAGCAGAGTTGCTCTCTCTGGCTCTCCTTCAGCTAGTGCAAACTATCCTGTCCTGTGCACACTGATACAAGAGTTGTTTGCCGAACGATTCATAAAACAGAGAATAAATGTGGATCAATGAAATAATGCTTTCTCATTTTCTGTTTATCTTTGAAACCTGAACATATTGTACACATCCTGACTTTGAACCAAGACAAAGTTTTTTGATTATTCGGCACAAGTTGCATGTTGTTGTAAGAAGTCCCAAATAACTTTTGCACTGACTGCTTCAAAAGAGTTACAACTATCTTGGCAATTCTTCACCAACGTCTACCTCTTTAAAGGTTTTCCTTTTTCATAGCCTACGCTCCACTTCACCCAAACGCACAAAAAGAAAGAAAAAGAGAAAGAGAAAGAAAAAGAATAAGAAAAAGAGAAAGGGGGTCTAGAAAAGAAACTCAAATTAAAATGGGATTATACAGAAGAGGGCGAGTGGAGGAGTGGAAGAAGTGCGGAGTGGCAGGGCGGCAGTCCAGACGAGAGGCTCTCTACTGGGCTAAGGGCCAGAGGAGAGAGAGAGAGAGAGAGAGAGAGAGAGAGAGAGAGAGAGAGAGAGAGAGAGAGAGAGAGAGAGAGAAAGAGAAAGAGAGAGAGAGACAGAGAGAGAAAGAGAGAGAGAGAGAGAGAGAGACAGAGAGAGAGAGAGAGGGAGAGAGAGAGAAAGAGAAAGAGAGAGAGAGACAGAGAGACAGAGAGAGAGAGAGAGAGAGAGAGAGAGAGAGAGAGAGAGAGAGAGAGAGAGAGAGAGAGAGAGACAGAGAGAGAGAGAGGGAGAGAGAGAGAGAAAGAGAAAGAGAGAGAGAGACAGAGAGACAGAGAGAGAGAGAGAGAGAGAGAGAGAGAGAGAGAGAGAGAGAGAGAGAGAGAGAGAGAGAGAGAGAGAGAGAGAGAGAGAGGGAGAGAGAGAGAGAGGGGCATGCACCCACACCCAGCACCTCTGCTCTGCACGTGCAAGGCAAAAGGGGGGTGTCCCAGACAGCTGAAATGGGGCGGAAAGTATCGGGGAAGAAAGGCGAGGTGAAAGAAAAGGGGCCAAACAATTGCGGACCCAGGGTCACATCTGTGACACCAGAGGGACAAAACCTGGCGTGGTGTAAAAGTGTGCAGACATCACATACTGGGCAAAGCTGTCAGCCAGCTGTTTTAGATACCTGTCACTTAAAAGGGGGTGTATTTTAGTCGACACAGAGGGCCAGGACAGCTTTACAGGGGCCCGACACGAGGGGCCTTCACTTCAAGTGAAAAAGTTTACAAGTCTGGGTGCAGGCCCGTTTCTAGGATTTTGGGGGCCCTAGGCAAAGGGGTTGTCGGGGCCCTAGGGCTTTTTGGGGGGGGGGGTGTGGGGGGGGGGGGGGGGGGGGGGGGGGGGTTGGGGCTCCTGGCGGGGCAGCCACGGCGCCAGAATTTCTGTTTCGGATGGGCCAGACCATTTTTGGATGGCACTTCAGTCATTGTCACATACTGTAGCCTACCAATACAACATCATGTCACATGGAAACATAATGAAACAAACAAGTCACCTTAGACAGTGTTGTGGCTATGCAGGGCAACACATGCATGAAGGGCAATGAATGCATTAAGAGCACGCATACACCAGCATTTTTTCGGTGAGGAAATGCAATCTAGGTATTATGGTAACTAGTCCAGTTCATTTTATGAAACTTTATGAAGAAAGACCTGGGA
>NC_085866.1:44046642-44049142 GCF_034702125.1 Engraulis encrasicolus | reverse complement strand
TAAGTTAGTAATACTTCTACTTAATTCACTTCTGTTTGGGGATTTGGATACGTAATAATAGCTACTGGTAGCTCATTTCGACGAATCAGCCCACTTCGACAGAACACCGGCCCGCATCCCTTCTCTGCGCTCTGGTGCTTAGCCGCTGGGCTCGGGCAGCACTTCTGGACTAATGCCTATGGGGACAACAAAAGGGGACCGGCAGCAGAGTGGTGCTGTGAGTGTGAGTGCGTGTGTGTGTGTGTGTGTGTGTGTGTGTGTGTGTGTGTGTGTGTGTGTGTGTGTGTGTGTGTGTGTGTGTGTGTGTGTGTGTGTGAGTGTGTGAGTGTGTGTGTGTGTGTGTGTGCACGGCAGCCACCGGTGCTGAGCTGGCCCTGGATTAGGCGGTTCCCCCCGGAAGGTATTTCCTGCACTCCGCCGTGCACTCAAGGATTATCTCTCTCCGCGATTTTTTAATCATCTACTTGTTAGGTTAACAAGCCAAGGTGCAATCGCGTTACTGGCATCTCGCCTTGACCTTCCTTCCTCCTACTCCAGCGGTTGCCATTTCGAAACCTCTTCAATATTATTTGGTGTGCGGCGTGCTCATTGTTGTGTGTGGTGGAGAGGAGGGAAAAGCCAGCCGGGGATTTCCTGCTTAAGTCAGGGTGGAGTGGGTTCTTCTTGGTTCTGGCGATTTATTCTGGTAGCGATGGTGACGGGCCAGGTGCTGGAGGTTCATTAGGGTCAGTGCCATTGCTTTAATCACATTGCCAATCAATGCAGTGGACTTAAGGGGGGGCGGGGGGGGGGGGGGGGGGGGGGGGGGGGGGGGGGGGGGGGGGGGGGGGGGGGGGGTGATGAAGTCACATTCCTGGCTTTGGTAATCACTTTAAAAATGCTTACCATCAGTTCATTAAAAGAAATGAGATCAGAGGGGACGTGTGTTGTGTATGCTGTGTGTGTGCTGTGTGTGTGATTCAAAGGCATTGGCCAGAGAGGCTTGTTCAGGCTCACCCTCAGACACCCATGTGAAATTGCTTCCACCAGCAGCATAAATAACACAGAGCACCATACATATGCACTGTTGCTCTTCGGAGGCGAGGGGGCGGATTTTCAAATCTCGACAGATTAAAATTCACAAGGTCCTACTCTGGGATCAGCGCTGGGGCTGTCTAGACATTCCTATTCCTTCAAACAATGACCAAAAAAAATAAAAAAACCTGCAAAGGAGAGGCGAAAAAGAAAAACAGACGAAGAGGTTCAAGAGTTAAGAGGTGATCAAAGAGAACTCAGTTCCACATAAGGAGGAGAAGAAGAAGGAAAGGGGGGAAAAACAAAAGATAAGAGCTGTGTGACTTTCTATCAGAGTCACACACTGGTGCTCTTGAATGTGGAAGCTCGTGAGACTGAAGCCTAGACTGGAGCTTTTTAAGACCTCAGCGCTCCGCTCCTTAGACAAAATCCATTTTCCATGGCCCTTTTCAGCCCTGGGCCTCAGCATGGCTGCACCAACCCAGGGGCAGCTCACAGCTCTCAGGGGAGAAGGATGGGTGCAGACACGGTGAGGGTGTGGTAGTGGTGCTCAGGTGGTTGTGGAGGTGGCAAGGTGGTTTTCAGGGAGAGGTGGGTGGCTGAGGTCGCTGGTGGCTGGGGTTGGAGGAGATAGGGTGACGCTTCTGGTGGTGGTTCTCAATTGGTGGTGGTTGATGTGCATGGTGAGGTTGAGGGTCAGGGTAGGGGTAGGGGTTGGGGGTGGAGGCAAGTAGGTGTTTGTAGTTTGAGTTGGTGCTGGTGTGGGTGAGGTGGTCTTCAATGAGAGGTGGACAGGGGTAAGGGTCAGTGCGGAGATGGGGGTAGGGGAGAGTAGGTAGGTGTTTGTAGTTTTGTAGGGTTCGGATGGAGGATTTTCCTCACGGCGGGGCTCCTCTCCACAGGCCCTCTCCATCCCTCATGAGCTGGCCTAAGCCTGTTGGACACACATCAGGACGCTAGCCGAGACCCCATGCAGCTGGAGCAAGACCATGCACCTCGGACTCAGAGCCGCTTCACAGGGGCCTTTGAAGGGAAGCAGGCCTGGACTGGTCATATGGCATACAGGGCATTTCCCATTGGGCTAACAGTCATCAGGGGTCCATGCAAAAATGCCTGGGCCTTTTTCGGTTCCAGTCCAGCCTGAGGGGAAGGGAAGGGGTGTAGGCCAAGGGGTGACCTCTAATCGGGGATCAGGGGCTAGAGGCCCCTGCAGCTGAGCGTCCGCTGGGTGATGGAGCCCCCAGTCCACGTCCACGTCCACGTCCACGCCTCAGCCTTAGGTCAGTCTCTCTTGCTCACTCGCTTACCTTCGACGTGGCACATGGCACACGGCACATAGTGCAGGGAGCAATAACCCCACGGCGCATGGCATGGTGCAGCGAGCCTGGAGCTCAACGAAGCGATCAGCGCAATAGTCAGCAGCGGCATGTAAGGCGTGTGGCGGTCATGTTACAAGTGTGCCGCGCCGAGCCGTACACATGACGCC
>NC_085866.1:44019142-44041642 GCF_034702125.1 Engraulis encrasicolus | reverse complement strand
TATAGGCGCGGAGCAGAGAAGAGAGGAGAGCAAGAGAGGAGAGGTGCCCCTCAGCCTGGGCTCCATATGCTGGGGCTCTGGAGGCCGGCTGTGAACGGTCTCCCTGCGCGAGGGGAGGGCGGCCAGGGGGCAGGGGGCCACCGCCGGCGCATTGTGACGGGGGGACAGGAGCCGAGCACGGCCCAGCAGGACGCTGACGCCTTTTCTATAGAGCAGCCAACTGGAGGCTCCTTTCTCACAACCTGCCTCTTTCTCTCTCTCTTTCTTTCTTTCTGTCTGTCGCTCTCGGGACCCCAGTCTCTTCTTCTTCTTCTTCTTCTTCTTCTTCTTCTTGCTTTCGCCCCTTCTTATGATGCTACCCCCTCATCCACTCCCCCACCTCGCAAAACCTTTTCTTCTCCTTTGCACTGGCAGATTGATACACTTGCTGAAATATGTGTCTCTTTTTTCTCTCTCTCGGTCACACACATACACGCTATTTCGGTCTCTCTTCCTCTTGCTCTCTTGTCTCGCCCCTCACTCATTATTGTCATTCTACTTCAGCTGACTTTTTTTTATGAAAGTGCGGCCCCAAGTTCCTTCACAAATGCCTTCCCCATCCCACAACCCCTCACACCACGCTCCCCCACATCCCCAAAGTCCTATTCTCAGGGGCATTAAATCGAACCAAGCCTTTTCCGTTTCGCAATCATCTTGTCCCGCACATCAAAGATTCTCATGGAAGTATGTAAAGGGCCAAAAAGAGGCTGATGCCTTTTGAGCGAACCAGACAAAATTTTCACATTTTTTCACCCCTTTTTGGCATTCTGCTTCCATTCATGTTCTTTAGCAGGACACAAAGCCCCCCTCATTGAATGCTTCTTTCATATTATTGTTGATCAGTTGAGTCTCTTGAATAGCATGTTCTGATTAAGCATCCTCATGACCACACACGTAAGTCCTGCGTTTCATGCCGTTTCACGCTCTCTTTTCGTTTTTGAAGAAGCTGAAGAACAAACAGGCTAGAATATGGCAACTCAAGGTCAAATGTGCTTTTTTCCCGCTTTTCTTTTTTTTTGCTTGCACATGGCAAACAACCAAATAATGTTCTTCACTTCCACAGCCTACAATCACCACAATGAGCGACATTGCTTTGGATGATCACATGTTTTGGTGTCTATACACACTTTCTACAATTCTACAAGTGACCACTATTCCCAGACTACTAGAGTGTATCTCTGTCAGATGTGATGTTGGTTGAACTGCATCGAGAAAAATGAGAAAAAAAAGAACAGAATAAGGTGCTGATGTTCTACGCATTTTTTAAGAAAAATGTAAGCCTTAATAACCTGCACTATAAGACACTTTGATGAGATTTCTTTTAGGTCTAATGGTCTAAGTCTAAGGTCTAAGTCTAAATGTTTCAAATGTGCTCTTTACTTTATAACTTTGCGATACTACCAATTTACAGGTCACCAATGTCATGTTTCTGATAACACAGTACCGTAATTCTTAACAATTTCAGACTACAGACAAGTTCAGACAACAGACATCAGTCATAGCACAGCATGTGAAAAGAAATAAAAAGAGAGGGAAATGTAAAACTATATTTCAATCCTCACACAACTGACTGTTGAAAGAAAACTTTGTCCTTGCAATGTCCATCAGGTTAGAGAGGTCTTCTCTTCACTATATGCTACTCTGCTGCCCTCTGCTGTCTATAGAAACAATTGCATTCAAACAGCAATTCCCTGTCTGTGGTGTTGCCAGTGAACTCTGGCTGTGCTTACAGTAAGCACACCCACTCTAATACATGTCCATTCATCGAATGATTTGGTTGTTGCCAGTGGTGTAGTCTACTTTTTTATGGTGGGTATACTGTATATATTTGTGCTATTCAAAACAATGGATCAATCAATCTTAAGTGGGTATACTGAAATCCCTGAAATTTAGAAGTGGGTATACTCCGTATACCCACGTTCTACGTAGACCACACCACTGGCTGTTGCTGATATAGGAATTGTTACATTTATTAGATCACATGTTAACTAAGTAGATGATAAGTCATTTTCTTGCAATTATAATTATATCCCCGAAACGCGGAGCGTCGGGGATGTAATGGTTTTGCGTGCGCCGCCTCCGCGTCCGCGTCCGCGTCCGCGTCCGCCGCCGCCGCGTAAGGTCTTTCGTGTTAACGCGATAACTTTTGAACGGATGTTTGGATTTGTCCCAGATTTTTTGGGTGAATGCTCTAGGGCAAGTTCATGAACTGATTCGAGTTTGGAGGTCAACACTTTCAAGATGGCTGAATTCAAGGTGGCCGAATTTTTGTTTGGTCCATAACTTCTGACCGGGTGGATGGATTTGTCCCCGATTTGGTGTGTGAATGCTCTAGGGTAGGTTCATGAACTGCTACGAGTTGGGAGGTCAACACTTTCAAGATGGCTGAATTCAAGATGGCCGAATTTTTGTTTGGTCCATAACTTCTGACCGGGTGGGTGGATTTGTCCCAGATTTGGTGTGTGAATGCTCTAGGGTAGGTTCATGAACTGATTCGAGTTTGGAGGTCAACACTTTCAAGATGGCTGAATTCAAGATGGCCGAATTATTGTTTGGCCCATAACTACTGACCGGGTGGATGGATTTGTCACAGATTTTGTGTGTGAATGCTCTAGGGTAGGTTCATGAACTGATTCGAGTTTGGAAGACAACACTTTCAAAATGGCGGAATTTTCATTTGGCCCATAACTTCTGACTGGGTGGATTGATTTGCCCGGTAACACCTTATTTTAATGGTTCACCATTTCAGTGAATCTACCATATTAGGTACAGTGTAATAACCAATGTAACAATATTTAATACCATGTAATACTAGTGTAATACCAGTGTAACAATATGCAATATCAGGTACAGTGTAATAACGAGTGTAGCAGTATGCAATACCATGTAATATAGTGTAATACCAGTGTAACAATATGCAATACCATGTAATACCACTTACGCACAAACACATGATGTAAGTAAAACAATTACATTGTATTAAATATTGTTACACTGGTTATTACACTGTACCTAATGTGGTATATCCACTGAACCATTAAAACAGTATTACCATTTGCCCCATTTTTTGCTTCATTTTCACAATAGTCGTTTGGTTTTAAGCCTATGCACGTCATGTCACGTCTGCATGTATCATATACGTTTACGAAATGGTGGACGGGAGTGGTAGGAATGATGGGGGACTGGAAGCGTCGCGTTTCGGGGATATACCTTAAGCCAGGGGTGGCCAACCAGTCGGAGACCAAGAGCCACATTTTGTAATGTGTCACAGCAAAGAGCCACATCGGCACACAAACATCACGCGGGCATACATGCGCACACCCATCCTTCTCGCACCACAGACCAGCATACACAACAACACATGGGCATGAACATCAACCATCTCTTCCTTTCACACACACACACACACAAAGTGTCAGATTGATGTTACACTCCAATGTAATGGCCTGACTACAAGACAATCCTGAATATAAGAAAAAAATATTTTTTTTACTGCTTCAATTTTTTTGGGGGAAAAGTTTTTTTCAAGATAAAAATGTTGTTTTACATAAGAAGACACAGGTAGGCCTACACAGGTCACATTTTAATAAAACACGTTTTAAAACACAGCATAATTTCCATGAGCACTCTTTATAACAGAGCACCAAGATATGCAGCACAAAGATTCTCTGCCTCTCTTAGCTCATTTGGGGGTTAGGCGCACACAGGCACCGCTTTCTTGCGCACAGATTATAATTGGATGTCTGACGACGACACCATCCAAAACTTAACAAGGTGGTTCGTCAAATCGCCGTTCATTTCCCACATTAATGTTTCAGCGGGTGATGACAGGGGGCCAGGGGAAAAAACGAAGGTTTTTTTTTTTAGACTAAACTGAGCGCGAACAAGCGCCAAGTCGATTGAACTTGTTACCCAACTTCACGCTGTCTGCCCGCGCCGCTTTGACAATGACCACCGCCGACATTCACAGCGAAAACCAGGAAAGAACATTATTTTTGGCGCTATTTTTTGTATAGCCCGCGAAAATAAGTCGATTTTAAACCAAAAACACAATGTCACATTCGGGTCAATAGCCATGAACACTCCTACGCAGCACAGAGATTCTCGGCGCATCTCTGCTCCAGACAGACGCATCTCTCTTGGGCAGATAATCATTTGCACATTTTTTGCCTTCATATCCGAGCGATAGAATTCACATATGGACAGTAGTACATTTTCTTGACCTTATTGAGAGTTGTAATTGCCTGCAGGAGTGATGGCCAAATCTTTCAGGTTAAAACATTCTGCCGCTAATTTGTCTAGTCAGCGAAAGACGCGGTCACTTTTTAAAGCGCTATTTTTAGAACATGCTTAAATCACGTTTTGTATTTGGGCCGATGCAATAACAAATGTCACACATCTAGGTGATCATTCAGGACACATTCAGGCAAGGCCTACTACAGTAGTACCAAGACCACAGGGCACTTATTTGCCATAGTTCTTATCAACTTTGTGTGCGCAATTACAATGCATATTGCCTATGGGACATAAACACAAACTTGGACATGAACGCAAGAGCCGCAAGACACCAGGCAAAGAGCCGCATGCGGCTCGAGAGCCGCGGGTTAGCCACCTATGCCTTAAGCAGTCGAAGGCGACTGCACAGGCAGTCTAGTTTTGATTTTAGCCATATGGCTGCCCTCTTGAAAGAAACAGTGATACTATATAAGTATACAGTGAGATAAAAGGAAGCCTCTGGTCAATTCCAAAGTTCCAAATTTGAATTCTGCATCATAAAAAATGACTTCATAAAAAAAAAACTGCATCATAAAAAATGACACCAACATCACATATATTAGACAATCATACTAGAGATGGCTGCCATCTTGAAAATGGCGGCCATCTTGAAAATGACAACATTTAAAATATTCAGAAGACATTTACATTATGAATGGTAAATATGTCTAACATATCATATTATATCCAATACTCATAAGAAAACTGCTGTTGTTGGCGGCCATTTTGAAAAATGGCTGCCATGGGCACCATGTTGAAAACTCATGGGCTATGTCTCAAATGGCGCACTTTTGTCAGTGCACTGACAGTCAGTGCATAGTGCACACAGTGCACTGAGGTCTTTAGTGCATAGTGTCGAGGAAAAATGTGAGCACTTTGCACTGTGCCCTCGCTGGAAGTGACGGCTGAGCATGGCATTAGCTCGCCAAAATATGAGTTGACTACTGTTTACAATGCACAGCGGCTGGTGCTTGTATTTCCATGTCCTTCACCCCAAAGGACAACAATCACACATACAATACTTTAGTTGGCATGAAAAGGTTGGTGTCCCATCAACATTACTTGCGGAATTAGGAGACTGTTGACCAAACTCTTCTACTGAACTGAATGCCACATTTCCTCTGTGTCATTGTCAACATGGCCGCCGTTTAATGCGTGCAGTGTCCATCATTCAAGCACTGCATTTTCCCGCCATTGTTAGGGGATCATCCTGGCACTTTCAGTGCACTGGCTCAATTGAAATGTTCAGCGTGAGCGCCCTAAGCACTGAAAAACAGTGCCCGAAGTGCACAAGTGCGGCATTTGAGACACAACCATGATGCCTCCATATCCAGATCTTTTTGGAATGCCTTTGGCTATATGTATACCAATTTTCATGCTTGTATCACAAACTGAACGATTGTTTTGGTTAACCGCTGCACTATAAGCCAAGCTATTGCCTCTGTGTCGTCCCGCCTCTGTGGTGAAAAAAATTAAAGTTTTGTCGCTGCCTAAGTAGAGCAACTTTTAGGAGGCTTTTCCCCATTCAACATCCCTATTGCGATTGAGAAAATGACCTTTGAATTGTGTTTTTTTCCAGATATTGATTAAAGCTTCGATCATCAATGACATCTTAGCTGGCATCAGAAAACCACAAGGTGGGAGTAGTTTGACTTGTTCCAGTAGGCTACTTGAAGGGATGGGGTAAAACACAAGGTAAAATACGGGACAGGACCTTTAGGTTGGCTGGCAATCTATTTATGACTCTAAGATGATTTCAATTGCAGGAGATGATTTTTAAAACCTAATCTAGCCTCATTAAAAATATCTAACCTTACAAGCCCTATAGGAAAATTATTTCCAGTTTACAGGCCACCAAGCAAAATTTGTATAAAGATTAGAAGATAAGCTATATCCTGTTTTTTTTTTCCGGGTAACAGCTGTCATTTCTTATTTGCCCACTAGTTGGTCCCACTCCATACTTTTGAAAACCAAAGTATTTCACTGCAAATGGCAACTCAATATCCCACCACAGGGGGCAGCAAATCTATAAAACAAGCAAAGACAGTAGACTAGAGGTGACACGCGCGACAGCACTGGGGAATGGAATATGCAGCCTCCCATCTTGTGTAAGTAGTGAAGGCATCTTCAGTCAATTCAAATCAATGGAGAACACGCCCACCTCTGTCAAAAAAGGAACTGAAACTGTGTGAATATGAAGTAACACATTAATTAAAGACCTGATTTGAAATGTCAGGCTAAATATGTAGGCCCTAATTCAATCTTAATTTACTTATTATAAAACTACTTAAAATGAGTTGATAAAATACATTAAAAAATCAAACTAGCGTCCTTGCATAGTGTGTTGATGGACATTCTCACATTATTAAGCCATTTTTTGACAGAAGTGAGCCTCCTTCTCCATTCATTTCCATTTCTCAGGTCTACCTAAAAAAAAAGGCTGCCACGGATTGCTGTGAAAAGGGGGGGGGGGGTTGTCACCTCTCTACAGGGCTGGACTGGGGGGGGGAGAAATATGGCCCGGGCACTTGTGGCTTAAAGGGACCCCTCAAAATTAGGATGAGCAGAACTGAGTCACCGGTGGGCCCCGCACCCTTGTGGGCCCCTATTTTCAGAAATTTAAAAAATGGCTTTTTTTGTTTTTTGTTTTGTTATTACATTTCTGAAAATAGGGATGGGGCTGGGGCCCACCAGGAAATGCCCGGTATGCCAGATGGTCAGTCCAGCCCTGCCTCTCTAAATTTTATGTTCTACCTCTATGAATGATTGAAATGATGGGAGTTTATTACCTCAGCCAGGAGGTTATGTGATCGCCCGAGTTTGTAGGGCCTATGTGTGTTCGTCACGCTGCTATTACATGGCCTGCCACAGGGCGCGCAAGGACCACTGAGGAGGAGCCCTGAGCAGCACCCACTGGCGTACCTTCACGCAACCACACCGGGGCAGAGCATTGAAGTGAAATTCTTACCGCAGTCAAAATCGCTATCAAAAAGCAGTCTTAGCTACAGCCTTTCAGATCGTTTAAGTTCACAATGCTGTCACAAAACATTCATATAAAATGAAGCTCAAAGAAAGGCGCGCGCGAATTGCGTTTGTCCGCGGTGATTTGCTGCTTCCCCAATCCCCTCGCACTGAAGCCATCAGCACTACAAAACATTCCATTGACTAGTTCCTAGACTTCATAACAAATGAACGCTGGAGATGCGGCGAACAGTAGCCTAATTTTCAATACGAAATAGAGAGCAGGACCGGGTGCCGATCATCTGCCCACAGCGCCAAGACCAACTCGCAATAACCCTCATGAACGGATTCCCATAGGCTACATGACTCGCTATTCACAGGTAGGAGGAACTAATACAACAAGTGTAGTGTCGGGGTAGGCAATGATTCCGCTAGCTTCGACCAGTCGAGTCGACATGTCTCTCGCAATTGCGTTTGTAGCACAACGTTGGTGTCACGATATTGAAACAGCTAGAAGTTATACAAGTGGATACCTCTCAAAAGTTTGCTTAGCCTTACGAAATAGCCCAAAACAATAACTGACACTCCACAACCATCCATGCACTGCCACTGGATAAGGGGATTCTTGCACATTTCATTCTGATTCAATAATTAAGTGAACGGCTCAAAGTAGCCTACAGTATACATTGTCTTGTAATTACAAAAGAAGGACTATTAGGCCTGTTACCGCGCTCTGGGTCTGCGACCCAGTGGTTGGGGACCGCTGCACTGCTGTAGAATATGTAGGCCTACTATGGGTGTTGGCCAATGAAAATTGTGCTTTTTAATTTCTATTTTGTTTTAGATGGTAGAATAATGAAAGGCATGCTGCCAATCATCAACAATGTGACTAGTAGCAATGAGCTTCAAGGCTTAAAGTGTTTATGAAACGAAAACAAACGGTCATTCCCATTAAAGCCTTGTTTTTTCTGATAGCATCGATGAGACTTTGAACCCAATCATCCTGGAGGAACTTGTGAAAATGGCAACTCAAAGTGTGAATTCTGTGAAATTTGGTGTGACTAATGAGCTGGGCTGTGACATCATAGAGGGGAGTCCCTGGTTTGCTAGTATGGCGATCTGAGAAAACAACACACATTTGATGGACCCACATCTTATAAAGGAACCAAAATTCTGATACAAACATCAGCGTGTCGAAAAACCACACATCCAACCTCATGAGAAAAAAAAAACAGCAGCACAAATCTATTTCAGAGGCACTGATACATCTGCAGAAAGTGACATGTCTGACAGGCGAAGTGACGATTGTTGACATAGCCTGACAGTTCGTTTTGTTTATGGTTACGGTTGCTAAGGGCGCTTTGCCATGACCCACAGATGACATGGCGTGTGTATTTGTTGACAAATGGAGGGCATTTTGATTCAATTGCGCGATATAGTGTGATTGAAATGCATGTAGGCTACATGCAAAAATATCATCAACTAGAGAAAAAACTGAGGTATTAGGCTGTTGGAAAAACGCCCTATATAGCCTGAGTCCTCAGCATATTTTTAGCGTTTATCATTATTATTATTTTTTGTGCTCAAAGTCACAGGCGTCGCGTGTCCCTCAGCCGGACTCTGAGGACGAGGTGTGTCCAAACGTCAGCCACACGTGCACCACAATACTAAAAACAAACAATCAACGCTTCAAAGTAGGCCTACGCTATGTGCATCTCTGTTTATTCGCTAAGCAGTAGCAGGACTTTTTCTAGGATTTTTTGGCATGAGGGAGCATCATGGCAGGTCACAGGGGGTGAAGGGGGGTGTTCCCCCCCATGAATGAGAAATTTATTAGGGGCGCTCAAATATATATATATATAAAAATAAAAGTATGAGGGTGCACCCACGGAGGTATGAGGGTGGAGCGCCCCTATTTCCCCGTTCAGAAAAAGCCCTGAGTAGCCCAATCTGTGAGTTGGCTGTCCTCGACTGAGAGCACCACGCTGATGTGCGGATATCCTCCCAAAACCAATTTATTGACCAGTTGAATGGCAATCAATAAAAAGTGCATATTCCGAGAGCATTCGCATCGGTTTGGCATGTAATGTGCATTACCCTTTCCTGAAAACAACATACAAAGCAGATGGACAAGGTAAAATGAGTAGCCTAAAGCAAAGCAGTGCACTCACCTGTCTTCGTGCCCGAGCAGTTCCAGGGGCAGTTTCAGTCTGCACGCCGGCGATGTCAATTGTTGGAACTGCTTGAGGCAATAGCATTCTCTTCAGTCCAACCATGCCCGCGACCTCCACATTTGTGGTGAAGCACAAGGGGTGGAAATGTGCCGAGCACAACAGTGACCACGAGCTTGCTTCAAAACCACGCATTGGATCCACAGAGCCCTAGCTTGATTTAGCCTTCTCCTTGTCGGCCACAGTTCCATCATTCTTCACAGAAGGGAACTTGTGCAAAGATATTCCTTCTGTCAAGTAGCCATTTTTGCAGCTGGCACCGTTCGGCCCTCCAGCAACACACTGCTTGACACTGCGCTTTGTTTTGGTACTAGCCGCCATTGATCTGAACAAGGTGGAATGAGGTGAACTCACCCCTTCTATGTCACGCATATCATTTGCATAAAATTTGCATGTCACCAAAAAAACACTTTTTGGGAACGTTTTAACATGACTTTTAGGACAAAATATCACCCAGACAATATCCCATTTTATTCACAAGGCTTAGAACTTTCAGAATCTGTCCTGGAAATGGTCAAATTCCTTTACTTTGTTTTCGTTTCATAAACACTTTAAGTATCTGCAAATCATAGACGGCATAGGCCTATAGCATGAACAATCACTTTGCCAATAAAACAATCAAAGGTGAACTAAACAGTCCACAGCTAGAGGACATGGAAATGGTAAAAGAGACAGATAGAACTGTCATGTGGTTACGACTTGACGGTTCAATTACCTGAACACAAATGCTATGTAGCCTATAGGCCTAAATGCATGAAACCACATCATGACTCTAGCTATGTCCAAAACGGTCATATTTGTATTAAGTTTATGTTAAGAAAAGTGTATGTCTATCTTATGCAGTGGAATTAAATTATGGGCCCGTGGTGGCGCGGTGGCGGGCTGCATTATTTTGCGCTCAAACGCGTTCCACGCGTTCCAAGCCAGCAGGCCATTTGGAACGCTATGACGCACGGCACAATTGATAGGTGTCATAGTTAAATACTCCATGGAACATTTCCAATCAGGTTCGGTCACGGTGGCGTAGTGGTTAGCGCGTCTGTTCACCATGCAGGAGACAGTCCCGACAGGCTCAGACCCGGGCGCAATATGGGGCAGTGCCGAAGAGAGGACGCACGGCGAGGAGAACAAGTGCTACGTAGGGACAACGTCACACACGACAGCAAGCAAGTTGAGACAGCAGGCAGGTCAACACGTCACTCAACGTTGAGGACAATGCCATCGATGGATCACGTTCAATATGTGCTAGTATATGCACCATGAATCTACAGTGCTAGTATACGCACGGCACCGCTAATAAGACAGTGCGCTCAACCCCGCCACTGTGGCTGAACCTCTTGTATTTTCAGACTGGACTAAAAAATAGTTTTTATGTAGGCATATTTTAATCAAATAGAATAAATATCACTCTTTTATCTTACATTTAGCCTGTTAATTACAACATTTATCTTATAACGTGTAGGCCCATATCTTTCTATCTATCTTGAGGTTTTTCTTTCTTTCATAAATCTGATTGGCGGTGTATTCTGCCCAGGCAATGTAAGAAGTCAGACACGTTGAAACCTCACAGACAGTCAGGCCCACAGTAAATTGTCGCTAATGTAAAAGTTGAGAAATACATGCGCAAACGGTTAATGAATGAATTAATAGCCGATGAATGAATGAATGAAACATCCTATTTTTAACCTTTCAAGCCATTTACAGTAGGCTACCTCTTCACATCTACCCAACCTCCTCTACAAGGTGTCCAAAATGCATACACACTTTAAGTCATTGCAAAGAAGGTGTTATGACAGTTTCAGAGTTATTGGATTTACTTTTACTTTCGGAACCAGGGCTTCCCCCCCTCTGAAGCTATACAATGCTGTTGATATTTGAACAGATGTGATCATCACTACTTAGTAACCCCCTCCCCCTCCTTCAATTTGCCTTTTGTTACAAAATTTTGCGTAAATTGTTGTCAAATGAATATTTATTCAGAAACAAATGTAACATATTTGGCCATCAGTGTGTTGTAGGATTATCGCCATGTCAGGTGAAAACGCGATGTCAAAACAGGCATGTGTGATACAGAATGAATGGACCTTACAGCTCCAGGTGTCCACGCAAAATTGATAACAGGCACCCTATGACGACCATGATAATTTTGCCCTTTAATACGAAGTAGCAAAGTGCTTGTTTGTTAATATAAGCAATGACGGCAAAGTATAGGCCCGCCAGTGGTGGATTGCATTATTTTGCACTCAAACGCGCAAGCGGTAACGCTCTCCAAAAGCGCTCCAAAACCAGCGCCCCATTTGGAAAGCTATGACGCGCGGCACAATTGATACGGGTCATATTTGTATTAAGTTTATGTTAAGAAAAGTGTATGTCTATGTTATGCAGCGGAATTAAATTATGGGCCCGTGGTGGCGCGGTGGCGGGCTGCATTATTTTGCGCTCAAACGCGTTCCACGCGTTCCAAGCCAGCAGGCCATTTGGAACGCTATGACGCACGGCACAATTGATAGGTGTCATAGTTAAATACTCCATGGAACATTTCCAATCAGGTTCGGTCACGGTGGCGTAGTGGTTAGCGCGTCTGTTCACCATGCAGGCGACCCGGGTTCGAGTCCCGACAGGCTCAGACCCGGGCGCAATATGGGGCAGTGCCGAAGAGAGGACGCACGACGAGGAGAACAGGTGCTACGTAGGGACAACGTCACACAGGACCGTCGATATAGACAGCAAGCAAGTTGAGACAGCAGGCAGGGCAACACGTCACTCAACGTTGAGGACAATGTCATCGATGGATCACGTTCAATATGTGCTAGTATATGCACCATGAATCTACAGTGCTAGTATACGCACGGCACCGCTAATAAGACAGTGCGCTCAACCCCGCCACTGTGGCTGAACCTTTTGTATTTTCAGACGACTAAAAAAATAGTTTTTATGTAGGCCTATTTTAATCAAATAGAATAAATATCACTCTTTTATCCTACATTTAGCCTGTTAATTACAACATTTATCTTATAACGTGTAGGCCTATATCTTTCTATCTATCTTGAGGTTAACCTTTCAAGCCATTTACAGTAGGCTACCTCTTCACATCTACCCCACCTCCTCTCCAAGGTATCCAAAATGCATACACACTTTAAGTCATTGCAAAGAAGGTGTTATGACAGTTTCAGAGTTATTACCTCCGCCAGGAGGTTATGTGATCGAATTATACAAGTGGATTTACCTCTCAAAAGTTTGCTTAGCCTTACGAAATAGGCCAAAACTCCAAAACCATCCATGCACTGCCACTGGATAAGGGGATTCTTGCACATTTCATTCTGATTCAATAATTAAGTGAACGACTCAAAGTAGCCTACAGTATACGTTGTCTTGTAATTACAAAAAAAAAAAAAGTCAAGTCAAGTCAAGTTTATTGTCAATTTCTTTACATGCACTGGTCATACAAAGAATTTGAAATTGCGTTTCTTGCTCTCCCATGCAGACATAGACTAATCTAGGTAAGGACATAGACAGTATAGACATAGACAGTACTCATACATGGACATAGACAGTATGGACGTAGACATTGCTCATACAGACATTTAAAGTGCAAGACTGGACAACAGAAGACTTGTAGAGAACATACATTAAGAGGAGGTATTTTGTTGTGCTTTTTTTTAAAAGTCCTTTATAGCGTTCTGACATAGTAATAGTAGCATTTGAAGAAAATAAATAATTAAAAAATGTTTTATTAAATACACCAGCAGCAGTATGTGTGTGTGTGTGTGTGTTTGTATGTGTTTTGTGTGCGTGTGTGTGTGTGTGTGTGTGTGTGTGTGTGTGTGTGTGTGTGTGTGTGTGTGTGTTTAGTGCAGGTAGAAAGTGCGGTGTGCGTCTGTGTGTGTGTACCTGTGTATGTGTGTGTGTGTGTGTGTGTATGTGTGTGAGTATGAGTTGTGTGTCAGTGTGTGTATGTTTGGGTTTTGTGCAGAAAGTGCAGTGTGCTTGTGTGTGTGTGTGTGTGTGTGTGTGTGTGTGTGTGTGTGTGTGTGTGTGTGTGTGTGTGTGTGTGTGTGTGTGTGTGTGTGTGTGTGTGTGTGTGTGTGTGTGCATGTTTTGAGTTAGTGCAGGTTGAAAGTTCAGTCACAGATGTAGTAGTGCAGGTGGAATGTTCAGTCGCAGATATGGTGGTGGGGATGGGGGGGGGAGCGTTGTCAGTGGCCTGGCTGGCTAGAGGCTGACAGTGAAGGGAGAGTGGGTTGAGTGTTCAGTATCTTGATTGCTTGATGCATCGTGCTGCTTGCAAGCCTGGTGGTACGGGAACGGAGGCGCCTGTACCTCTTTCCAGAGGGCAGGAGGCTGAACAGTTTGTGTGCAGGGTGGCTTGTGTCTTTGATGATCATCAGTGCTTTTCGGGTGAGGCGTGCGGTGTAAATGTCCTGCAGGGAGGGGAGTGGTACTCCAATGATCTTCTTCACTGTGTTCACAACACGCTGGAGTGTCTTCCTGTTTTTCTCCGTGCAGCTTCCTCCCCACACTGTCATGCAGCTGGACACGACGCTCTCTATGGTTCCTCTGTAGAATGTTGTCATGATGGAGGGTGTAGCACTTGCCTTCTTTAGTTTGCGCAAGAAGTAGAGACGCTGATGGGCCTTCTTCGCCAGTGATGTAGTGTTGGTGGTCCAAGAGAGGTCGTCGCTGATGTGCACTCCAAGGAACTTGGTGCTGCTCACTCTCTCCACAGCATCACCGTCGATGGTCAGTGGTGGCAGTTGTTTTTGGACCCTCTGAAAGTTGACAACAATCTCCTTGGTCTTGTTGACATTCAGCAGGAGGTTGTTGTCTTTGCACCATCTGGCCAGCAGGTCTACTTCTTCTCTGTAGTGGGTCTCATCGCCCTTAGTGATGAGGCCCACCAGTGTTGTATCATCCGCAAACTTCACTAGATGGTTAGTGCTGTGGGTCGTTGTGCTAACCATCTAGTGAAGTTTGCGGATGATAGGACTATATATAGGCCTATTACTGCGCTCTGGGTCTGTGACCCAGTGGTTAGGGGCCGCTGCACTGCTGTAGAATATGTAGGCCTACTATGGGTGTTGGCCAATGAAAATTGTCCTTTTTAATTTCTATTTTTTTTTAGATTGTAGAATAATGAAAGGCATGCTGCCAATCATCAACAATGTGACTAGTAGCAATGAGCTTCAAGGCTTAAGTGCATTTGCAAATCATAGACGGCATAGGCCTATAGCATGAACAATCACTTTGCCAATAAAACAATCAAAGGTGAACTAAACAGTCCACAGCTAGAGGACATGGAAATGATAAAAGAGACAGATAGAACTGTCATTTGGTTACGACTTGACGGTTCAATTACCTGAACACAAATGCTATGTAGCCTATAGGCCTAAATGCATGAAACCACATCATGACTCCATGATAGCTATGTCCAAAACGGACTGAACCTCCTTGGCGGAGGTCTGTGTTCTCTGAATGCATTTCTAGTTGAAAAATCTTTCATCAGAGATTTTGCCTTTAAAGGTGAAATCACTTAGAATTCATGTGGTGTACAGTTGGAATTCAAGTGCACACTTAAAAGTGAATTCATTAAACACTTTGTGAGTCTTGTCATGTTGGCTTTACTGATATTCCAGATACAGAGCGAGATGTGACCCACAAGATTGTTGCGTGTATCGGGTGACAACTTGGTTTTTACATATATAAATCTAGTCAAATGTCGCTCTTTGATGTAAAAAACAAAGGTTGAAATAATAATTTTGGTAATGTAATTGGTCATTTAATTAAAATTGGAAAGTTCAAAAGGAAATGTCACCAACTCATTTTGAAGTAGGCTACTTCACAACACAGAAACTTCACAGCATGTAACTGTGTGTTCTGCCTATCAAGGTTTCTCTGTGAGTGAAAATGTTGTTCATGGAAAATTATGTCACAAAGAAATCTGCAAAATTTGAAAGCATTTTATTTTCACAAAAAAAGCTTTCAGCTAAATGAGCTAAAATGGAAGTAACGGCCCTTATGGTGGCAAAGGGAGCCATCTGACGCCATGGCAACAGGCAGATTTGAATTCATCACCCCGTAATAGACCAAGAAGTTGCCACTCAGAGGTTGCAACCAGATGAGCTATGACTTCTGGCCCACAGCCCAATATAGATGTTACCTGTTTCCCTACATATGTTGACATGCAGGCCTACTGTATCCCCTGTTGGGTCAGGGCATCCCATGATGGATGAAAGCCTATTCCACAAGGAACCACTTTTGTTTGAAATACATCTACATGACAGCTCAAATAATATTTGCTCTCATTCAAAACATGAAACCATTAAAATCATGGAATTTAATTAAAATAATTAAAATGATCAGTCTGCAGTGGTATTGTATCAAAGTGAAATAGGGACAATTTTGCAGCATGGATTCCTGACAATCTCTGCGTCGTATAAGATAATTCATGATAATTCATTTAGAAAAAAAAGACATCGCACCAGGATTTGTAACAATAATAACTTTGAGGAGGATTCAGAGAGGAGCTTTGTCAAGTCAAACTTGGTTCCCTCAGGACCTTCTGAAAACCAGGTCAAAAGTTTCCATGTGTGTGAGATTCTTGCTCATTCTTTTTTCTCTATCAGCAGGGGAATTTGGTAACACGGTAAATCACATTTTGTGTATTCCACTCCTTCCCAAGTGTGGTACAGTCCTTCAAGACGTAAAAAAAGCCTTCTGAGCTACTGTGCTATGATGTGTATTAGCATAATATGCTGTGGCGTGCAATCAAATTACATGTAGGCTATTACTTTGTGTGTGTTTCCCTGTCTCAGGGCCCTCCCTGGAGGTCTACGGTGCGTTGTTATGGAGTTTATACAAGATGCATTTTTTAAAATTAAATTAGGTAGAATTCTACAGAGATCCAGACATGGAATTATAGTAAGTGATCTGAATACAAAAAGGGGACTGCAGAGCCATGCCAAAGAATTCTAAATCATATTACGTGCAGGTCAATATCCAATGCTTTTCTGTGCAGTCATAATACATAGTGTCAGTGATGTATTGCTGAGCTGCCATAATCCCAGATTTCCCAGTAGCGCACAGCATTACCAATAGGTCTACACAAGCAAACACAGAATTGCATCTGTATCTAGCCTAGTGACTTGGATATTAATACTCATTTAAAGGGGTATGCCACTATTTTGGGGCTTAATACAGTTAAAATCGTTGGCTGGGGTTTATAAAGGTGGTAAAGTGTCTTATTTTTCAAGTTAAGCGTTGTCTTGCTTTAAGACAAGTTAAAAGAGGGAATATGTCGCTAAGCTAGTGAAAGTCAATGGATCCGTGTAGCTTTACCAACTTTATAAACCCTGGCCAACGATTTTAACTGTATTAAGCCCCAAAATAGTGGCATACCCCTTTAATGTAGGCCTACGTTTAATATAGTATAGTGTATGTTAGTGGTCTACTACGCTATTCCATACATGAATCTGGTTTCATATAACAGACAGTGGTGTATCTTACCACAGGTATGGAACACAGACTGTAATTATATATTTGGTGTTCATTATTATAATCTATGCTACATGTCTTTGGCGAGAAAGAGCAGTATATGTGACGTAAAACCATAATATTTTTGTATACACTATGATATGGAGAGTTATAGCATGACTGTACTTATTAACATTTAGAAGTAGATGCATGAACCTTTAGAACCTGTTTGCATGCCAATGACAGCGAAGGATGTATTACCTGCACCGTCACACATTGACCAGCAGAGGGACTCGTTGGCAAAGGAACTCCATCTCCATTATCTCGGCTCAGCCACCATGCATTGGACAACCACACAAAAGAGACAAATTGTTCAACCCAGAGTCTGAGTGTCTGAAGTAGTACATTTGTCTGTCTATTTACATGCCTTATTCCATTGTTATCTCCATGGCCATTGTGTGAAGGGGAGGGGAAGGGGAGGGGAGGGGAGGGGAGGGGAGGGGAGGGGGAGGCTAAAGCTTGCCACTTCACTGCTGTGATCATGGTGATGGCGTGCCAAGTCCTCGTGATAAATAAAAGATGTAGCCATTGCGCCCATGGGCTGTGCCCTCTTTTAATACTGCCTTTGTCATGGTAAGTTGCTATTTGGCTAGTGCGCACATAGCTTGTCTGCTCCATTGTGGTTTAATATCAAAGACAAATTTGTATTTTTCTTTAGGAACATGTCGAGGAATATACTATTTTAAGGCAGACTTGTAAATTCGGATAGCATTTGCCCCACATATACACACATGCTGACACTATCTGGAAAGACAATCTTACTTGTGATTTTGGTATAATCAAAGTAAACTGTTTATTGGCTTTGAAGCCTGTGAAATACAAAGCTGGACAAGCAGATGGAAGTGTATGTGATGCTGTGTTGGATTGACTGAGAAAATAGGACTGATCTATGGCTAAACTATGCTACTGATTCCATATTCCTGTTTGATTACTTGTACATGATTTCAGTAGTAGGGCCTATAGTGTCAGCAGGCTACACTACATGATTCTAGTGTGTGTGTGTGTGTGTGTGTGTGTGTGTGTGTGTGTGTGTGTGTGTGTGTGTGTGTGTGTGTGTGTGTGTGTGTGTGTGTGTGTGTGTGTGTATACACGGTATCCCCTCAGTGCTGGAGAATGGGCTCTTTTGTTGGCCTGCACAGGGCTCTGATGACCTGCCAGGCTAAAGAACACACACCTGTCAAACCCACACTCTACAGCCCTCCAGCTCTCATTCACACCGCACACGCTCATGTTTCCACATCTCACTCTCTTTCCCTCACTCACTCATTCTCACTCCATCCCTCACTCTCTTTTTCACTCCGGAAACATTCTCTCTTATGACACAGTCATGGATGAGTGATAGACATGATGTCAATGTCATAAACGTTTTATGGTCATGAAAAGTTGACATTGTTTACCATAATCAAAGTCATTAACTGTTCATGACATTGCCATGATGTTTATGACACATGCATGACTGCGTTACGACACTCTTATGACTGTGTTGTGTCATCATACATATGACACCGGCGTCAAGCAAAGTGTTACCAAGTATTTTGTATGTACAACACATATTCAAGTGCACGCTTTTGAGCACAGAGACATACTTCACTGTGGCTGAGACGAGAATACTCAAGTGGGTGGTTTTCATAATGACTCATGTAAAAGCATATGTTTTATTCAGTCACATCTACTGTAGCCCAGTGAACCACACACATCAGCTAAGCCACAAACCCCACTGCAGCGGGATGCCTCTCTAACCACACGCACGCCACAGCCAGAGATGGGTGCTGTACGAGACACACACGCACGCACGCACGTACGCACGCACATACACACACACACACACACACACACACACACACACACACACACACACACACACACACACACACACACACACACACACACACACACACACACATTCACAAATACACACACACACACACACACACACATTCACAAATACACGCACACGCACACGCACACACACACACACGCACACACACACACACACACACACACACACACACACACACACACACACACACACACACACACACACACACACAGAAACAAAGAAACACAAACACACACTCACTCATCATGGGCTCACTTATGGGTGATGATGGATGAGGAGCAACCACACCCCAGACACCCCAAACATACACACATACTGTATACTCACACACACACACACACTCACAGACACAGACACACAGACACACAGACCGAGACAGACACACACGTACACACACGCGCACACACACACACACACACACACACACACACACACACACACACACACACACACACACACACACACACACACACACACACACACACACACACACACACACACACACACACACACACACTTGACTCATTTCTATGATTGACAGGCAGGATGTCTGCATGCCTGGACAGTGCACTGACTGTGCACCACATACCTGGTGTTTCAGTCACTCACTATGTTGAAGGGGAGTCAGCCATCGCCAATGAAGACCTCCCTTAAAAAAACTTCAGTTTGCATAAACTGGCTCTAAAAATGTGACTCTGATATGTTTCAATGCACCTGTCTGGGGGATTATTTCTCACCCAACTGTCGCTTTCGACTGCCTCGGTCAGTGGTTGATGAAATGAGAATTTTGATGGCGGCAGTTAGCATGCAGAGAGAGGAAAGGAAGGAGAAGAGAGAGAGAGAGAGAGAGAGAGAGAGAGACAGACAGTCAGACAGACAGAGACAGAGAGAGAGAGAGACAGACAGTCAGACAGACAGACAGAGACAGAGAGAAAGAGAGAGAGAGACAGACAGTCAGACAGACAGAGACAGAGAGAGAGAGAGAGAGAGAGAGAGAGAGTCTCTCTCTCACAGAGTCCCAGTGGAGGGGTTCCCTAATTAGAAGGCATTTTCAAGAGGGAGGTGAAACAACTAGATATTTCATTTTTTTGAGTCTTGTGAGAGGCTGCTGCCTGTCAATTTGTTGTGCTGTGTGCTGTGCTGAGTGGGCCCCCGGATGTGGCCCCGACACGGCATACCTCCACGATGAGGCATGCAGAGCTGCAGGGCAGGCTCACCACCACCACCACCACCGCCACCGCTAATGCTGCTGGTGATGACGGCTGATGGCGATGACAGTTGACGGTAATGATACATCCACCAGTCTGGGAGTTCATTTATTACTGTTATTTTTTGTGATCTGCCTAAATGCACAGTCAGGGTCCAGGATATGGCAAACACTAGCACTAAGTTACCAGGGTCTCAAGTGGGAGACCATGGTTTTGCAGCATATTTTCTTGACCGCACCATCATGGTCCACTTCGACACACACCATGGAGGTGTCATGGAAGGTGCATGGTATCCACATGGAATTGGACAAATAATTGGCTCTAACTGCAAGCAGGTGCCCATGAGGAGCATACTGTAGACGTTTTTAATAGTATTTTTTTTATATATATATAAAATATTTGTTGGTCTTTTTCGGTGACAGGATAGTATGAGAGGTGGACAGGAAGTGAATGGGGAGAGAGACTGGGAAGGGTCGCCAAATGACCCTGGCCGGGAATTGAACCTGGATCGGCTGCATAACAGCGGAGGGCCCTACCGTTAGCCCACGTCAGGGCCAGTTTTCAATATTATTTAATCATAGGATAGCATAGGGTCTAAAATGTGACACTGCACCCCGGATGCAGCCCATCTTTTGGAAACCACCAGCAGACATGAATTGGGGCCCAGGACTGACATGTCACGTGCCAACCGACATGTCACAACAAGAAGCTGTAACTCCCACACCGCCACCCAAACCCCTTCCTTCCCTTCCAGACCTCTGCACTCCTCTCCGCCTCTCCTCATTCAGTGAGCATAATGCATGTGGTAGAACACACTTCTGGCACTGAGAATTAAAACAAGGCATAACATCTTGAGTACCCTCCATCCATCCATACACTCATATCAACTCACAATTTGGTTTGTATCACGATTGTTCGATACATCCTTTGATTTTCTTTTTGATGATCATTGATGGGTAAAATATAATGCAAGAGGCTAATAATTAATAGTAAGTTAAAGTTAAAAAGTCATAATGACACTGATTTAAGCTTGAAAGCACTATCACATCATATCATGTGGTTGTTCTCTGGACTTAAAGGGACACTGTGTGAGATTTTTAGTGGTTTATTTCCAGAATTCATGCTACCCATTCAATAATGTTACCTTTTTCATGAATACTTATCACCAACACCATCAAATTCTAAGTATTCATTATGACTGGAAAAAATAAAATTTTCATACATGAAAAGGGGGATCTTCTCCATGATACGCCATTTTGAATTTCCAGAAATAGCCATTTTTAGGTGCAAAAATGACTGTACTTGGGCCATACTATAAAATATTCGATTACTACTTAGTTAACTTTCATGAAAAGGTAAAATTTGGCCTTAGACAACATATTTTTAATGAGCAGCATAGTTGCAGTACCTTTTTTGACCATTTCCTGCACAGTGTACCTTTAAGGGCAACATAACTTTGAAAGGTTGTATGACGATACTGCCTTCTTGCATCACGAGATAGTATCGTGACTGCGTATCGCGATTTCTCAGTTTGATACAATATCGTTACAGCCTTAATCCATTCATCCAACCCTCCCACCATTTCCTCCTCCTGAACAAACAGCATGGACGACTGTGTTTTGTTATCCGAATGTTTCATATTCCGCTTTCGGGGCGTAGAATAGAAACACAAATACAAACCATTGTCCAATTTCTGTTTTTGGTTTTGTTAGAAAAACAGAAATCAAATGCTGTTTACATTTATTCAATTCTCTCGTAGTTAATCCCCCCCCCAAAAAAAAACAAACAAAAAACCGAATGACACACGGATTAGTCCTACTCCACTGTCCCAACTCACCACTAACCGTCCTTCCCCTAGTGTCTGTAGTTTTAAAGATCGCCTCTCAACGTAATTTAATTAATATTGCCGTGTTCCCAATTGTTATTGAATGTGTTACGCGTTGGTCCTGTTTTAAAAAACGTTCTGGTTGCTTTGTTTCAAGACGTTTTTGCAAGCTGGCAAGGTGGCTTGTGGAGAAACGAGAGAGTGTTCCGTGTTTCTCGTGGAAATGCGTCTCTGATTGGCTCACTCCTCCTGCTCTCAAAGAAACGCGTCTCTGATTGGCTCAGTCCTCCAGCCTTGGGAGAGAATGTAATGGGAAACAGAGTCGCCACTTCCCCGGATGGTACTGCACTATAGGGGCGCCAACGGAGGCGTGCAGGCTCCATTCAGGGCTGTGCTCTTTCGACAGCGACCCCTAGGCGAGCTGTAGGCACGGAGCAACCGGAGTGAGCAGGCTTTATGTATGAGGCTTTGTGCTGTGTGTGTACCTGAGAGTAGCAACCAGCTGATAGCTAAGCTAAGCTATGTTTCGGACCACCAGACGTTGCTTGTTTTGAAAACAAGCAGAAAAAAATTACTCGACATGTTTTTAGA
>NC_085866.1:44011642-44016642 GCF_034702125.1 Engraulis encrasicolus | reverse complement strand
CTTAGAGAGAGTAGTCTGGGACATGCTGCACTATTTTGTCAACGGGGGCTCTACAGCCCCTCCAGGGGGCATTGGGTAGCCTTAGGGGGCATTGAGAAGAATACAGCTAAGGGGCAGTGCTTAGTTGCCATTGGGGGGAATTACAGTCCATTTTATTCATTAATATATTTATAGGGGCTTTTATGCCTTTATTTGATAGGACAGTCTGAGATGGTGACAGGAAGCGAGTGGGACAGAGAGACGGGGTGGGATTGGGAAATGACCCCGGCCGGACTTGAACCGGGATCCCCGTGGGCATGCAAGCCCACGTGTGGGGGGCTTAGCGCACTGCGCCACAGCGCCCCTGTCCATTTTATTTTTTAATAATAAAGGGGCTGTTGGCAGGCTTATGATGAGGTCAAGGGGGCATTTGGAGGCTTCTGATTATGTCAAGGTGGTGCTTGTTCAAAAAAGGTTGAGAACCAATGCTCTAGATGTTAAATTGACTCTCCAAGTGTTTAATTAACACAGTTTTTTTTACTGTGATTAAGAAGGCGCTTTCTTGTTTTAATCGGCTCAGAGGAGTCTCACTTATTTAAAAAAAAAATAATGAGCGGTGTCATGGTGAGCCACAAGGTGTACAGAAACCAAAACGCCTCCCCCACTGCCTCAGATAATGATGCGAGGAGGAATACCAGGTGTTACTTTTTTTTCTTCCTTTTCTTCCATTCCTGCCCACCTGTCAAAGAAGTACTCATTATAAAACATTCTTCATTATCTTTTTTTACCCATCGCAATTCTGCCCTCCATCGTTGGCATTCCTTCCTTGTTCAAACAAAGTGGCTAGTGTCTGTCTGGACTGAAGCATACAGTGGTGCACACATACAAAGTAAAAAACGTAGGTTCACTATTTTTTTTGTTTAAATATATTTCAACATGTATCAATTTCCAGTATTTATTTTTTCCCCAGCCAGCATGATACTTGGAACGCCTGGTTGGGAGAAGTTTTGACTAGGCACTACTTCACACCAGCGTCTGGTAGCATGAGCGGTACAGATATAAAGTGGAATGGCTAGGCTAGGCAGATCATCAGATCAGCTGGCCAGGAGACATTTTGATTAGTCACTAATTTACAACAGCATAGAAGAGAGGAGAGGACAGCAGAAGCAGTATAAAGGGGAGGGTTGCGTTGGAGTGGCGCTCCCTCCACAGACTCATTTCCTAATTGCCTAGCGTGCTGGTGGACTGGCATTGACTGGAGCAGCGCTGCTCGGCTCGCCCCGTTCGGCCCGCAAATGAATAGTGGCCATAAAAAATGGGGAGTGGGTGGGAGGATGTTAAATCACCAGCTCCTTGCGTCTCTCTCTCTCTCTCTCTCTTTCTCTGTCTCTCTCTCTCTCTCTCTCTCTCTCTCTCTCTCTCTCTCTCTCTCTCTCTCTCTCTCTCTCTCTCTCTCTCTCTCTCTCTCTGCGTTCGTTCCCTGCCACTCAGGACAGGATGCTGGGCTGGCCTTCCTTGGCTGTGGAAGAAGAGAGGAGGGTGCTGCAGCACCTCCCGAACTTTGACTCAGGGAAAAAGAGAGACCTCAGCGTATATTATGGCTTGTGATGCATTAAAAGACTGCGTCAGAGCCATACATCAGCTGAGTATGTGGGTGCGCACACACACACACACACGTGTGTGTGTGTGTGTGTGTGTGTGTGTGTGTGTGTGTGTGTGTGTGTGTGTGTGTGTGTGTGTGTGTGTGTGTGTGTGTTTGTTTGTGTTTGTGTGTGTGTGTGTGAGCGTAAGTGAGAGTGCCTGTAAGTGAGATTGTGTGTGTGTGTGTGTGTGTGTGTGTGTGCTATGTGGCCAGCCTTTGAGAGATGTTGAGGCTGCACCTTGTTATTTATTTATTTATTTTTTGTTAGTTGGAGATGCGCCATATACGGATGCATCCAATTTCCCAGAGAGGTGGCTGGCTAGCGTGCATAGCCTTGAACCAAACTGGAAGGTTGCATTCCACCATCTTTGCTGGAGAGGTTGCTGGTGTCTCAATTGAGCGCCTGATCAATACCGCCCCTCCCTCCAGTTTTTCCAGGGGTCGTTAACAAGACAGAAGGCTTTATTGCTTTCCCATTTCGAGTGTCAGTGCAGTGTATGAACTGCACAGTTCCATACGTGCACACTAAAACATACAATGACACAGCAAGCCATGATAATCTGGGCTGGATGTTATAACAAAAGGGGTGTATGGGAGGAGACTGAACCGAACTCAAGGGCAGCTGCCAACAGACTCCACATCTCATCTGGAATTTGACTAAAAACAGGCTACGGGCCAAAACTGATGGTGGTGTATGGGTGTCATACTGATAGTGTGGTATTGCTAGTTATCACAATGATGGATGGCTGTTCCTGAAGGTACAGTGGGGAAGACAAGACCGTGCAGTAATGTATCTCTTCCCATCAGCCAAGATGGGCAACAGATAAAATCCTCACCTGGATTTACTGTACATTCTCTCCGATACAGATCAGCACTCTGCTCGATATGACCCTATGCAGCTTGGAGCACAAGGCACAGCCAGAGAAATGGATGAATCATTTTTTTTTGCTGTACTGTAATGCAAAAATGTGCTGAGGCGTGAGCTTGTGCTTTATGGCTGGCCCGGTCGCTCTAATCAATATTTTAAATGCATTTTTCAGAGCTATCTGCTGTCCACTGATCAGCAGGATTCGGCATATGATGAACAACTTGTTTAATCAGCATATCACATTATTATTAACTTGCAAGTGCATTGGCGCTTTGTATCATTATAGGGGGATCTTTGTCCATCTTTAATGCATTTGATCTTTGTAATAAACAGATAAACTATGCAATAAAGTCTACTGTAGGTTATGGTTTAGATTAGGGTATGTGATTAGAGGATGAAATATAGATATATAGAGCACATAGTGCAGGTTTCAGTTGTCTGATGTTCAGCTGATGAAAAAGGTTACACAAAGATAGCCAGTGAAGAATAATCATGGTGCCTTCTTTGATGGTGTGTTTTAAATGGCCATAGTAAGTGGTTTTGGATATTTAAGATAGTCCTTTCACAGTATAATTGATGTCACAGCAACCTAAAGACAAACCAATCACAGCGCAACCTTGCCCTTGTGTGGTGATTAATACCAAGGAGAACAACACGGACAACAAAATTTGTGTCAGCGTTGTTGTCCTGTCTACACACATAATACTTGAAATCGTGCCAGCTTTTAGCGTATTCATGTCATGCTGTAGACTTTGTTGTTACCCTGCAGTGCAAAGACTGCAGAAACTGCACAGTCATGGAGACGGCAATAAAGTAAGCGGAGCAATTAGCTTAATGAAATGAAAACCATAAAACAACATTGATCATTTTAAGTAAAAACCATTAGTCGCAACAATGATAACAACAATAAATTCATGGTCATGATTGCATTTTTAATACGACAAAACCAAACTCATTAGGAAAATGTGGTATGAAAAGGATTTTTATAAGCCTTTTGAAGGCGCACAATGGCTGTAAATGGAGGGAAAAGCCTGGGTGGTTTGGTCATTCCACCACTAAACTGCCTCAAAAAATAGAGGAGTCTCGATTGCAATCACTTTCAGCTCTGAAAGGGCAAGGACAAGAAAAGAAATCCGGAAGATTGCAGACGCTTTTTGAAAATGGAGCAGTAGAGCTGAATAACAGCATTTAAGTTGGCGAAGACCAAATGGTTGTGCTCAAGGCCAAAGGAAGGAAGAGTTTCATTTTCAATCTGGCAGCTACTGAGGTCATGTGAACGATGATTAGCAGAGATGGTCCATGCGTCCTAGTTAATCTGCATAATCATTACATTTGTTAGTTGGAGGAGCAAGCATCCCTAAATGCACGTTAAACACTGTTTTATTTTTTTATAAGGTTGTTGTTCTTTCTATGCTGTGCCCTCCAGCCTATTCGTTTTGAAATAGTTTTTCAATATGTTCACATGAGTAAACATGTGGAAGACCAATGAGCATCTTCCAGTGAGGCTCTGATGGTAGCTAGTTGCAAGCAGAAGACATGACTCAGCAACAGAACCTGAAAGTAGGTCTATAGATTAATTTACTAATGCACCATGTGGATCGCTCCCAACTCACAGAGATGGTGCAGAAACATAGGGATTGATAAAGTCCTCAAAGAAAATTGTGCTTCTAGCTGAGTTGTAAGTACAACTGTACAGCAATTTAGTACTACATTAAATGTATCCCCATGAAGAAACACTGACTGAATGACCTCTAAAAGACCTCTGACTGAATCATTAGTGAGAGAAATGTGATGAACTAGAGTTGCTTCTGTTATTCAAGGGTAAAATGTTAAATAGTCAAAAAGAAAGAAAGAAGGAAGATCAAAGGAGGATATTCCAGTTATTTCACATCTGATGATTTATTTATGTCTTTTTGAGCAAAAAATCTAACTATATTAAGACATTGTGGCAAGGAGTGAAACCGAGCATGACAGCAAGTGAGAACGTAGCCCCATAATGCACACCATACCTCCTGTGACACACTGTATTAGTCATTGAAAAGTTAACTACTATAGTACTACACTACTATGACATAACACAGGGCCTTTAGCAATGCACTAGGACTTGGTCATTGCCATTCTGGTAACAGGAAATGTATAACGGCGTGTATTAACGGGTTAAATGTATTCAGATTATTTCAGTGTATGTTCCTCTAAGTACAGAAATCTAAAGTGAATTGTGTTGGGGGAGACTTGGAAATACGTTGTTGTTGAAAGCTCTGAAGCCTAATTAAAAAATGGATTTACTGTAAAACTCAATAGAAGAATGTTTTAATAGAGAATGTTTTATTTGAGCAACTTCAGAAGATGATTAGCTGGTTCATTGCTGTCCTTCATTGTCATAAAACCTGGGCTGTTAAACTGTGGCGGAGAGTGAGAATGCAATGCATGTCCGTCTGTGAGCATGTGTGCGTGCATGTGTGTGTGTGTGTGTGTGTGTGTGTGTGTGTATTTGTGACTGTGTGTGTGCAT
>NC_085866.1:43984142-44009142 GCF_034702125.1 Engraulis encrasicolus | reverse complement strand
AGACATTATGTTTAAAAAAAATATTGGATACAAGGGCAAAATACTAATCGAAAGAGGATACTAAGGTGTCCTGATAAGTTACCTTGAGGTGGGCAAAGTTGTAATACTGGCAGTAGAAGTAGTAATTGTAGTAATACTGCAGTAGTGGTACTACTGTGGTAGTTATACTGAAATACTGTGGTAGTAGTAGAAGTAGTAGTACTAAGTGGTAAAGCAGTAAGTAGTAGTAGTAGTTGTATCAGATCCATCTCTCACTGCATGCACACACAGCCACCGACCAACTGTTGGATGAGCTGGTGTGGGAACGCCAAGGAAGTGTTGCAAGTCATGTGGAGGAAGCGGCAACATAGCAGGTGCCACCGCCACCGTCACCGAGAAGATCCTGTAATCAGGCCTCCTGGAGACAGAAGGGCATAGGGTGTGCGCAAAGGGAGAGGGTGACACAAGATGCCCTTGTCTCTCAGGTGTGGACAGAGGAGGGAGTGGGAGACGCTGGGACAAGAGACAAGAGAACGGATAGCAGCAAGGGGATAGGGAAGGGGAAGGGGGAGGAGGAGGCCCAGACTCAGGCGTCGTCGTGCCCAGGGCCACTGTTAGCTTTGGGCAGGCTCGGGACAAAGTCATCTGAAAAGACCCCCCCCAAGAAAATGCAGCGTATGGTGAACCTAATTCTGCCTGCTACGCACTCACTGTCCCTGGGCCTGGGACAAGTGACCACTTTGTCCCACCCCCCCATGTCGGCTTCCCTTGGTGGCCTGCTGGCAAGTGGAGATACGCAAGCAGTGCCTCCCCACCCCACCCCATTTTCGCAGGCAGCCCTCAAATGCCAAGCAGGGGAGGGTTGCTCTGCCTGTGCCTGTGCCTGTGCCTGTGCCGCTCCCAAGCCCAGAGACCAGATAAAGGGATAAAGGCTGTCTTCTGTAAAAACAAAAGAGTAACAGAAGGCTGTCTTGATAAAGCTGGAATTTTCAATGTGCAGTTGTTTGTGTTTGTGTGTGCGTTTGTGTGTGTGTGTGTGTGTGTGTGTGTGTGTGTGTGTGTGTGTGTGTGTGTGTGTGTGTGTGTGTGTGTGTGTGTGTGTGTGCTTGTGTGTGTAGCACTGTGTGTGTGTGTGTGTGCGTGTGAGAGAGAGAGAGAGAGAGAGAGAGAGAGAGAGAGAGAGAGAGAGAGAGAGAGAGAGAGAGAGAGAGAGAGAGAGAGAGAATGTGTGTGTGTGTGTGTATTTGTGAGTGTGTAATTCTGAATGTGGGTTTCCCCTTTGTGTGCATTGTATCCCCCCGATGGCATAAAATCAGTGAGGAAACAGAAAAATCCACCCCCTTTTAAAATTCATTTTATGATAAACAGCCATTCAGTGTAATTATCTGCCGATTGCCACTTTGCTTTTCATCTTAAGTGAGTCCAAATGTTTGAAATAAACTTGGCTTTAAATCCCAGCTGGTTCAGTGTAGTATTTGCATAATTTTGCACCATCGGTTCCACCATTGCACAGCATATGAAAGTATTTTTATCTTATTGTTATGAAAAAAACTTCTGCCACTGATAGTTCGTAGTCTTTATTGTGATAAATCATTTTTGATGCTTGTAAAATTCAAGACATAACATGCCTCTAGGCAGCATTGGGTTTCCACAGATTTCTTAGATGTCAAAACAAAAAGTCATGGAAATTTAGAGATTGTCTGAAATAGAAACATAGAGTTGGAACATCCAAAAAACAAATCAGAGTATATCTGCCGCCTAAGCCGGTGGAGTGTCGGCCTGCTTACTGTGTATATATATATATATACAGCGCCGCCAGTTAGTATTGGCACCCCTTAATTTTATTTACAAAATGTGCAGTATATCCATAAATAAATGAAAATATAAACAACTTTTACCAACAGGATCTTTTAATTGAATGTCCTAAGATATTTAGAATAGCAAAGTATTTTTTTCCAAAAGCATTTTGTAATTTCAAGCAAAAACATGAAAAAAGGGCATGTCCATGAATATTGGCACCCCTCCTTAACAGATTGGTCTCACACCATTAGACAGCAAAAGCAGCCTCCAAAGGTTTTGGTATTCATCTACGAGCTTCTTGCACTTATCTAGTGGCATTTTGATGTGTGCATTTGGATGTGTGCTTTGGGTTTTTGTCTTGCTGGAGTGAACATGATCTTCACCTCAAACCAAGTGTTCTTGCACATGATTACACATTTTCCTGTAAATGATGATACCCCTGATGCCTGTCATGATACCTGTGATATGGTCAAAGCCTCCAATACCTAATGCATCAATGGGGTGACATAATATTATAGATCTGACACCGTGCTTGATTTTTGGTAGGGTGTCCTTTTCCTTAAAGACGTTCTTGCAGAATATGCAAACATGCTGTTTGTGTGCATCATTGAAAAGCTGTACTATGGCTTCATCTGACCTTAAAAAATTCATAAAATGACTGTGCTTTCCCTGTATTCTCTTATACAGACTTCAGGTGTTCCCTTGTATGACTTTCATGAAGCAATGTGGTCTGCCTTTGCCTCCAACCAAAAAACAAAACTTTGTGTAGTGTTTAACTTGTGATGCTTATTGAAAAAAACTTCCCAAACAGTTCAAAGTTGAACTTCAGGTCTGTAGATGTTAGACCCTGTGTTTTGTCATTATTTGCACCGACTTCCACAGACTACTATCATCATTTCTTCCCTTAACCCCACATCCAAGGATGATCTTAACAGCTCCCTGTTTGGCAGATTTCTGAATAACACATCATAGTTTTGGAAATGGTATACTAGGGTCGTTTAAGATGATCTTTTAATTATTTGGAGGTGTTGTTTTTTGCCAATTATTGTATTTGTGGTGTCCCCAGGCAGCCCATCTGTCTTCACATTTGTCAAAGACGCACAAGATGTAACAGGTGGCTATTAAAAACACAAATATAAAAAATCCTTGCCAAATTAATGTCCTATGGGCAAAAGCAATTTGTCAAAGGTGATTCCCATTTGTTATCTACCATATTTGAGTCAAATTAGGTTTCCACAATGGTATCCAGTAAAGGGTGTCAATACCAGTGATTCCAGGAGCTTTACCTTCTTCAATTTTTTCCCTCTCATAGTTTAGTATTCATTGCTGTTGATATTTTTTAAACTTAGCATCAGCCACAAGCTATCTATAGAAAAATCATGGTTGACCTTATTATTTGTTGTCTGGAGATATGTCCCATAATGTGCTTAAGCTTCAAGGGTGCCAATACTAACTGGCGGCACTGTATATACTCATATCCAAACCATGATTGCCTCCACTTTATGGATCATTGTTTGGGTGACAGAATGCCTGTATCAAATCCTTTTCAGAGTCGATGACTTGTCAGAGCCTGTTTACATTGCCTCTTCTGGCTGCAAGGGGGAATATTTGTGGCTAGCGGGGAGATTGTGGGGCTCTATGGCGCTGTTGGGACACAAACCCCCATATGATTTAAGGGGGGTAAAGCAAAGCAGACAGCTTGTTGAAAGACCTCGGTTTACATAATATGGATTTCGATGGGTTTTGTGGTCATCCAGAGTTTTATGTCTCTCCACCGATCCGAGTTATTGGGAAACCACAGTTCCCTTGTGTTATTGCAGGTTTTAAAGCCTCTTAAGTATCAACTGATGTTGCATTTCAGACACTTCCCTCCAAATGAGGTCAATTACAAAGAGCTGTGCTCGTGTGGGCTGTTGCTCTAGTATGCTACCTTAGAGACAGAGAGCGAGACGAGTCAGGGAAGAGGAGGAAAGAGTGGGTGGGAAACAGCACTTCTCTTTTTTAATACGATTGAAATTTGTGCAATTGTCTGAACTTGAGAATTCTTATAGTGTGGGATTCTCTCCATTTCCCTCTCTCTTACCACCCCCTTGCTCACTTATGGCTGTGCATTTTAGTTTTGTAATCACTCTGTAATGATAATGGTGATTAAGACCCCCTTCAAAACAGGATGTTTCTTCCATTTGAGAGCACATTAAAGTTAGGTGAACTAAATATGAGACAGAGTAGAGATTTGGGCTTCCAAACAGTACTTATCCAATGCCAACAGGCAAAGCTGTTGTGACAAACCAGTAGATGTATCCTATGTAATAAATGTATACCTACCTATACAATTATCAAAACCCAGCCCAATCAAAGTATTATTGTCTGGTCTAAAGGAATGAGGTGTGTACCCATTAAAAAAAATCTTGGATAATTTTTAAATGTCACATCTGTTGGACAGTGCATAGTGAACCCTGTCATTTTCCAAGAATAGATGAATGGTTTCTGAAATTATAGCTTTTAAAAAGTGGAAATTTACGCACTGTCTGTTTTGGACAGGGAGCTGCAACAAGAAAAAAAACACATTGGTGGGAGCGTTTATGTATCAGCCCTAAAATACGCAACATCTATTACTTTGGGCTGTTTTTTAGAAATTATAGTTTTGGAGGAGTCATTAAACTCTCATAGACAAATTAGATCGTCACATGCAAAGATAAATGGGTTTGTATAAAAACATCTCCGTGAGCCTGCAATTCTGACATTGCCGTTCATTCTTGTCTGTGATGAGACACCGCCGTTCCATCCTGCCCGCAGGAGTCTGCGATTTCCTCTGTGTGTCGTAGGCGCGAGTTCTCCAAAGGGTGGCGTTTTACACCACTTTGGGGAGTCGGTCTACGCACCCGCTACCCCCGTCTGGTCTTATCAGCAATTCAGATGGTATGCAAATCAGCCGCGTCCCTCTGAAAGAGTGGAGTGTGAGAGGGGGAGAGTGGTGGTGTAGCGCATTCCTTGGGAAAGAATCCTGCTCCTTTCTTCTTTCCCCACCGGCTTACCGCGAAGTAGCTTGCTCACTAGGCGCATGAGGTTGAGACGCAACAGCGGTGAATTTACGGACTGCAAGGAAGTTGGAAGAAAGTAGAAGCCACCACAAAGTCGGATCATTGCCTTGTTATTTTGCCGCAACAGTAGAAAGATTTTTCCCACAAGTTAGTTACTTTTCGTGATCCGTTTTTGTGATCATGGGCACACAACGGCGACAGACTATGAGACACTGGTACGGGTGGACAATCCTCATTGTCGCTGTTTTGTCCCAGCGTTGTCATGGAAGTTGTCTGGAAAAGGAGATTGAAAGGCGAGAAGAAGAGGCAAATATAGTTTTAACTGGGACTGTGGAAGAAATCATGAACATGGACCCGGTGCACAATACGTACTCTTGCAAGGTAAGAGCGGCTACATTGGGCACTTACGTACACAGGTCATTCCAGTATCCACGCCATGTATTTAACGACTACTGATGCCGAGGTTACAAAGTGCACATTCATGAAAGTCTCCATAAAGTGAGTGAGCACAATATTATTGTTGCGCATACAGCCACAGCGGCTAACTGGTGTCGCTGTAGCCAGAAGCTTATCGACTTCGACAAATTCACCTGTCAAAGAGGAAACGGACACCTGTCATATTAGTTTGATGTTTGTGTCCCTGTAACATAGACCTATTGCTTTATCAGTTCGGTGACAGAAAATGTGACGAGGTATGTGACATTTGAAAATAAAACAAATCCCCAAATGCCCACACGATTTTCAGTGTTACACGACTGGAACAGTCTGAAATGAACCGACACCATGTAATTGTGTAGCCTATTAGGGGAAGTCTTGTCATTGTAGAACTGTACCTGATTCGGACGATTGCAGTCATGCAATTTAATCTAGTGTAAGGTGAGTCTTCTCAAGTAACGATATCCATTTACTTGCTTTAATGCACTAATTAAAAGTCCATTATCTCGGTGTAGCCAATACGCAGACAACACGCGTTATTTATTATCTAGACGCAAACTTCCATGGTCTAAATTCTAGTCTTTGCACTTGTTGCTAGTCATTACAACTAGGAAGTGACGCACAAAAATGTCAATCAATAGGCCTATATCCGGGATACAGCTTTGTCATGGTAAGATGTATCACATATCTAAAGAATGAAATAGAGTAAGTAGTATGTCCACAGTTCACTTATCGTTGTTATCATGTTATTATTATTACTGTGTATTGGTATCATGTTAGTACTGCGTCATTGCCATGCACTACAATAGTCGCATTGCATCAGATTAGAGGTCAAGTCAGGGAAGCAGACTGAATGTAAACATATGTCCAGTGACTCATTATGATAAACTGTCCACACAGTCCTATAGCCCAGGCTAAATACTGGTGTGTAAAAATATTTAATTGCACATCTTGGCCTTCCCATCAATGGCTATTTTAATTATTACCTATAATTGATAAAATCTGGAATAGGCCAGAACTGGTCTGGTTTTCCTATATGCTCAATTTCCCAACTCCAATCCTATTTCCTATGAACAATGCTGAATTTCATGCTAAAATGAGAATTGAGCTGAAGCTTACAAATGGCCAGACTATTAATGTTTTATTAAACCCGTTTAAAAGTCAACCCCCTTTTTTTTTACCCTGTTCATATCCATCCGTCCACTTAGGTGAGGGTCTGGCGTTACCTGAAGGGCAAAACGATGGTCAATGGAGAGGTACTGCTGGACGGTGGCAACAAGGTGATGATCGGTGGCTTTGGCGACCCCATCATCTGTGACAACCGGGTGTCCACGGGCGACACACGCATTTTCTTTGTCAACCTGGCACCCGAAGCCATGTGGCCCGCCCACAAGAACGAGCTGATGCTGAACTCGAGCCTGATGAGGATAACTCTGCGCAACCTGGAGGAAGTGGAGAACCGCGTTGCAGGTAGGTGATATCATGTGATAGGATGTGATGTGATGTTTGGGCATAAGCACCAAATTCTCCTCAGTGGTCACAGGCACAATTTGGAAACCAAGAGCTTGCGGCTCTGTTAAGGCCAGTGTGTAGAGGATGCTCAACTGTACACACAAGACAGTGACCTGCAGAATGAAGTTCTGTGTGTATTGCAAGTCTCAGGTTTTGGTGTATTCTCTTTGGACTAATTTATGTGACACGGAGAGTGCTTTAAGGCAATTTGCTGTCTCTCTCGGATGCAACTGAGTGACTTTGCGAAGAGTTGTTGTGACTTATGGAGTCTTTTATATTCTTATTACTTCAGTTTGCAGCGGTCTACATTTCATAGTTGAGGTAGATACCATTTCACTGGCTGATGTCAGCCTTCGTCTGCAGGCAAAGTGGCTGACATGGGAGTTTTTCAGGGCCCTAAGGGTTGGAGACTGTTTTTTATGAAGTCAAGAGAAGACCTCCTAAAATCTTAACACATAACCTCCAGCTCTGAGTCCTTTCTTTACTGCTATCAGAGTCTCCCACACTCCGTCACATTTGCCACTCGTTCTCACCTTTTAAAAGGCAAAGTGTTAACGCTGTAAAAGAGAAAAGGAGGGCTGGCTAGTATGCGTCTAAATTTATCCACCCGTGGCTGAAGAAACCGCCCGGGAGAAGGAGGAAATGGACATTAAGACTGAATGAATACATTTAAGCTGGCCCACACTCAGAAACACGCCATTTTAAAAAATGTTTTATTTTTCCTTTTATGATTGGCTTCCTGAGAAATCTTTGGGTGGAATAGGAGGACAGGCAATCTATTCAAACCCACCACAAGCCAAGATTCTCAACAGCACTCCGGAGTAGCAACAACCCCCAAACTATGGCAGAAAAAAGGTCCTCAGGCCTTAGTTACACAGAAAACCCTCTGAAAGGCAAGCCGGCTTCTGACGGACCAACTGGCCGACCGGCATTCTGGCATGTAGAGTCGCTGCACGCGACTAAAAACAGAATGAGAAAAGGGGAAAAAAACCTTAATTGTAACTTATTTTGAATGAGTGCGCTATTGCCTACTGAAAGGAAATTCCTGGTGACTAGGCAGGACGCTGTGGCAGCCACAGCGCACCACACCACACGCAGACGTGGGGCAACATCTGCTGTGTTCTGGAGTGCCTTTGAGCCTCTGCGACCAAGCCTTGGTGACTGCCAGCCAGCCAGGCAGGAGCAGAGCATGCGGCAGGCAGCCCCATCCCAGCACAGCTCCTGCTTGCTCACAACAATGCTGGCAGACATTCAAAAGTTGTGGAGTCTACAGCATGTACTGTAAGCCGGCATGGAAACCAGAGACAGACAAAATGTAGAGCATGGAGCGGCTCCCTCCCTGTCCCCTCTCCCCTCTCCCCTCTCCCCTCTTCTTTCTCTCTCTCTCTCTCTCTCTCTCTCTCTCTCTCTCTCTCTCTCTCTCTCTCTCTCTCTCTCTCTCTCTCTCTCTCTCTCTGTCTTTCTATCTATTGCTCTCTCTCTCAGCTGTCTCTGTCTCCCTCTCTCTCTTTCTCTCTCCCACATATACTCATCCTTACTTGCCCTGCTAAAACAGTTGGCCAATCAAAGCCTCCCGAGGGCCCCACTCTGCTGGGCTCAGCTCAGCTCTGCTCCATCCATTCTTACCCAGCTCCGCTTGGCAGGTGATTCAAATGGACCCAGCTTGTTTGCAGTGTTTAGTAGAGTTTGGCACAAACATTAAAATTCCTCTGCTTGTCTGTCTGGGCACGAAACCGTCTTTGGCTAGCTAGTTTTTTGTTTGCATCACTTTCTTTTTCTTTTTTTCTCCTCAAAGTTATCTATCTGTTTTCCTTTGCTGTCTTGCCTCGGCGTAAGGACCTTCTTTGGCTTAGTTGAATGCCGCTTTAGGGTATGCAACCCTTGTTGCGGTTTTTGCTCCGATTTTGAAGTGGTTCGTTTAAGAAGCCATTCAGCGAAAGTGCTATATTTCACAGGGACGTATAAAAGCCTAAGTGCTCTTCTCTTGAAAACAAATGCTGTTATCACCTACGGTATACCCTGTTGAATGAATTGCACTTTTTTTTTTACTGTTCACAGATGTAGTCCTACGAAGAAAAATAAAGTTTTTAAATAGGTTAAATTCAGTTAAAAGTAGTATATTGTAATACCATAGATGGAACGTATTGAAATTGTAATAAAAGAGAATAACAATAGAATAAAAGGTAATACAATTTAATAGAATAAAAAAGAAATTAAAAATAGGAAGAACGCCCCTTCCTTTGAAATTATCTTAAGTTCCGAGGCGAGGTCCTACAATAGCGCCACGGATTACTGCTTAAAGAACAACCTTTGGCTTTGATGTCATGGCTTTTCTTTTGCGAAAATCCAGCCATGAGTTGTTTCCAGGTCTGCCTGTACAAAATAGCATGAATGGAGATAGAGGCGGTCTATGGGGGATAGTGCAAGCGAGCGAGAACAAGACTGTACCTGTCAGTGAGAACAATGTATCCTCTTCTCTCTCCTCACCTCTGACAGCCAGATAGCAAGAAAAATTTCAGGGATTCTTTGGAAAAGGTCAGGAGCAGCGCTTGTCAAAGTCTTTGCCAAAAGCTGGAAAAAAGAGCTTTGTGTTTTCTTTGTCACCACTAATGATCAGATTGGGAGGGGTTTTTGAGACCAGGGGAAAAGAGAGAAGTCTGTGTATGTGCGTGTGTTTGTGTGAGAGAGAGAAAAGTAGACAGAGAGATAGAGAGAAAGAGAAAGAGAGAGTGAGAAAGACAGAACGAAAATTCCTTGTACAGGTGTGGGCTGGAATGCTGAGGATGTTTTCCTTGGCACTTTAGCACCTTGTGTGTGTGTGTGTGTGTGTGTGTGTATGAGAGAGTTTGGCTAAAGGCTCAGAAAGAGACGCCTTCAGGCATCGCATTCTCACTCTCTCACTCTCTCCCTCACTCCACTGCTGCAATGCATGCGCTGTATGTAGTAAGCATTGGCCCTTGAGGGCCCCAACAACAGGCCTTGTGGATTGGTACGCGGCAATCACTTAGCTAATGCTTTCATGTGCTCAAGTGGCCCCTGTGGCCCCGGGGCCTATTTACTCGGGGGGCCCTTAGTAAATACGCTCCGTAAAAAAGGTGTCCTCATTTTCACCTCCTTCCCAAAACAAGCTGCAGTTGGCCATGCCGTTGGTTAGTTACCTGTTGTTTGCCTACTCTGTTTTGACTGTCAAGAGACTGTTTGGGCACACACACACATCATAAATCAATGAATGAATGGATGAATGAGTGCTAGATGGATGGGGCAAATGTGGAGGGATTTAGAGATTGACTCTGACCAAATGTTTGTTTCTTCGGTGAAGTTGGCAAGTGAAGGCCTGTTGCACTGCCCCAGCACCACACCCCTTGTTGGTTGGCTTTGTTTGCATGTATGAAAGAGGTTCTGAATCAATGATTCAATGTTCTGAATAGTACACAGTCTATTCACTACGCTACACTACTGTTTTATGTCTTTTGAACAAGAGGGATTTGGTTTTTAATACCTCAAGGCCCCTGTTACAAGCTTGTTGTTACCAGAATGGCAATGACCAAGTTGTAAGGCATAACTAAAGACCTCGTGTAATGAAAGTGAAAGCCGCAAGGGCGTAGTAGTGTAGTACTACGGTTGCAGTATTTCAGTGAAGCAGTTCAGTCAAGTGTTTTTTTTTCCACATTACGAGGCTAGAATCAGTGTTGGAAAAGCTTGGGGCGTCTTGCTGTTACTGTACTGGTAGTGTGCTACTTTTTGCCTGAGGAAAGATCCCACTCGTGGATGGAAACTTCACCGTTTGTTTAAAAAAAAAGTATTTTTTGGGAGCTTATACCCAGTGTGCAGAGCACCTTCTCACAATGGTACTGTACTTCACCCACAGTAATAAGGGACCCTGTGGATGAGAATTTAGTTCATGTATTGTCACTACAGGCCTTTTGTTTCCCGTGGTAATGAATGCTAATGTCTGTGTTTATGCATGCCAGCGACGGGGAGTAGAGAGTTTTAGAGAAGAGAGAGATGAGATGAGAGGAGAAGAGGGTGTGTGTGTGTGTGTGTGTGTGTGTGTGTGTGTGTGTGTGTGTGTGTGTGTGTGTGTGTGTGTGTGTGTGTGTGTGTGTGTGTGTGTGTGTGTGTTTGTGTCTGTGTGTCTGTGTGTGTGTGTTTATGAGTGTGTGTATGAAGTAGAGAGAGAGAGAGAGAGAGAGAGAGAGAGAGAGAGAGAGAGAGAGAGAGAGAGAGAGAGGGAGAGAGAGAGAGAGAGAGGAAGGCCCAGGCCTTGATGGAGAGGTGTTGAGCGTCTGGGTAGATGCTATCGCATGCCCAGCCTCTTTATCAGCTGCTTTGGTTTCCACGCTACTTAATGCCAGCGCAGTCGCCCCATCCCCTTATTCCGCCATGGCAGGCCCAACAAAGGCAGGTTTATTTTGCTGTTTAGCATCCCATGCACAGTATGCATGCACACATGTACTGTACGTACGCGCTCCTATGGCATAATGTGAGGTCTCCCTCTGTCCTACAACCAACTCCTCCCACCACCCTCCACCACCACCACCATCACTACCTGACAGGCAAGAGTGGGGGTGTGAGAGATGGGGGCTCGTCGCATGTTTATTTTGCCGTTTAGTATCCCATGTACTGTATGGATGCACTCCTATGGCATATTGTGAGGTCTCCCTCACTTCACCCGACCTCCCTCTGTCCCACAACCCCTCTCCCCCCACCACCATCACTAACTGATAGTAGTGGGAGGTGTGCGATATGGGGGCTCGACACAGGTTAAAAGCCCAACAATGTCAGGTTTATTTTGCCGTTTAGCATCCCATCTACTGTATGTATGTGCGTACTATGTATTAGGGGTCGACCGATACGGGTTTTTTGATGGCCGATGCGATACCGATTTTTTCCCCATGGCCCATGGCCGATACCCGATTTCCGATACCCGATTTCCGATACCGATATGGGTTAAAAAAAAAAAGTTTAAAAAATGACAAATATTCCAGGTCTCAAGTTAAAAATAAATAGCCATTTATTTAACATAATCAAATTGAGGTAGAACTTTAAGTAAAAAACAATGAACAATGAACAACCAAGTAATACAAAAATAACGTGTCTTGGTGCTTTTATAAAACCTGAATAACATAAAATAATAAATATTTCAAGTGACTGAACTGACGTTAAGAACAAGTAACAAAAAAATGTAAAATAATAGTAATAACAATAAATAAACAAAAATGTGCATGACATACTCTTAATAGTCTTTAGTTGTGTAAAAAAAATAAAAATAATAATAAATAAACAAAATTGTGCATAATCTGCATGAAAGACTCTTGTAAATGACGCTGGGTGCGTATCGGCCGTATCGGCCATGTGTATCGGCCGATGCCGATACACCTGAACAACGCTAATATCGGCCCGATATATCGGCCGGCCGATATATCGGTCGACCCTTACTATGTATGCTATTCCTATTGCATATTGTGAGGTCTCACCAAACCCCCCACCTACCCTCTGTCCTACAACTCTCTCCCACCCCCTAACCTGCACCCCCACCACCACCATCCCTAACTGACAGCCGGGAGTGGGGATGTTGTGAGAGATGGGGGCCCGGCTCAGGTTAAAACCCACCCACCATGCGTGTAGTCATGTGGTAGGCCATTAGCCTAGTGGAGGGTGCTGGGGGTTCCTTCCAGGGGGGTTGTCAGCAGGTGGTCTTGGGCTATGATGAGCAGGGAAGACAGGCAGGCTGCTGGTGGGCTGTCTGATTGTCCTTTGGTATGCACTGGTGCACTGGAGACCTAGCCTTGTATGCTATTGTAGACGAAGCCTAGGGGCAGTTTTTTTTGCATGACGGGTTGGTCTAGTACAGTGATTCTCAAAGTGTGGTCCGGGGACCACTAGTGGTCCACGACAGAGCTCAGGTGGTCCGCGAGGGGATTTCTACTTTTCCAAGACAAGTTAGCAGTAGGCTATATTTGTAACATTATTACAAAGCTAAACATAGCTGAAATCTCATTTCACCACAATTAGACAGGCTTGTAAATGTGAATAAAAAGTAAGTGATCTGCATCAAAATTAGCAGTCAAATTAGCACCCGTCAACTGTCAATTAAAGTTGACAGGTGGTCCCTGAACACTTTTGGGGGGACAAAGTGGTCCTCGAGCTGAAAAAGTTTGAGAAACACTGGTCTAGAATCACACCACAGGGGAAACATTGTAGCTGGGCCATGAAATCTGTCTCAATGACAGACATTGTATCTGTGTATTCATATTTTGTTCTTTTATACATTAGTTTGAGAGAGAAACAAGAAGCGTTTGGGAGAGAGAGACGGGGAAGGGTCGGCAAAGGACCCGGGGCGGAATCGAACCTGAGTTGGCCGCATAGTCAACGAGTGCCCTACCAGTAAACCACGATATAGGGCCATTTTTTCCTGTTTGAAGCTGTTAATCAATCTTTTGGGGAGGGTTCAGCAGGATGACGGCAGGGCTGCACTAACCACTTGTAGTCTGAATGCTAACTTTTGGTTCAGATCACAACCTTTAGCTTTCCCAATGGTGAGATACCAGTTCAAGTAAGAGCTCAGGCTGGGCGTCCGTCCTGTCTTCCCCACACTCAGGGCTTCCACATAGGGCAGGGGCCGGGCCTCAGGGAGCAAGCAGTGGTTTTGTTTCAGCTGTTTGTGCAAGGAGGAGCCTCCCAGGCCTGTGATACAGACACATGCTGCCTAGACAGACACATACTACGTAGCCACACAAAACATGCAGTGTGTGAGACAGTGGAAAGAAAAGGCAGGCACCCACTGTATATGCACTCTGCCTATGGCCTTTTCCTTGGTTGTAAACAGGCATGCACACACACACACACACACACACACACACACACACACACACACACACACACACACACACACACACACACACACACACACACACACACACACACACACACACACACACACACACGCGGGCACACACACACGGGCACACACACACGGGCACGCACGCACGCACGCACGCACGCACACACACACATGCCCACAGAGAGAGAGAGAGAGAGAGACAGAGAGAGAGAGAGTTAAGAGTGACAGGTCAGGCCAAGCCTGGCAGTGGTTTCCTTACTAAGAAGGTAATGATTAATAGATAAGGTATAATGGACAGGAACCGGGTTTCCTCCGTTTCCTACAGTAAGTTTCCTTATTTGCCTTCTCCTGGCGTTTCTGAATAGAGGCCGCCGTCCGCATGAGAATCATTTCAGTGGGCACTTCTCACAAACATAACAAAGCTTTCATAACACATCGACTGACACACTGTTTTTGGAATTTTTGGCTAGAATGCCAGCAATGTCAGACTACGTTTGACATTGTTTGTAAAGCCACAGCCTATTTTGTGCTAGAGATACAGAGGCATACTATGGCCCGTTTGAAACGCTAAGCTGACACTTTACGTAGAATTTTTGTCGTTCTGTCGTTATCCATATCAGTCTTTTAATCAGCGCATTACTGAAATCACCCATGACCCATGAATATCTAGGTTCGTAATGTAGGAAAAAATTAAATGTCCAAGTATGGTTTCTGCATTCAATCCAATATATTTGTAAAAATGTACTTGTGAAATCTATTAGTATGGTTTTTGAATTCAATGCATGTAATTCGAAACATACTAGTACCTTTTCTGGCAATCGGTGTGTTAAATGTGTTGCTCTAATCAGATAAAGGTCTCCATGGCTGCGGCAGAAGTGTGTGTGTGTGTGAGCGTGTGTGTATGCGCCTGTGTGTGTGCGCGTGTGTATGCGAAGTGTCCAAAATTGCTTCCTTGAATGAATAAATGAATGAAAAAAGGCAAGGCTGAAAAACACAGGCTCTTTAAAGTTTGTATGCGTCTAGCCTGGAGGAAGTTCTCAACACACCACACAACACCATCATTACATACATCGCCAAGTCTGTCCTCCTCTTCTGTCATCTTCTTCCACTTTTTTTTTATCCTTCCATACTACCGGGAGTTAGATTTCCATATACGTACGTAAAGTGCTGTATGTGGGTGTTCTTCTGGGCAGTAGCAGAGGGAACAGATTAAAGAATGGAAAAGTAAAATGGCTCTCGTGTGTTTTACAGAGCTCATATATCCATAGGTGTTTTACGTTAGGAGGTGCGAGGTGGAGGAAGAGGAGTAGGAGAGAGAGGAAGGAGGAATGGGATGGTTTTCATAACAACCAGCAAAACATACTGTAATTCAGAAACACACTTCTTTTGCTTCGTTTCTATGTCTGTGTGTGTATATATAAACTTTATTACAGGCTCAGGGCCCAATAGGCAGACACACAACATATACATAGAAATAGAATGTGCAGGAAAAAGAAGAAATAATAATAAAAAAAAACAGCAATGATGCCAAAGCATATACAAACTATGTCATGACGGTCTTAAAAGGCAGCCATACCAATGTTTCCACATATATGATTGGTATCGGACAGAGCTATATCTGGCACTTGTGAGCATCATTATAATGCAGTTTTCAGACTTATCCAAACGGCACATGAACTTAAACATTAGGTTCCTCAGGAGAGCCTGTAAAGTACATAGTCCTGAGTCACAAAATAGTTTACTAGCACTGCAACTCCTGGGCTAGTATCCTCAGGCAGTCATTATATGCTACTTGGAGTTTACGCATTGTCTCTTTTTTATAGTTGATCCATAATGGAGCTGCATACATAGGACTACAGTAGGCACGAAACAAGCTTACTTTCACATCATCAGGACAGTAATGAAATTTTCTTACTAACATGTTAGCTTGTGCATACAACATTCGTCTCTGCCTATACATGTCAGCATCATCCTCCAGCTTGTCAGTGATGATGTGCCCAAGATATTTTATACTGCTTGATACACATATGTGTGTGTGTGTGTGTGTGTGTGTGTGTGTGTGTGTGTGTGTGTGTGTGTGTGTGTGTGTGTGTGTGTGTGTGTGTGTGTGTGTGTGTGTGTGTGTGTGTGTGTGTGTGTGTGTGTGTGTGCATGCGTGCGTGCGTGCGTGCGTGTGTGTGTGCATGTGCGGTTGTTTCTGTGTGTCTGTGTGCACACATGTGGCCGTGGGCTACGTACGTACGTGTCGGCATTACATCCCGCAACACACAAACGGGCCTTTGTGAGGGGAGATGCGGGGGGTCGGTAATCCCCATTGGCGAAACCTTTACACTTGGGCATCATCAACACTCAAGAGGGGGTTTTGTGCAGAGCAGGGTGGCAAGCAGAGAAGGGGAGAAGTGCTCCAAAGTGGAGTGGGGCTGGCTGAGTAGGACTGTGGTGTGGTGAGAGTGGAGCACTCAGTAGGTGGATTTGGAGACAGAGAGAGGAGAGACAGAGGACAGAGGAGAGAGTCGGACGGAGAGAGAAAGAGAGAGAGAAGAGAGAGAGAAGAGAGAGAGATACAGAGATACAGAGAGTAGAGAGAGAGAGAGAGAGAGAGAGAGAGAGAGAGAGAGAAACAGGAGAGAGGGAAAGGAGAGAAGGGGATCGAATGGAGAGAGAGAGAGAGAGAGAGAGAGAGAGAGAGAGAGAGAGAGAGAGAGAGAGAGAGAGAGGAGAAACAGGAGAGAGGGAATGGAGAGGAGGGGATTGAATGGAGAGTGAAAGGGAAGAGGGAGAGAAGGGAGAGGAGGCGATTGGATGAAGAGAGAGAGGAAAGGTAGAAGAGAGAGGAACTGATTGAATAGAGAAAAAAGGAGAGAGAGATAGATGTTTAAGAGACAGAGAGCCAGAAAGAGAGAGGGAAGAGAAGGTGATTGGATGAAGAGAGAAGAGTTAGAGAAGGAAGAGAAGGGAGAGGAGGTGATCAGATGGATGAAGAAAGGAGATTGAAATTTGGGAGGCAGAGTGAGAAAAAAGAGGCTCCACAAAATGGCAGAGAAACGTACCTTGACGCCAGCTTTCCTACCTACTCTCAGGACGAAGTAGATTTTTTTCTTGTGAGATCTTTAATTAAAAAGGCAGAAAGCAAAACACCTGCTAGGAATACTGATGAGACCTTGACAGGCGGAGAGGAACGGAGAGCCTTTTGGCTTTCTCTTTCTCTTCCTCTCCCTTTCTCTTTCCCCATTTCTTTTCTCCTTTCTCATTTTCACATCGCACATGGCCTGGGCTGCTGAGTGTCTCTGATGAGGGAAAGAGTTCCACTCCTCCACCCAAAATCATCTGTTCAGGCATTTCATCTGTCTCTTTTGTCTCAAGGAGACACCTTCACTTTTTTCTAGAGGAGGATACAGAATTGATAGCGTTTCTATTTCCTGTTGAGCTCAATAGTTTTGTTTTTTTTTTACAATTTTATTTTTTACTTTGTCATGATACATGGGAGCATTACAGTGAAGTAAATCACAATCTGGAAAACAACATCCGCAGTTTCTTCTTTTCTCAACATCATGACATTTTTCATCAATAGTTCAGAAGTTGATAAATAACCAGGCCCCTCTATTCCCAGTCCACTGAAGCTTTGAAGATACGTTCCTAGTATGTCACGACATTTGGCCTTGTTTGTGGGTTTTTGTAAGTGAGATTTGTGCAGGGCACATTAACTTGTTGGGGATTTTGATGTGTTCTCTACTACTTAAGCCTGACTTCCTGGGAATTACCCGACCCCTGCACTGTACCTGTGTTTGGCTTTCTCCCGTTGTATGTGCCAGAGAGAGAGAGAGAGAGAGAGAGCCTTGATTGAAATGCAAGGAAAAAAGAAAGCAGAAGAAAGAAAGCAAGTAAAGAAACAAAGCAAGACAGGAGCGGGGAGGAGGGAAGCACGCAGCGAGAGAGGTGTTAGATGCTTTCAAGGACGTGATTAAAAACTCTGTCTCTCAGAGAGGAAACACGGCTTTGGCCACCGCGCTCTCCGGCCTTGGGTGGGTAGTGAACTGGAAAACCGCTCGGATTCCGCACACAAAAGGGAGAGAGCGGAGACTAAGAGTGTGGGGCTTTGTGGGCCCGAGCGTTCCTTGAGATCCGTGACAGCATTCCTGCCCGGATCTAGCGTGAAAGGGGGGCGCGCAGCTGTTGTTCGTTGGCCGGGTTGGTCGGCCCAATCACTCCGCCATGCCAGTGTCAAGGTCACCCGCGCTCTGGTTCTGGACCGCTCAGTAGGAGAGTGATAGAGAGAGAGAGAGAGAGAGAGAGAGAGAGAGAGAGAGAGTGATAGAGAGAGAGAGAGAGAGAGAGAGAGAGAGAGAGAGAGAGAGTTTAGCAGCAGGAGAGTGTTAAAGATGGGACTCTGGGCTTGGTCACAGCCTTACAGCCTTACAGCCTGACAACCCACGGCTTGGCCTCTCAGCCACCACCACTGAATAGACCAGAGTTTATTTACCACAAAGCAGAGAGGCTTTACTCTAGAACACACCTACACTCACTACAATTTTAAGCTCAGAAGAATGACCTTAAATACGTATTGTATTTGTTTCTTCATTGGCTGATTTACAGTACCATTCATTCATTTGGTCAAATGATCTGGATAATCATTATTGCTTCAAAAATAAAAAAGAACCTGAGAACAAAAAAGAATGAAATTGCAATATTTTGCCTTTGTAAAGCAGTATAGAGCCTCTGCCCTGGTGTTGTTACCTCAGAGGATCTCAGTGATTGTCCCTACGAGAATGAAGTCAAAGGATTTGCTTGTATTACTTCATCTTGAGTTAAAAAACGTTTAGGGTTAGTCACTAAGCCACTTAACATTGAATACCCCACTGAAGCCTCAACACAGATCAGGCGAAAAAAATACTGCCTCCCAAAAATGTCGGAAAAGGAAAAAAAAATGATGCTGTGTGAAGTATGACTGCAAGTGGTGCGTCTCTAATGGACAAGTCAGGGTGATTCTTGTATTGCACTTGGGCGTTGAGTGTGTGTCGGGGACAAGGGAAGTTGATGTTTTGCTTGAGTGGCATGGAAAGGAGGGAGTGTAATTACATGGTGATGGGTGGGGTAGGGGGGCTGTAGGGGGGATGGGGGGGGGGTGTTTGGGGGGTTGTCTAGGACGGTCCTGTCTGACAGATGAAAGGGTCTCTGCTCGTCATGGATGAAAATCGCTTCCTTTTAGTAAAGTGACGGTGCGTCCCCTTAGAGTACTGAGGTTGGCTTTGCCTGCTGACAGACCAGACTAGGGTATGTTATGTGTGTACTCATGTGTGTGTCGTGTGTATGTGAATTTCTGTATCTTGTGTTTTGGCTGTGTGCCTTTGTGTGTGTTCCTGTGAAATTTGTGTGGGTGCGTGTTTATGTACAGTATACTTTTTGTTTGTGTCTTGTCTTTGTCTTTGTCTTTATGTGTGTCTGTGTCTGTGTCTATGTCTGTGTCTGTGTCTGTGTCTGTCCATTATTTAGCATGGCTGTTTATGTGTGTGTGAATGTTTTGTGTGCGTGCTTGTGCACTTGTTTGTCAGTAAGGCCATAGGGGAGAATGTGCCACACCATCTTGTCAAAAAATAATGAATACCCCCGCACGCCCAGGCTATTTCTCAGTTCAGTAAGCGCATCTATTTATGCAGGAAAACAAACACGGGGAAAGCGCAATGAAAATGAATGTCTTCCCCCATATTCCTCCCCTTCTTTTTTGACTCGGAAAACACTGGCAAGAAAAAAGAAGGGAAAAGAAGAACAGAGATTGTGAGGAATGGAGAAGGTGGTTGCACAAGGGGCTGGGCTCTGCTGCTAAGTCATATCACACAGAAAACAAACTGGGCCCTGGTCAAAAGTTCATCCAGGGATACACAATGCATTTTTTTTACTCTGTTTGCTGTGTTAACAAGACCCCGGTATGTTGTGCTGAGAGAGAGAGAGAGAGAGAGAGAGAGAGAGAGAGAGAGAGAGAGAGAGAGAGTGTGTGTGTGTTTCTCTGTGTGTGCATTGCCTCTGCAAATGATGTGTGTGTGAGGTGTGTGTGTGTGTGTGAGAGAGACACAGAGAGAAAGAGAGAGAGAGAGAGAGAGAGAGAGAGAGAGAGAGAGAGAGAGAGAGAGAGAGAGAGAGAAGCCAGGGGAGAGATAGAGGGAAAGACGGGAAGTGAAGTAACGTTCGTTGTCGGTAATGGTGCCATTCAGATTTCATTCATTCTTCTTCATAGTGGGAGGTGGAAACAGGAAAGGTGCCGTCACAGATGAAATCACAGCAGCTAGGCATGCGTGCCCTCGCTCCTGGTAAATATTTAAACGAGGCCCTGCTGTGTCAGGCATTCGTTTGCGTGTGTGTGTGTGTTTGTGTGTGTGTGTGTGTGTGTGTGTGTGTGTGTCTTTGTGTTTGTCTGTGACTGAGTGAGTGAGTGAATGAGTAAGTGTGCGCACACACACATGACCCTGTGAGGCACCTGCCAGTTCAGTTCAAGCTCACTATGACCTCTTGCATTTAGTTGGAGGTAAAGAGAAAGAGGAAGAGAGGAAGAGAGAGACAATCAGTCAACACTTTGGAAATAGAAAATGTACTTTGTTATGCCAATTGAATTGATTTGAGAGAGAGAGAGAAAGCGAGAGAGAGAAAAGAGAGAGAGAGAGAGAGAGAGAGAGAGAGAGAGAGAGAGATAGATAGAGAGAGAATGTTGTTCATTGCACCTACTGTATGCTGTAGCAGTGCATTTACTCATTTGTCATGCCAATAAAGCCAATATAGGTCATTAAATTGAGTTAAGAGGGTGGGGTGGCGGTGGTGGGCGGACACTAGAACAGAGCACATATGCATAGAACAGTTCCTCCTGCACTCGGTGTGTGTGCTGCACTGTGCCTGGAACTGAAACATGCTGCCAGTTTGCAGCAGCCGTGGTGCTCTCCAGGGAAGGAAATGATAGGAAATGATTGTTCAGACGTCCTACCATCTACTGTATGTGTGAATTCTTGCCATTCAAAGACTTTGTAAACATACTTGTTAAACCTGTATAAAAACATTTTGCAATGCATTGCAATGCAATTCCCCAATACAAAAATGTCCATTTCAACTAAGCTCTTCATATGTTGTCCTGTCCTGTATGTCGAGATGACCGGATGACCGCATGAGAGACGTCGCGCCCTCTGCCTCTCCCACGGCGGACGGCGGATGTGGAATGCAGTGCACCATGTGGTGTGTGCCGGCTAGTGGGCCTGTTGGTCAGTGGGCCAGCTAGTGGGCCGGCTGCCTGCCCACAGGGAGCTCTTATCAAGCCTGTGAGAGCTTCCCCAGACCGGACCATATCTCTGGGATGTGGATGCTGATGTTTGCTCACAGGGGGGGTTCTTCCAGTCAAGCATCCCCCAACCCCCAGATTCAGACCCTTAGACAGCAACAGCCACAAACCCACCCACTTCACTTCCCCTCTCCTCTCCGACTTCTGAGTCCTCTGAGATGTCCATGGACAGACCCATCCGGCTCCTTCTTCCTGCACTCTTTCCTTCTCTTCTCTCTCCCTCACTCCTTCCTTCGTCTGTCTTGTCTCTGTCACTTCCTCCACACACAGTCATGCACACAGCCACACACACACACACACACACACACACACACACACACACACACACACACACACACACACACACACACATAGAAGAACACACACATGCAAACACATACATACAGGCGCACACTTATACACACACACACACACATACAAGAACACACACACGCACATACAGGCACACACGCATACACAGTCATACTCTCTGTGACCGCAGCTCAGGGAGTGACCGGTGTGACCTTAGCGAGGAAGGCCTCCTTTCCCCTCACTGCCACCAGAAAACAACTATCCTCCCCCACCAGACTCCCCATACCTCCCCACAATCCACCATAACCACCACCCACCGGCTACGTGAGTTTCAGGCCTTATCCTCACCCCCGTACCACCCCAACCCCGTTCAACCCCCTCCCATCCTCCCTCATCCATTGTCACACATCCCCCACAGCCTCATGCCCCCAACACCAGAAATTCTCATCCCCCCCACCAAATCTCCATACCTCCCCCATCATCCACCATAACAAACCATCCACCAACCATCACACCAGAAAACTCCTCTCTTTCACCAGAATCTCCATACTCCCCACACACACACACACACAAAATTCACCATAACAGCCCATCCGCCACCCATTGGCTGCGTGGGCTGCCAGGCCACCACATACTCTCTCTCTCTCTCCAGGCAGAGGAGCTCTGCTTGCGTTTGATCCGGTGGGATGCGGTGGGGTGGGGGGTGGGGGGTTTGGGTTGGTTCAGAGAGGTTAAGACGCTCTCTCTCCTCTGCCTTCTTTCCCACACTCCCCTCTCCCAGTCTTCCTTTCTGTGTGTGTGTGTGTGCACGCGTGTGTGCATGTATGCGTATACGTGTGTCTTAGTGTGTGTGCATGCATGCGTGCGTGCGTGCGTGCATGTGTATGTGTGTGTGTGTGTGTGTGTGTGTGTGTGTGTGTGTGTGTGTGTGTGTGTGTGTGTGTGTGTGTGTGTGTTAGTGTGTTAGTGTGTGTCTTAGTGCATGTGTGTGTGTGTGACTGCCACGCGGGGAGAGGCTGCTGCTGCTCCCTGCATACCTGTAATTATGGAGGAATCCGGGGCAGTAAACCTGCCAGTGTAATAACCACCAGGTGCACTTCCCAAGTCCCAGGGTAGAGAAGAGAAGAGAAGAGAGGCACATCACACGAGAGAGAGAGAGAGAGAGAGAGAGAGAGAGAGAGAGAGAGAGAGAGAGAGAGAGAGAGAGAGAGAGAGAGAGAGAACAAAAGAACGGGAGAACGAGAAAGAGAGAGAGATATGACTGACCCAGTTCACTGCTTCCTCCTCCCTCCCTCTCTCTCTCCCTCTCTTCTCCCTCTCTTCAGTTTCTCAATTAAAGCTCTTCTGACAGGGCCTGGTATTATATTTGGGCACCGCATTTAAAATTGAGCCGTAATCCGTAATGGGGGGTTTTGCCCGTGCCTGAGTATCTCTCTTCTCGCCTCTTGACTGCCCGTATCTCGCGCCCTTTGGGCATGTATGGATGGAGTGAGGTGGCTGGGACAAGTGAATGAGTGAGTGAGTGAGTGAGTGAGTGAATGAGGTCTAAAGTGACAGCAAGTCTTTGGTTCCTGCTGCCGCAGGTTTGTACTGGAAATGTCACTCATTCAAACCAGGCACACATACCGTTTTCGACTAAGTGCGGTTATAGCATATTGCTCCACCAGAGCTACTTAACAGTGGCTGTAGTCCATAGAGGGTGCCAAAACCAATTCAGCTGTACCTTTCACTCTATTCTATTTCGCCAAACCAATTACAGTAAATTATTTGGAAATATAATTACAGGTTGGAAAAGGAGCTATTTCCTTGGAGAGCAGAGTACTTGCTGGTGGAGGTGTGCTGCGAGGTTGTGTGTGGTTGTGGGCCGGCAAGATTCTGTGAGGTTGCGTACTAGTATTGAGGGTCTGTGTGTGTGTGTGTGTGTGTGTGTGTGTGTGTGTGTGTGTGTGTGTGTGTGTGTGTGTGTGTGTGTGTGTGTGTGTGTGTGTGTGTGTGTGTGTGTGTGTACGCTTGTATACCACCTCAGGGCTCCTTTTGTGCCGCTTTGGAATGTTCCTCTCCACTCCTTTCCTCTCCTCTCCTCTCCTCTCCTTTCCTCTCCTCTCCTCTCCTCTCCTCTCCTCTCCGCTCCTCTCCTCTCCTCTCCTCTCCTCTCCTCTCCCCTGTTGTCCCTGGTCCCTAAGTTCTGCCTGTGAAGTCATGGCCTGGCCTTGCATGGCCTCAGCCAGCGATCCTGTTGTTGTAGTCAACAATGCTGAAGGAAGTGGATTTCTTTCAGTGGCAACTACAGATAGCTTAGCTTGCAAAAGGTGTTGCTCTCTGCAAGACTTCCTGCATTGTCATAGTAATGTTGTTATGATGTAGTTGAGTGTTTTCTGCATAAAGTGAATAGGCCCGTCGACGCAGTAGTAAGACGCTACTTCTGCTTAGTCCAAACATTTCAAAGTTTCGAAAGTGTGCCGCGTCAGTGCTAATGAAGGTAAGGTTCATGTATTGATCGGTAGGTTATTGATAGAGGTGCTCCGATTGCTCGGCAGCCGATCATGCTCGGCCGATAATGGCCAAAAATAGCCTGATCGGTGATCGGAAAAACATGCCGATCAAAAAACCGATCCAGAGATATTAAATTCCTCACGCAACCATTTCGCCTTTACACCTGGCGCTGCCTGCATGTAGCCTAGGTGCTGGCTCTGCACAGCTGCTGCACCAAAATAAGGCATCTTTACTTGTCTTTAACTTTTTTGGAATTCCCTCCTTCATTTTCACCATTTATAATCATATCTGCATCAACAATGATCTGATTTTCCGATCCATGCGCAGTTTACATGACGCTTGTAATTTGTGAATGACGTGTCAGTCTCGCCATGTTCACTATTTTGAGTTACAGCCTGTCAGCACGCAACAACTAAACGTTTCCAAAACAATCATCAACTGTATTGTTTTTAAAGTTGTAGCCTAATGGACAGCCAGGTCATTAGTTTTGTAGTCGCTGCAACACCAAACAGCAACTAGGGAGAATGGACGGTGAAACTCAATGAGTCTGTGCAGGGAATTCTACATTCTATGACAGTGTTACAGAGAAAGAGCTTTCCTCGCAGACACGCTGTGTTGTGCGTGTTCCCTGTTCTTTCAAGTGAAGTTTTTTTTCTTGTTTTGTGTATGTAGAATCTCAAGTGTTTCAGTCACAATGTAATTTGCGATAGACTACTTCTCGCCCGTTAGCCATTTTACGTTATAACCTGTGTAGTTGCCTCGGTCAGCACGCGACAAGTTCACGTTGTCCGCACAAGCATGCCAACGTTATTGTTTTCAAAGTTGTAATTGACAGTCAGTCGATTAGTTTGATAGTCGCTGAAACGCCAAACGGCGACAGAAGTGAGAGGGAGAGAGCAGAACGGTCGCGGAGCACTGCAGCTGTGGACAGTGAGTGACAGAGAGGGGAGGGGCTCTCCTCACGAGGCTGCTCATTTAAAGCGACAGGGTTTTTTCTCGTATGCAGAAGACGAGAGACTGAGATCCAGGTGTCTGAGCTTCAATTCAATCTCAAATAGTTAAGTAATTATATGCAATAACTTATAAATTGATGTAATGTTTCAGTTTCAATTCAATCTTAAATAGTTTAGTAATTATATGCAATAACTTATAAATTGATTAATACTTACTTGACTTACTTGTAGGCTATATTACCAACACTAGTCTGAAAGAGCTGAAAGATAATAATAATAATAATAATAATAATAATAATAATAATAATAATAATAATAATAATAATAACAATAATAA
>NC_085866.1:43966642-43981642 GCF_034702125.1 Engraulis encrasicolus | reverse complement strand
GGAATTTTCCCAAAGTATCGGAATTTTCAAAGGACTGATATTGAGTCAGGTGTAATGTTAATTTGAAGTCATAACACTTGCATATTAGTTTTCAGGATGGGATTGTTACTTTTTTACTTGATACTTTCACTTATGAATTGGTTTCCTGTTCTTCTGACTTCCTTTTCTGACCAAATAGTCATCTTGGGCCTACCTCAAGTTGAAATTCATGCATATATGAGGTTTTGGTATTGGATCGGAGTAGTATCGGTATCGGCAGATATCCAAATTTAGATATCGGGATCGGATCGGAAGTGAAAAAATGTGTATCGGTGCATCCCTAAAACCAACCACCCCCCAAACTTCCCAAACACACACACACACACACCCTTCCACAAGAAGTCCTTCATCTCTTTATCAGAGGCAAGTAAAACGGAAGAAACACAACACAAGAGGAAAAGGCGCAGACTGCCTTTGTTTATGAAAGCTCACAACAAATAAGAAATGCACGCCGTTTCGGATTTATTGTCGGTCGGCTAAATTAGACTTGATGTGTTAAAGACAGAGGGCGTGTTCTGTACGCATCTCCTCTGCGCAGCTCCTTCGCTGCAGGTTTTGGTATGAAACCAAGGGCGATCAAGGGGGGCATGGGGGAACGTTTGTAGAAATAGATATACACGTATAGTACACTAAGTAGAGTGTTTGTAGCTCCCCTGTGAATCCCTCCTTCAATACCCCTACTAGCTCTCAGTGTAAAGGCAAGGTCTAGTGATGGGCCCTGGGGTGGTTCAGGAAAAAATGGCTGATTCATATTTTAGCCCGGAGCTTTGGCCCCGATGCCTTCCCAGTAAGTGGGGCGATGAGGCTCCTGCGGCCATTAGCCTGAGGGTGATGACTGGCATCAAAGAGGACTGCCAGGGGTCTAAAAGACCCACTCTGGGTCCTGCATCTCAAGCCTGCAGTGCTGGAAAATGAGGGGAAAGACTGAAGGCTTTAGGAGAGAGAATAAGAGGCTACTTGGCTCAAAATCTCTGCGTCTGCTCTTTCTTTCAAGGAAGAAGTGGCAGTAGTTGGGTTCTGGAGACATGGCTCTTGTAAAAAAATGTGCTGTTACCAGAAGTCTTCATGTATTACTTAAGACTCTGTGCCATGTCGTAGTAGTGTTTGACTATAGTAGTAAAATGTTTCCACCGACTTTTCCAGTGTTTGAACGGTGCACAGGCTATGGTTCTTACTGCACGTGTTGGCGTTGAAGAGATTGACGTGGTGCGATTGGCGTTTTTTATTGGGGAGGCAGTCACACCCTAAAAAGTGAACTTTAGAGCTGAAAAACTTTTTTGCAGAGCTCGAGGCAAGTCGAGAGAGAGAGTGATAGAGAGAGAAAGAGAGGGAGAGAGAGAAAGAATGAGAGAGCAAGTGATTGACGTTGAGAAACGAGAGTTTGTGCTCTCCATGACTCATATTGTACCCACCTCAGGCGCTATATTTCAGGAGTTACTCAGACTGCACTTGATGGGCGAGGAGGGGAAAAAAATCCTATTGCCGGATTGTTGCCCTGTTACAAGGGGCAAGTTCCAACACAAGCAAATAGGTCTGCGCTGACTGATCGTAGAAAAAAATGTCATCCCATCTTTGGCACTTGCCAAATATTTGTTGAGTATAGTGATTGTAGGGCGGGTGTTTGGTTGACCTTTCACATAAACTCACTGTCTGACTTTTAATGGGAGAACTTTTTTCTCCTGACTCTTCCATCCACATGCAAAAGAGCTCCAACATCAACAAACAGCTTTTGTGTTTGGTCTGTTAAGTGTAGTTCTCAATTTAGGTTCTACCTTACCAAAGTCTCTTTGCCCCAATGCATAGTCTGTAGGTCAATGGAAGTGGACGGACTTCACACGCCACAGCCATTCTAAGCCCTCAGGAAATGAAAGGGAATCCTCTCAAAATTCCTGCTTGAAAATTCCCGCCTGCCTGCCTGCCATCCATCCCACAATCCTCTTCCTGCTCCATAAAGCTGTAGCCCCGCCCTCGCCCAGGTAGGTAGGTCAGGTAGGTGCAGGCTCACCTTATCTGCAGAGAACATCCGACAGCGTGGTAAATCAGTCATGCCTTTTCCCGGCGCTGCACCGTGTCGTGCAGGTCGGTCTGACCTCTTAAGGAACATCCCACCTGGGGGCTAGCGCCTCTCTTCATGGGTCAGATCGCAGGCAGGTGCATACGCGCATGGAGCACACAAGTATCCCATGAAGGCATTGCTTTCCTAAAATGGCCTGAAAACGTCCTTGCATGAAGGAGGAGGAGGAGGAGGAGGGAAAGGAGCCCTTCCCATCTGACTTTGGTCGCCAGTGCGTTTTGGAGGGTGGGGGTGAGAGAGACGTGGGAAGGGGGGATGGGGTTTTGAGCTTGAGTTGCGAGGCTTTGCCATGTTTGATTTTAGTTGGCTGTAATTTAGCTGCTTGGACGGCAGCAGTGGAAACATGGCTTAATTTGGAAGCCATGAGGGCTTTTGCACATATTTACTCCTTCAGGAGGGAGAGAGAGAGAGAAAAAAACGAGCTTTGTTGTAGGCCTACTTTGATGGATTATTTGAGATGTCTAGCTGTGTTTCCATGATGTGGTGGTGACACAGGCAGGCATGTCGAGACTTGAAGGCGTGACAGCTGCCTCAACTTTAAGGCCTAGAGTGCTAGAGTGCTGCACAGGAGTGTTGAGGGGCTAAACCACAACCGGGTTTGCAAAGTTTGCATGTACAACCCATGCAACCTGCTATCTATGAAACCAGCACTTGTAGAGGGGAAGGGGTGTTGAACTGTGTGACATCTGTGTTTCTCCTGGCCTTTCTATTCTTTCACTGTCTTTTGCTGCCTCTCTATTTTTCTCCCTCTGTCTCTCCCTGTCTGGGTTTCTCTGTCCATCTTGTGCTCTCTCCTTCCCTCCAGCATTGTCTTGTTTCTTGGTGTTTTCCCCCAGCTTTGTTTTGTTTTGTTCAGAGGGTGGCAGACGGAATGCACTCGGGCTCCTGGTTTACAATGTGAGACAGATGACCTGGCTTTGAGACTGCAGGTTGACCCTATCGGGAGTAGGTATGGGGTTGAGGCAGGAAAGCCAACATGGGGTGGGACAAAGGGGTCAGGTTTCCTGGGCCCGAGGATGAGGGAGGAACAGAATTGGGTCCTCATTATGTTGTATGTATTGGGTGAAGGGGCCCTCTCAGATGACTTTTGTCCTGGTCCAGGCCAAAGCAGCCAGTAGCCCTGCGTGGGGATGAGGGTGTGGAGAACAGTGGAGAGAAGTGGAGATGGAGGTGAAGACGGGGAGGAGGGGGGGTAGCAGAGTGACCAAGTCAGTTCAGTTCTCAGGACCTCGTCCTCGTAAAGCCCAGCCCACTTTGGTGAAGGGGAAAAGGCAATCCACAGGTCACAAAGATCCATAAAGAAAAAAAGGGGGGAAAAAAACAAAGATGGCTGCCAGCAGTTGAGCTCCACATCAAGCCTCTTTCTTTTTGTCATCAAAGATTTCTCTGATCATCAAAGGCCCTTGTTCTTCCTCTCCTTACCTTTGGCTATGGCCGCGTGTCAGCATGAAAGCGATTTTTTACTTTGTGATAAGCATGCAAGAAAGAAGATCGCTTTGGAAACGATGTGACACAGAAATAAAAGCGAGTTGAAATATTGATGAATGTCGATGCCTTTGTGCGTCTCTTAACCGGGTCATTGTTTGATGTTTGCTTGAGACATACGTACATACTTGTGCAGACTTGTTGAGATGAGCGAATGCACATCCTTTGTGGTTTTCAGTGGATGCAGCCTATCCTATGTGTTTCTTTGTGTGTGTACTAGTGGTTCGCTTTGTGCTCATTGTATGTTGTTCTTAGCTTGCCTTTCTCACCGTTTCTGCCTCTCATCCTCTCCTCTACTCTCCTCTCCTCTCCTCTCCTCTCCTCACCTCTCCTCTCCTCTCCTCTCCTCTCCTCTCCTCTCCTCTCCTCTCCTCTCCTCTCCTCTCCTCTCCTCTCTTTCTTCCCCTCTGTTTCGCTCTTTAGCGCCTTTGCTGTCTCTGTTGATGGAGCTAACTGGCAGAATGCTGGTGGAATCTTGATCAGGGCGTATTTACATGGAGACAATGGAGTGAAGTTCAAGTGATTCCCCCTTCCTTTTCTTTCCCCCTCTCAACCCTTCTCCTCCTTTAACCCTCCTACTCTTTCTCTCTCGCTCTCTCTCTCTCTCAGTTTCTTTTCACCCCGCTTCATGTCACTGCCTCCTTCTTCCTTCTCCTCCTTGCTCTTGGTTCTTCTTGGAGATGGCCCTTCTTCTTTTTACAGGCGGCTGTTCAATGGAGAGAAAAGAATAATTGACCCAGTGTCAGGCTGGGGATGGCCCCTCTACAGTAGCGGAGGCAGAAAGGGCCCAGACCTCATATCAGCGGTAGCAAGAGGGCCTCTCACCCACCAAGGCCAACCCTCCCCACACATACTGTACACACACACACACACACACACACACACACACACACACACACACACACACACACACACACACACACACACACACACACACACACACACACACACACACACACACACACGTGGGCCTCCCACCCACCATGGATGCACACACACACACACACACACACACACACACACACACACACACACACACACACACACACACACACACACACACACACACACACACACACACACACACACACACACACACACACACACAGACACACACACACACACACACGTACCCGTGCACACATGCACACTCACACGGCCATGATGAACTTGGTGGCGCCCGCCCGCTCTCCCCCTGCCATTCAAGTGCACTGTTCTCCATTCAGGGGGAGCCCGACTCCGGCTGTCTTCTGTCTTCTTATCCATCTGTTTCCCTTCAGGCCCCCATTCAAATGAAAAATGAGCCCTTCAAAATAAGACACCCCCTCCGTACACACAAAATACGCACACACACACCCACGCACATACACACGCACACGCACACACTAACGCACACACACACACGCAAGCAAGCATGTACACACACACACAAACACACATACACACACAAACGCACACGCACACGCACACGCACACATACACACACACACACACACACACACACACACACACACACACACACACACACACACACACACACACACACACACACACACACACACACACACACACACACACACACGCACACACAGACACACACAGATCAAATAAGGAGGCCCCATTTCAGATACCCCAGCCCAAATACGGGGAGGCAAGATTGCCGACTGTAGTAGACTGCTGCTGCTGCTGCTGCCTGGGCCGGCAATCCCCAGACGTTTCATATCACCCGTGGAGTGAGTGGTTTGGACTCGCCGCCTTTCTCCCAGTCCTTCAGGCAGGTGTTGTGTTTTTGATTTGGCTGCTTTACTCCCTCTGTCAGCTCGCACGGAGGGCCTGAAATCGTATCTACTGGCCCCCCACACAGACACACGGAGTTGCAGGGTAGCCATGTCATGTCATAGGGGGACAGAAAAGGGAAAGTTGTCTTGGGTCTAGGGTTTGATAGGATTGGGTGGTGGGTTTTTGGTTGTAGGCAGAATTGTTTTTTCATGACATTGTATATATTGGATCTGGGTGGGCATTCAGATGACTTTGTCCTGTGGCCCATCCAACGCTGTCAGTGGCCCTGCTGAACTGAATACTGAGTACCGAGCACTTCCTTGCCTTCCTCCCTTTCCCCAATACAGCATTCTACCCTGAGCAGTGCTTGAGGAGGGGTTTGTCTCTAAAACCCTTACAAATGAATAACAATAATAAAAAACAACTTTCAAGTTTGTGATATGTATGTGTGAGTACATTTTTCTCTGTTTATGAGTGTGCGAGCGCTGACTATTGTATCTACCTCAAGCTGTTTCACCCCCCTTCCAAGTGTTGGTTAATAAAAGAGAAAAGTAGATTTGGTGGAAATGTGATAAGGTCCTATTTGCCGTCCCAGCCGAGGGAATGGAGCACAGCGGGGGAGTCGAAAGACTGAATGTTTTTTCTTTCCCCAGTCAGTTGCCGGCACAGAGTGACTTCTGCAATAAGATTGGGCTCCCTGGAGAAAGCGCTTCTCTTCTCTCTTTTAATCTAGTGTGCCGCTCACTCCTGCGAAATGGGCCGAGAATTGAAATGTTGAAATAACATGAAGCCCGTTCTCTCCATCCTGCTGTCTCTCTTATCATCGTTTTCTCACTCCCTCTGTCTGGTTGTCTGGTTGTCAATTTCTCCTCTTTTTCTCTCTAATCATATCTTTTCATCCTCTCCAACTACCAGCTTGTTGTCTCTGCCTCCCTCCCTCTCTCTCTCTCCCTCCCCCTCTTTTTCTCAATCCCACTTCAACTCTTCAAAACACTCTATAAGCGTCCCAGTTCTCTTGTTTCTCTCCCTCTGGGTGTCTTCATCCCAAACTGGAGTCCACCAATTTGATCGATTTTCCTTCACAACAATGCTATTCCTCCTTCCAAACTCTCCTTGACCTTGTCACCTCCCCAGGCTCCTATTAGTTTCATTGCTGAGCTGATATCTGATGGACAATAGCTATGGCTCAGCAGGTGTAAATCCCCCTAACACACCTCCCAGTAGACTCCAGTAGAGAGAGGCCTGTGTAGAGCAGTGTATGCTGATGTACTGGACAATGGCTCTGAGAGGCTCTCCCAGTGTTGCCAGATGTGTCTGATCAAATCCCGCCCCAAAAGGTGCTCAAAAACCGCCAAGAGGCGCTATAGTCCGATGGATTTCAGCAAATTGCATTGATTTCTATGGGCATAAAACTGCAGAAAGAAGGCCAAATGGCAGATTTTTCTCGTTTTTACCCGCAGATGGCCATCCCAAGCAGCCCAATTGGCCGGGTAAATGCCCAATCTGGCAACACTGGGCTCTCCCTGTGCTCAGGCTCTTGTGGATGATGAGATCCCACTCCTGGACCCTCTATGAGCCTCTATTGCTGAACTGATATGCTGGACAATGGCACGTATATGGGCTCAGCTAGTGTAGGACTTCCCAGACATAGCCATGACAAGGCATATTATGCCCCCCAAAACACTGGTAGATTCCAACCTAGACCCCCCTTTATATGGGTCATACCATGTGCTGTGCACTCCCTTTCACAACCATAGTCTACTATGGGACCGTGAGTCAGTGACCCATGAAATATTGAAAATAATAACAATAATACATGTAGTCGTAATGTTCAGAGATGCAATAGGTTATTGTCATGTACTTCTCAACAAATGGGATTACTATTTAGGTTGTTTTGGTTTATTTTGTACTTAAGTCATTCAATATATTTAATCCTTTACTTTGTTTTGCTGTACGGCCCCCTAAGCACCCCCTCGTCGCCCTCCCTCAGGGGTCCCTGGCCCCCACTTTGAAAACCACTGACCTAGCATATGCCACCTCCTCAGGCCTCCCATGAGTCCTGATAGCTGATATCTGCTGGACAATGGCGTTGCGGGCCTCACCTAGTGTAGTGTATGCTCTTGTGGAGGGTAGGGGTCCCAGTTAATGAGGTGAGCCAGCGGTGACAGCGCGGCATGAGAGAATAGAAGAGGTGGGCTGGTCACTCAGAGCGGAAGAAAGGCTAGATTAGTGAGGCCCTTCAACTCCCCTTACATCATGCACGTGCACACACTCGCACAGGCACATGTACACGCACACACATGCATACACGCACGCAGGCAGGCAGGCACGCACACACACACACACACACACACACACACACACACACACACACACACACACACACACACACACCACCACCAAACTCAAGTCCAGTGGCATTGAAGAAGGGCTAGGGCTAGTGTTTGAGAGGTGGGTTTCGTAGGGGGAGTGGATTAAGGCGAGGGACCGCGGTGGCTGTGAAGAATTGCGGCATTGTTGCGGTGCTGCTCATCAAAGCGTTAAGAGTGGTCCGAGGGCTGGCTGAGAGGGGCGAGAGAGAGGACCAGGAGCACAATCCTGTCCTGTTCTCCAGGCTGCCAGCGTTCGCCCCCTGAGCGAGCCTCCACTGCTCTCTGCCGCTCTGCTCCGCTCCGCTCACCCTGGTCCAAGCCCCACTAGGGGCTACTATGGACTAACTCTTCACTCCTCTCCTCAAAATATACGGAGAGGTTTTATGTATTTGGTAAAGTCATTGAGTCTTTGAGACACACACACACACACGCATGCACGCACACACACACACACGCACACGCCCGCACGCACACTTGCTGTTGCAAAAAATATTGTGAAGCTCTTCATTTCATATGTCAGGAAGCAAGGCAAAGGCATCGGAAGGGGAAGCCTCCTTTTTGGCAGCAAGCCCTTAGCCAACATACAGAATTGGGGTCAGTGTCAGATTCAGGAGACATCTCAGAAGCTGGAACATGTGTCCTCTACTAGGAGGCTTGCCAAAGTAAGTTAGATGGAGGCAGGAGCAGTGGTTCTCAAAGTGTGGTCCGGGGACCACTGGTCACGCAAAGAAAGCTTGAGTGAGCTTTGATTTACCTGTATGCAGTAAGTAATTTCCAAGACAAGATAACATAGACATTATTGAAGCATGTGACATTTTTTTTGAACATTTTTACATAAAAGGCTAACCATAGGCCTATCTAAAGTTGTTCGTTCACTGGAATAAGACTAGTATGTAAAATATATATTTTTAAAACAGCATCTTAATTTGCAGCTCTTATAACTTGTTCCATGAGTGGGCCTTCAATTCAGTTGACAGGTGGTCCCTGAAAAAAAAACCTGGGATAAAGTGGTCTTTGGTTCGCAAAGGTTTGAGAAACACTGCGGTAGAGAAAATGGGAATAAGAAGAGGTGGGGCTGCCCTGCTCTTGCACCCACATATCCATGACCGAGGCAGAAGCCGGCATGTCTGCTGATTCGCCATGGGGATTTCTCTCTAAATGGAGTGAAATTATTGCACTGGAAACCCAAAGCTCATAAATCGGTACCTCTCCAAAACTTTTTTTTTGCATGGTTTGAATTCCAGTCATTGCCCTCCTTTGCAGGGATCGCCTCTTGTAATACCTACATACTCATTACATCTATACGGGTCAACAAGGTCATATGTATTTTCTCTACTATGTTGTTGTCAGGCATGTGACGCAACAGCTCGAGGGTTAATCGTATCAGTTGATGTTATGTGTACATTGGGCAACACACACATTCCCACCCTCCTCAATTCTTGAAGCATGAATGAACACTGGTTAATTTTTGCATAATTACCCCATTGTTGAGGACGCCAGTGCCTTTGAAATGAGTTTAGAGTATAATCACATAAGCGTTTTGGCAGTCTTGTTCTTACTCAGCTTGGAGACAAAGTTCAAACACTGCAGCTAGCTAGCGCGCTACAGCTATCTGGCTTCGCCGAAATCGCAAAGGAGGCTTTGAGAGAAAAACATTGTGATACCAACACACGGCAACCGGGTTTTTCACAATAAAAAAACGCAGTGTTAGTGTAACACTTAGCAGGTCGATTTAATATCCTGTGTACTGTATTTGGTCCCAGAATACTCTGTAGGTGTTGAGTTCTCACTGTGTTCCACATTAGCAAAAGCCATTCCATGGATGGTTGGTATTGTGTTTCTATCTCTCATTGCCTCACCTGCCCCCTTTGTCTACTTGGGAGAGCAAATGTGTGGCAGGCTGAGAGGGTTAAGGCCAGATAGTTAGCCAGTTAGCCAACCAGACTTTGTATACTGAGAGCACAAGAGGTTGTAAATGCCTTCATGCACAAACAGAACACGACCCAGGGGTCTTTGATGTGAAGGGGTGCAAAGTTGCTCAATGTTTGACATGGCCATGAGCTGAGGACGACAAAAGACAGAGAGAGAGAGGGACTGCAAAAGACAGAGAGCGAGAGCGAGAGAGAGAGAGAGAGAGAGAGAGAGAGAGAGAGAGAGAGAGAGAGAGAGAGAGAGAGAGAGAGAGAGAGAGAGAGAGATACATTCACGAGACAGACAGCGAGATAGACAGAGAATCAAAAGAGAATGTGAGTGAGAGAGAAGTGAAGAAATAGTGTGTGTGTATGTGTGTAAGAGAGAGGGAGAGAGAATATGAGACAGAGAGAGAGCAAGAGAGAGAGAGAGAGAGAGCGAGAGAGTGAAATGAAGTGAACAGAGAGCTACAGAGAAATTCAGAAGACAGCGAGTGAGAGACAGAGAGAGAGACAGAGAGAGAGACAGAGAGACAGAGAGAGTACAACTGGGGGATGGATACATGACAGAAAAAGAGAGAGGCAGACCAAGAATGAAAAGAGAGTTTGAGTAATTGAGAGATACTGTACATAGACAGTATGTTAGAGAGAGAGAGAGAGAGAGAGAGAGAGAGAGAGAGTGTGCGTGAGAGAGTGGTTGAGCCAGGGAAAGTGAGAGAGCAAAAGTGAGAGAGAAAGAGCGAAAAATAGAGAGGGGAAAAAAAATCTCTCAGGGCTCGGAGCCCTGCATGGCGTCCCTCCATGGGCCTGGTTGTTTTGGCTCAGTCCCCCCTCTGCAACTGCGGGCCAGGCCAGGCCGAGCCCAGAGAGCCAGCCAGCCAGCCAGGCATCATCTGGAAATGTCATTAATGTGCTGTTCCAAATGTCCCCTGGACCGTGTGTTTACTTTTCTCCTAATGTACGAGGGGGTTTTGGGGCCACAAGCTAGGCGGTCCCACAGACACTGCGGTGACAGTGTGAACTGAAACAGCACTACCCCCCCTCCCCCTGCCGCCCCCGCCGCCTCCCTCCCTCTACTCCTCTCTGCTGCAACCAGTCACAGATATGGCTTTCAGGCCGACCAGAACGGAGCCGGTGTCGGTGCTCGCACCAGTTACGTTCGGCACTTAAGTGTTTGTCTGCGAACCGCCAGTGTTCATACCGGCCTCTGAACTTTTTCCGCACGTGACTGTGTTACCCGGATGAACCTGCTTACGACCACGCTGTCGTCACGGTTCGCAGAGAAAGACCTAGTATTTTGCGGTTCATATTGCGAACCAATTTTCCGGTTCGCGAACGCAAATATCTGTGGCGTGAACATGACGGTCGGTTCGCGATTAGGTGCGGGAACGGGCTCCAGCACGGTTCTCAGTCGGCCTGAATGCGCTACCAGTGAGCGAGCTCCTTGCAACGACAACAATAACAACGTAATCTGAACCCCATGAAGCCATCACCACCACCACCACCACCTGACCACCACACCACAGCCAAGGTTAGGCGCATGGACGCCAGTGTTGTGTTTTTCTTTTTGGGATTTATGCTACTGCAAAATTGATCCCCAGGTGAAAATTTGGCCAAATGACAGCGGCGTGTACAGTACACACAGACACACACAGACACACACAGACACACAGACACACACACACACACACACACACACACACACACACACACACACACACACACACACACACACACACACACACACACACACACACACACACACACACACACACACACACACACACACACACACACATTGACACAGACACACACAACAATGAGCCCCTTTGAGAGGGTCCCTCCCTAAAACTTGGCAGTACCTGGTGACTAACCAACCGCAAACCTCGTCCAGGCCTGCACTCAATCAGCAGTTTGCCATACTGTGGGGAATTAGTTCTCTGCCCTTTCAGCGTTGGGGTTGCTTGTAGTGGCCGCTGAAATTGATGCTCAGGGGGGCTATATTTTTTGTCTGGGTTGAAATCTGCCACCACACCACAACACACCACACCACACCACACTAGGGCCTGGATGGATGGGACAACCAACCAAGCCACTATTTTACTTATTTTATGGCTTCTTGGTGTTATTGCAGCTGTCCCTGGTGGTGATGTGTCCAAGTGGGGTGTCACGTTTCTGCAATGAGACTTCATCTTCTTCTACTACTACGTCTTCTATTTCTCCTTCTCCTTCTCCTTCTTCTTCTTCTTCTTCTTCTTCTTCTTCTTCTTCTTCTTCTTCTTCTTCTTCTTCTTCTTCTTCTTCTTCTTCTTTTTCCTCTTCTTCTTATCTGTCTCTGTCTGTCTGTCTGTCTTTCTCTCTCTCTCTCTCTCTCTCTCTCTCTCTCTCTCTCTCTCTCTCTCTCTCTCTCTCTCTCTCTCTCTCTCTCTCTCTCTCTCTCTCCCTCTCTCTCATATGCTTCACCACTGTGGTGATTCACTGCTGGTGGGTGGGTGGCAGTAGGATCCACTCACTAACTCCCCGTGGTCTGACTCTGTCTCTCTCTCTCTCCTACGGCCATTAATCACAATTGTCCCTATTAGTTACAGCGTTGAAAGCTCAGTGAGAGCCGTGCGTGGGCTGTCCTCCAAGGCATGCAAGTAACGTATGCCTGGGGTCGACACCTGTTCAGCGATGACAGAGGGGGGTGTTACGTGGTGGCAGTCATCCAATAAACATTTCCTACAGTTTACGTGTCCCTCGCACTGAATGAATGTCACCTCTGGCCCTGGTTTCTCACAATGACATCCTCCCCCGCCACCCTACCCCCACTTTAACAGGGAATGGGGGGACAAAAGTTTACCCAAATTAACTGACACCCCCTCCTCTTTTTACTGCTGGGGGTGAGGAAGGGATGGTAGGAAGATGAGACAGACTGGGCTTAGAGGGAGGACATATGAGGCCTTTTTTTGAACTGGTAGCCTCTAGTTTTTCCCTCCATTCCTCATTTGGTTGCTGGCTATTTCCCTAATGGAGGCACTGGCATATTAAGGTTCTCCACCTAGGTCACATTAAGTGTAATCTTCCCTGATGATGCTTATTTCCATGACAACAGGGACGCTGACAGCTTTGGCTGGGGCCGGCACACAGTCATCTGAAAGCCCCCCTGCAAAACCTAATTCATACAATTTCAGAATGTACAGAATGTAATCCCCCCCCCCCTCTCCTTGGGCCTGGGACAGCTGACCCCATTGCCCTCCACCCATTGGCTTCCCAGGAGTGGCAGTGGCGCCCCAAAAGGAGCTCTTAAAGATTTCATCAGCCTGTTGGAAATTTTAGACCATTTCAAAGTACTTTTTGAGGGATGACATGGCAGGGGTTTAGTGGGCATAGACTTCCAGGCATTTACAACTGATTAGCTAGGGTATAGCCTTTATTTGTGATGGCCATGCAGAGAGTGTGAACGAGCGTGCGTTCGAACGTGTGTGTGTGCGTGTAGGCATGTATATTTTCTGTTTCTGGCTGTCTTTGCTTTGAGTGGTATGTGTATGGGAATAATGTTTGCAGTCTCATGTCGCATAGTAGTTCATTATTTATGTTAAAATTTTGGAACATGGATGGATTCCCACAGAGAGAGAGAGAGAGAAAGAGAGACAGAGAGACAGAGAGAGAGCAAAAGCCAAAATAGCCAAAGAGTGATACAGTGAAATTGTGTAGGTGAAAGGAGTTAAGGGGATCGTTTTTGTGAGCTTGAGTGAGCCAGCCATTGAGCCTCCTTTTGGACATCATATCCCATAACTTTTATGCAACAATGTTCCAAGGAGCTGATCTATACATTCTGTGAGCCAACGCTGCAGCAAATATACCAAAGACAAGACAAATATCACCATCCCTCCAATCCCTACAGAAATGTATGGCTTGAGAGAAGAGAAGAGAAGAGAAGAGAAGAGAAGAGAAGAGAAGAGAAGAGAAGAGAAGAGAAGAGGCCATTTAGAGAATGCGGATCAATCCGCCGTCACAGTTTGACAGATTTGCCCGCAGTGTCCCCACACAACTCTCCTCCTCTCTCCCTAACACATCCCCCCACCCCCCCACTCTAGCTGTCAGTTCCCGCAGCATGAAAAGCAGTCTTTCAGGGGCCCGTTCGGTATGCTTTCAAAAGGGGCTGCCATGACAGTGACTCCCCGACGCAAGTGCCCTTATCAGTTTCCCATAATCAGATTACGGTGACATCCGTGGGACAAAAAGAACATTGCCTAAACAAAAAAAGAAAAAAGGAAAATGGACGCTTCCGGGATCCTGGCTGGCGCGGACCCCAGAGGGAGAAGGATAATATGATTTCTTGAAGTGGCCGTGAAAAGAAAGCACCCCACAATAATACAACCCCAGACACAGAGGCGCATAGCTTCACTAATGTAGTACGCTCCGCCCGCATCGTCCACATACATACATGCATGCGCGCACAGGGCCTCTACACATTGCATACATTTTGTTCTACACAGAGGTGCATAGCTATATGAAAGTCCACATGCTTCCTTCACATACTACATACTTTGCACACTGACTGCACACATGTACTTCGTCATATCTATCTATGATAGTACCCAAGGAACTTGGAAAATAGCGCTATGAAGGGCTATAAGGGCAGTCATGGGTGAGCGGTTAGGGCGTCAGACTTGCATTCCAGAGGTTGCCGGTTCGACTCCCGACCCGCCAGGTTGGTGGGGGGAGTAATTAACCAGTGCTCTCCCCCATCCTCCTCCATGACTGAGGTACCCTGAGCATGGTACCGTCCCACCGCACTGCTCCCCATGGGGCGCCACTGAGGGCTGCCCCCTTGCACGGGTGAGGCATAAATGCAATTTCGTTGTGTGCAGTGTGCAGTGAACACTTGTGTGCTGTGGAGTGCTGTGTCACAATGACAATGGGAGTTGGAGTTTCCCAATGGGCTTTCACTTTCATGAAAGTGCACATGCTTCCTTCACATACATACATTGCACACTGACTCCACACGTTGTATCTATCCATGATAGCAAGCCAAGGAACTGGAACACTGAAGGCCAATTCCAGTTTCTCCACCTACCTACACCTCCGCACATATTAGCATGCGAGTCTGGCTCCGCCAACCGTAAGTGGTACCTGCCTGCCTGCTCGCCTGCCTGCCTGCCCACCCGCCCGCCCAGGATTTGGCACTTAGGTAATGAGATGCCCGCAGCTGACAAGGCCGCTTGACTGCCGAAAATGCAGAGAGAGGTGATGGGGGGTGCGAGTAGAGGGAGAGAGAGAGAGAGAGAGAGAGAGAGAGAGAGAGAGAGAGATGGATAAAGAGAAATGAGAGAGAGAGAGATACAGAGGTGGCAGA
>NC_085866.1:43951642-43954142 GCF_034702125.1 Engraulis encrasicolus | reverse complement strand
GAGACAGACAGAGACAGAGACAAAGAAAGAAAGAAAGAAAGACAGAAAGAAAGGGCTGAATAGGAACAGAAAGTAAAGGAAAAGCAGAGAGAGAGACAGAGACAGAGAGAAGAGTAATAACAAAGAAACGTTGATCGAAAGGAAGGAAGACAGAGTGAGGCCTGCCAGCCTGTGTGCGTGTGCTGGAGTGCATGGTGGTGGTCATGGGGGTCTTTAGGAGGCAGGCAGGCGCCCTCCTCTCCTCTCCTCTCCTCTCCTCTCCTCTCCTCTCCTCTCCTCTCCTCTCCTCTCCTCTCCTCTCCTCTCCTCTCCTCTCCGCTCCTCTCCTCTCCTCTCCTCTCCTCTCCGCTCCTCTCCTCTCCTCCACTCCCCTCCCCTGCAGCCTTGACAGATGTGGATTGGGCCCAGTACCTGAGTGGCAGCTCTGCTGTCCAATCAGGGCCAAGATAATGGAGGTGATGAATGGGACAGGAAGAGAGATGAGAGTTTTGGGGAGTTAGTCAGTTGGCTCGGCAGCCTGTGGAGACGCTGTGGTAGATCCCTCTTCCTCTCACTCACACCCTCTGTGTGTGGCTCACACGCACGCACGCACGCACGCACGTACGCACGCACGCACGCACGCACGCACGCACGCACGCACGCACACACATCCATACACACACTTATGTCCACACTCGGGCACACAAACATAAACACACACACACACACACACACACACACACACACACACACACACACACACACACACACACACACACACACACACACACACACACACACTCACACACACACACCACACACACGCACACTCTCCCTCCTTTGGACACACATGTCATCTGTTTCATATCTTCAAACAGCTCAGGGGAAGGTACTGATAAGACGCAGCAAGAGGATACAGGGTGTCAGATGGATCTGCTTTCTCTCCTTTTGGTGTCCTTATGTAGTCCAGCCAACTTCTGTGTGTGTGTGTGTGTGTGTGTGTGTGTGTGTGTGTGTGTGTGTGTGTGTGTGTGTGTGTGTGTGTGTGTGTGTGTGTGTGTGTGTGTGTGTGTGTGTGTGTGTGTGCGCGCGCACACACCCCTCTCTGCGTATTTGTGTGTTACTTGTTTAGAAGTAAAAGTCAGTTTGGAAGTTTAAAAGTCAGTTCCAGCGCCATCTAATTCTGGCAGGCTATTACCTGTGTGTGTGTGTGTGTGTGTGTGTGTGTGTGTGTGTGTGTGTGTGTGTGTGTGTGTGTGTGTGTGTGTGTGTGTGTGTGTGTGTGTGTGTGTGTATGTGTGTGTGTGTGCGTGTGTGTGTGTGTGTGTGTTTGTGTTGTTGTGTGCTGTGCTGTGCTGTGCTGTGGTTTGCTTCGCTTGAGATTGATGGACAACTTGTGTGGGCTGACCGCAATTTTTTTTGTTTCCTCAACAAACTAGGATTTATTGCAGGAGCAATGAGTTTTAATTAACCCCAATTGTTATTAATGGTGTGCTTAGGAAATTACCCTAGCCAATAAATACCCCCGGCTTCATCCAATCCAATCCCTCCCCTGCAGAGACTTGCACGCACGCACGCACACCCACCCACCCACACACACACACACACACACACACACACACACACACACACACACACACACACACACACACACACACACACACACACACACACACACACACACACACACACACACACACACACTGGCCCCACATACGGGCCCCACACGGCCATATGTGTCTGTTTTTCAAAGTAGTAGCACTAGTTAAAAAACAGCTCACTCCACGCCAGTAAAAACACTGTACAGTTTTCCTTCCTTCCTCGCTGCAGGCCAAATCATTCACTGACACTAGAAAGTTGCTTCCCCCCGTTTCTTTGGCATACTATGCAGTATTCTGATAATAATGACAAAATTATTCCTACCACATCTCATACTCCTAGTAATTAAAGGGCGGGACGTCTCTTCCCCGACCGACTGCACAGCGCACAGTGGAGGCTTTATTGTCATTTAAAAGCCTCATTACCATAAGACAAGCAAACATTATGCTAATGCCATTAGAAATGAGCTGTAATTGAAGCTTTTTTGGATGGGCCACATGAAGATTTGAATGTAGAGAAGGGGAAGATGGGCATGTGTGTGTGTGTGTGTGTGTGTGTGTGTGTGTGTGTGTGTGTGTGTGTGTGTGTGTGTGTGTGTGTGTGTGTGTGTGTGTGTGTGTGTGTGTGTGTGTGTGTGTGTGTGTGTGTGTGTGTGTGTGTGTGTGTCTGAATGCCCATGCCTGTGTGTGGTGATAGGTAAACCTAATACAGTTTTTCTCGATTGCCTCCACACAAGTTCTGGTACTTCACACACAATTCTCGGAACATCTCACCCATTTCCCAACTCCCCTAACCAATGTCACTGAACACTAAACACAATTCCTACTTAACACTCAAATTCCAGTTTTAAAACACACTCTTTTCACACCATTACACACAAGTCTCTGGATTACACTCAATTTTCATAAAGAAAAACACTGGG
>NC_085866.1:43941642-43944142 GCF_034702125.1 Engraulis encrasicolus | reverse complement strand
CACACACACACACACACGCACGCACACAAACAGTCTGAGACTGTGGACTCACTTGGGGCTCCCATGGGGCCTGTGCTGCCTCCACGAGCCCACGGATGCTGCATTATTAAGCTCATTGATTCGGTGCGCTGCCTTGGCCTACAAGCCTCTCAGACAGGGAGCTGTCATGGCCGATAGAGGAAGATGGCTTTTGCATGGGTGGCTCAACGGGTCCTAGTGTCTTTTTCTCTCTCTCTTTTCAAACTTTTGAACTTGGACACGTCCAAGATGTGACTCAATTCACTACCATCTCGAAAGAGGAAAACACCATGTGCCCGCTCAGAAATTTCGTCCTACAGGAGGACAGTTTTCGCATTGGTGGCTGAACAGGCCTGGGTGCTACTTTTTTTCTCTTGGAAACTTTTGATTTTGATTCCTACAAGTTAGACAGAGAAATGGCTTGTACTATGCCAGAAAAAAAATGTTATTGTTATTATATTATTGTTAAAATAGTTATTGAAAAGTTAACTATCGTATTACTACACTACTATGACATAACACATAGCCTTTAATAATGCGCTATGACTTGGTCAATGCCATTCTGGTAACATCAAACACCGTGTCTTAACGGGCTAAAAGAGGAAAAAGTGTGTGTACCATCCCAGTCAAAAGACCTCTCTTCTTTATGTTGTTGGGCACAGTTTCAAGATGTGACTCGAAGCTCAAAATGGAAACAGGAAATTAGCCGGCTGTGTCTGCCATCCTAGGAATCCCAGAAAAGGAAATCTCCTGATGTGTTACAGTGTGTGTCACTGCAACAGTGCACCGTACACTACAGAAATAGAATGGCCAAATGGGGCTTCACCGCTAGCCACGGAAGCCCTTAAGTTGAAGCAAAGTCAAGGAGCGGGGGGGCTCTTGCTGTGGAAAGTCAGGCCAGCGTGATTGATGCGCCGCTTTGAGAGGAAATCAATTAGGGAGAGTCCATGACCTCTGGCAGGCAGGAGGAACGCTCCGGCAGACAGGCTGGGAGGCTGGGAGGCTAAGGCTGAGGCTGGGGCTTCACACTTTTAGGTGGGGGCTACAATGAATGTGTTACATTACGTAAAGTAAAAATGCGTCAAACGACATTGAAAAGAATGGCCTACTATTTTTCCAAAATGTTTGTTGCTCTGCCATGTCTGGTGTAGCCAGTCCCATTGATTATAGTGGAAGCTGGACTGCATAAAAACATGCCCTTTCTAGCTGCCACAGGTGGGATGGGATGGTGAGCTTAAGAGATTTGAGTTAACTTTATTAACCTCTTTTTATGTGTTAAGCATTCCAACGCCGATAATCGTAATCCTAACTTTGACCCTCATCCTTAACCTTTAGCCCTTTCGCCCTGACCCCTCCCTTGACCTTCTTTTCAAAGCCAGCCAGTGTTAAAACTCAAGGCTAAGGTTTGGGCTTTGCATTATGGGTTAGTGTAGTCAGTGATGCAGGACGTAACAACAACGTAACAACAAAGACCTATGATGGTGAAGTCCGATCCGTTCAGTCCTAATGCCATGTCTAGAGGCATCCTGTAGCCTCATAATGCAATCAGTGGGACACTGGGACACTGTACTCGTCATTGAAAAGACTACTGCCATAGCACTACACTACTACAACAGCACAAGAAGTACACAGATCATTGCCATTCTAGTAACAGCTCATTTAGAACAGACAGGGTCCATTTCTTAAGAGTTTAACCCAGTAGACATGGCCCCTGCTGCAATTAGCTGTTACAAGAATGGTAGTGACCATGTATTACTGTATTGCTGTATGTATTATGGTGACCAAGTATTACTCTACTCTCTCTGGTATTACTGTATTACTGTATGTATTATGGATACTGTATACTGTACTGCAGTGGTTCTTAACCTTTTTTCCTTAATGCACCCCCTTGCCTGTGCCCAAGACAAGCTGCGCACCCCCAACCCAAACTTCTACATGTGTATATACTAAATATGACTTAGGTGATTAATTACAATGATTCTTGCCTGAGACATTTGTGAATACCTTAATGACTTTACATGGAGACCAAAAATGTTTTAATTTGATTTTGATTTGGCCTAATTATATTGTTGGCTAGTAGAATTTTTGGTCATAACCTCAACTCAAATAAAAATCCGCGCACCCCCTGAAATCTCTGGCGCACCCCCAGGGGGTGCCCGCACCCCAGGTTAAGAACCACTGCTGTACTGTATACAGTACTGTACTGTACTGTACTGTATATTGTACTATCACCATGGTGTAGTGCTATGGTTGCTACATTTTTTCAGTGACTATTCCAGCATTCCACTGGTGTAACGGCGTGCATGAAGTGGCTATCTCCACACAGCTCTTCCGCTGCCATTGCCATGACTCTGGCTGTTGGAGGTAGCGGTGGTGTTACCTCCATGGCTTTGGCTTTGACTTCGGCTGCCCCAGTGCTGGATCTGTCAGGGGCGAGGTTTCAACAGGACGGAGGGATGGAGCAGCAGCAAGCGGAGGTGCC
>NC_085866.1:43921642-43934142 GCF_034702125.1 Engraulis encrasicolus | reverse complement strand
TGTGTGTGTGTGTGTGTGTGTGTGTGTGTGTGTGTGTGTGTGTGTGTGTGTGTGTGTGTGTGTGTGTGTGTGTGTGTGTGTGTGTGTGTATTCAAGAGAACAGTCATGTGAGTGTATGTTTGTGTTTGTTTGCACGCACTTGTGTGTGTGTCTTTGTGGGTTTTTTTGTGTCTGAGTGTGCGCGCATGCATGCATGTGCACGACTGAACAAGTAAGTGAATGCTCTCATGTAAAACAAGCCTGCAATCATTTGCATGTTAGGTAGACACTAGTGTCTGTCTTGGAATAAATTACTGTATCATTAAGATGAGTTGCTGCCTGCCTCTTCACTGCTGCTTCTAGTGTGCTCAGGAAGCCAGACTAAAAAGCATGGAGAGTTACCGTACAAACTGCAGAGTCGTGAATCTTTTTTTCTTTTCTTTTAAATATTTATTTTTTTGCCTTTTGTAGAGATACAGTATAACAGTCGAAGATGGTGACAGGAATTGAGCTGGAGAGAGATAGATGGGGAAGGCTCAGGAAATGACCTCTGGCCGGAATCGAACCCGGGTCCTTGGTATGGCACACGAGCCCACTGAGGCACGTCGCCCAGTGAATCTTTTCTACGCATGCACTGTGCCGATTTCAATTTCAACAGCTCTGCCCATTGTAATGACTCTCACTGACTGTGAAATAGCAGTAGCAGCTGAAATGAAAGCATTTTTTTCTGATCCAAAATGGTAAAAAAAAAAAAAGATCCATCTCATTTGTCTTGGATCGGCAGCCTGACTGATTTGGCAGTGTGGCAAATTAATTGACTTTGTCTCTTTCGCTGAAAGCTCATTCATCGACCCAGTCTGAATCCATTCCTATTTTATAACAATAAGAGAAAAAACTCTATTGTGCGTCTCTAGCTCCCTATGCAGATATGGGAAGAAGATATGTGAGCTTAGCTTGATTTCTTTTTTTTTTCCTCTCCCGCTGCGACTTCATTTAAACTTTCAAGCAAGCTGCACAGGGGTTTAGGATGTCAGAAAATGTTTTCCCCAGGCACGAGGCTTCGCTGTATCAAAGTGACCAAACAAAATGAGTGTTTGAGTAATGATAGTTGGTCTTTAAGAAAGAAAGAGAGATTGCCGTTTGAAATCAAAGCACCGCCCGGGGTCGATAAGTCTGATAAGGACTGTTAAATTAACATACTGGCAGATTTCGCATGCATGTTCAGCAGGGAAGCCGATGGGGTGGGGGGCAAGATGGCCAGTTCTCACTGGCCCAGGGAAAGAGCAGACCCAGAATTGGCTCTTCTTTGCTTTGTATTTATTGGGTGGGGGGGCACTTCAGAGGACTTTGTCCTGGGCCCAACCAAAGCTGTCAGCAGCCCTGATGTTCAGTACGGAAGTTCGTGGGAATTGGGGTAAAGTGTTGCCGTCTCGCATAAGGGTTTTATCAGCTGAGGTCAGCCATTAAAAGTATTTTCTGAATGAAACCAGCCTGTCCCTTTCATGACCTTCCAGGGTTCCTTTACGTAACATTCAGTAGAGCTCGACAGTAAATCAAGCCGGAGAGACCCATGACGAGCAATAGCTGCTGAACACTGATATGTGCGTCAGTTCAAATACACAGTACTTTTGCAGAAAGGCCTCTGCATGCTTGGAATGGTACAGCCAGGGCCGTTGACAGCCTCAGCTGTGCCCAGGACAAAGTCATCTGAAGGCCCCCCCTTACCTTATCATAGTATGTAATAAGGAAACATTCTCCCTTCCCTGGTTCCTGGGCCCAGGACAATTGACCCCTTTGACCCCAATTGACTCCCCCCCCTCCTGTCGGATTGCCTGGGTACGGTTTACAGGACTGCTCAGCAAAGCATTACTAAAGATCACACTTAGCCAAAGAGCAACATGGCCTGCATGTCTCGTCTATGTGTATATTATGGTGGCGGTGTTTTCTTGTGGGGGAGGGAGGGAGGGTTGGTGTGGAGCCGGGGTGTGTTAGGGCCCGTTGGCTCAGGTTTATGCATGGAGGCTCAGTGCAAAGCGCTGGGTGTTTGTCAGTGCCTGGGACACGCATGCTAGTTTGACCCGTGACAGACCCCCATTACTCTCTCCCCTCTCCCTGGAGGGCACTCGCTCACGTCTCACTGCTGGGGCTCAGATTTATGAAAAACAGTGATGGACTGACTTCCGCTGTGGGGGCAAGGAACCACCTTCACCACCTTAAATTTGCTTTCCTATCGCTCTGCGCTCGTCTTTTACCTCCGGCCCACCTTTTCTTTAACGCTCCTCTCCTCTCCTCTCCTCTCCTCTCCTCTCCTCTCCTCCTCTCCTCTCCTCTCCTCTCCTCTCCTCTCCTCTCCTCTCCTCTCCTCCTCCTCCTCCTCTCCTCTCCTCTCCTCTCCTCTCCTCTCCTCTCCTCTCCTCTCCTCTCCTCTCCTCTCCTCTCCTCTCCTTATCTTCACTCCCTTGCCTGTGACTTCTACAACTCAAGCTCTCCTCTCCTCTCTTCTATTCTCTACTCTTCCATCCTTCCCGCCGCCTCTCACCTCACCTCTCCTTCCTCCAGTCACCTCCACAACTTCAGCTCCCCTCCCTGTAGTCCCAGCCTCTGTCCCTGCCCCCTTCCCCGCCCCGATCTTGTTCCCAGTCACGGTTGGCCTCCTCTGCCCTGCTAAAGATTAAAGCACAGGGAGGAGAGAGTCGAGTCCTGGGGCTGTGTGGGTCAGTCTGCATGGTCCAGCATGTCCAGACACTGAAGGTGGCAGTAGCTCCGTCAGCTACCGACCTCCGAGCTCTCAGCACTGAGCAGGGGATTGAGTAAGAGTGGGGTGGTCCTGGTCCCCCGTGAGACACGACGCTGATGTTTTCATAATTTCATTAGCTCAGCTGTTTGAAGCACAACATTGTTTTGATTTAGCACTTCCTGAGTTTACAAGCTGAGAAGGAGTGCATTAATCATTATTATTCCTCTCGAAGTTGTTTTTTTGAAGCCCCACGAAGCCTTAAAAGAAACATTTTCTGGCTCCACATATATTTTTTTCTTCAGACCATCTTGTTTTGTTTTGTTGTGTTTCGTTCCAACTCTCTGACTCTTAACTGTCTGACTCATTGCCTGTCTGTGCGTGTGACATAGGATATACAATCGGGAAAAATAGAAACGACAAACTTTGTTTGGTTTTGTTGTCTTTCTCACCGACATACTCTCTTCTCTTGAAAGAGAGCCTTGTTTCTGGACACAGCCCCCTCAAGATGAAACACCCCATAACTAAGTCTCACCTAACAAACAGGGTCACCTTTTTTCCCAGGCTCCAGCTCTCTATGTGTCTGCTTATGTGTCTGCAGTGTTTTACAGCCTGGGAGGAGAGCGCTTGGGTGAGGGAGGTCAGGGAGAGGTGTCGGGTCGCGCTCCTCTGGCCAGGGTCGGCGCCTTCAAGCAAAACAGCTGGAGCCGAAAATAGAGTGATGGAGGGAGGAGGGAGGGAGGAGGGAGGGATGTCGCTTTCTGGCGAACTTGGGAACTCTGGGATATGACCTCCATTATACCATTTATGTAACCCTTCACTTCATGTCTGCTCCTGGAGGAAGTGATATTGCTGTGCTACTACTGAGACAGAGAGAGAGAGAGAGAGAGAGAGAGAGAGAGAGAGAGAGAGAGAGAGAGAGAGAGAGAGAGAGAGAGAGATGGAAAAAGAAAGAGAAAGAGAAATGGAAAGAGAAAGAGAAAGAGAAAGAGAGACAGAGAAGAAACTGGTAGGGCGAGAGCGAGGCTCCATGGATTTGAATGGGAAATGAGAGGCTAGAGACCACTGAGGAGGAGTTTCACCTCAACAGTGTGAATGCATGCTGGTATAAATCTCAGACTGCCTGTTCAAAGAAAAACACATGATGCAACCCTACACCTATTCTCACTTGTGCACAAGTCACTGTATTTATTTTTATTTATTAGCTTCACCTAAATCGCTAATTAATTAATCTGTCCCGTTTTCTGATTAGAGGTTGGCTTGATTAAGTTCACCCGTGACTGCATTGCCATCCATAGATGTTTGCAGCAGCCTGAGACTCAGATGTTTTCGATTTCAGATGGCAGTGTTGACAGAATTACAGTTTAATGTAATTATGTTCCCCCAGTTTTTCTTCTCTTTCCCCCTTTTCCTTTTCTGCTGATGAGACAGCCAGTAGGCCTTTCGCCGATACTGATGACTCTCTGCAAGCGCCTCCAGATACTTAGCCACATTTTTTCCACTGCTCATGTTGTTGTCTGGCCCTTTCTCTCTGTCTCTCTCTTTCTCTCTCTCTCTCTCTCTCTCTCTCTCTCTCTCTCTCTCTCTCTCTCTCTCTCTCTCTCTCTCTCTCTCTCTCTCTCCCTCCCTCTCTCTGTAGTTTACCTGGCGGCATGGATGGATGGCCGCATATTTCTCAACAAAGAGCCTCTTTCTCTCCTCCCAGTGGTGGTGGTAGCGGTGTGTGGAGGTGGAGGTGGAGGTGGAGGGATGGATGGGTAGGGTGGGCGGCAGCTAAAAAGGCCCGGTGATGGTGATGGTGGAGCCCAGAAGTCTTGCTGGACATCCTCAGTGGCGTCAGGCTAGTGGCAAGACAAGGAGGCAACGTCACGTCTGGCTGGGAAGGAGGAAGGTGGATGAAGAGATGGAGAATGAAGATGGATAAGAAAGAGGAGGAGGAAGAGGTGGAGGGATGAGGAGAAGTAGGAGGAGGAAGAAGTGGAAGAATATGAGACGGAGTAGAGGGAGGCTGGAGGAGGAGGAAGAAGAAGATAAAGACGTAGGTGGAGGAAGAGGAGGAGAGGGAGGAAGAGGAGGAGGAGGAGGAAGAGGGGGAAGAAGAAAGGCGGAGGGGACGGGTGAAACTCGGCCTTGCTGGGCCCCGGCGCGTCCGTGGGATTTTGGGTCTTTGAAGATCCAGCTATTAGCTGTCATCCCCTATTAGGCCCATACAGTACCTGCAGGCTACGTGGCTGGGCTGGGTTACATTTCGCCCCGCCCTCAAAGAGCAAAGGAATGACAGGGAAAATATGAGGGGATGAGTGAAAGATAGGAGGGAATGAGAGAGAGAGGGAGAGAGAGAGAGAGAGAGAGAGAGAGAGAGAGAGAGAGAGAGAGAGAGAGAGAGAGAGAGAGAGAGAGAGAGAGAGGCAGATTGAGAGAGAGAGAGAGTATAGAGAGAGGCAGATTGAGAGGTAAAGAAAGGGAAGCAGGGAGAGTGGGAGGGAGAGAGCAAGAAGTTAGAGAGGGAGAGAGAGACATAAAGCAATGTAGAGGCAGAGAGAGAGAGAGAGAGAGAGAGAGAGAGAGAGAGAGAGAGAGAGAGAGAGAGAGAGAGAGAGAGAGATTCAGAGGTAAATGAAGGTAGAGGGACAGGGAGAGTGGGAGAGAGCAAGAAGGTAGAGGGGGAGAGAGAGACACAGATTGAGACATAAAGTGATATGGAGGCAGAGAGAGAGAGAGAGAGAGAGAGAGAGAGAGAGAGAGAGAGAGAGAGAGAGAGAGAGAGAGAGAGAGAGAGAGAGAGAGAGCGAAAGAGAGAGAGAAGAGGAAAAAAGAAGGGAGTGGGTGGGAGAGGAAAATTAAATTGTACTGGATCCTGCATGCTTATTGCATTAAGTGCAATCAATAAATTCCCTTTTTGTGCTCTGGCTCTGGCTCCCCCCCCCCTCCCTGAATCTCAATAAAGTAGAGTGCTCTCTCTCCCCCTAATGAAGATTGCTAAAGAACTTGATTACTTTTAGTGCCTGGTGAGGCGGGGGCCACTGACTGTCGTTTCCCCTGTGTGGCAGGCAGCACAACCACTTGCTCTGGCCAAGGCCTATAACGTACACACACGGCCCTCGTATATATTTTTCCCATGCAGACTATCCAGTCTCCCTTCTAACAGGGACAGGGCTACTGTAAACTGGTGCACCCTTTTTTATTTGTTGACTTAGTGGTAGAGGAGGAAAAAAAAAGTTCAGTCAAAAGAGAACTTTTTTTTTTTTATTTCTCCAGTGTTTTTGTTAAGATTATGACAGACCTTGCAACTCTGCAGCTCCCACCGATAAGCCCAGTGGCAAGCAGAGACCATGCCAGATCTGAGAGATGTCCAAGTTCGCCTCGCTGCAATCTCTGCGGCGGATCGTTCAAAACAAAACAAAAAAAACAAAACAAAAACAACAGCAGCAGAAGAAGCTGGAATGAAACAGTGCACCACAACCCTCTAGGTCTAGGTATTGGCAGTTTGTCTCCTGGCATTTAGCAAAGCCCAGCAGCGGAATCGAGTTACGTCTTGATTTACTCGCCGGGGTCTTTCTCGATGACTCTGCCTTCTGCCATTCATTTGCCATGAGGTTGCAATCGACGAAAATGCAGAGCAGAGTAGAGCCGAGATAGAGCTCCTGTTGATGTACCACTCTGCTTTTCATATCTGGCCAAGCAGAGGGGGAGCATTGATTTTGGATAGGCTCTGATCAACCCTGCCTTCAGTTATATTCTTCACTGTTTGTTGTTGCTGAGAGAGAGAGAGAGAGAGAGAGAGAGAGAGAGAGAGAGAGAGAGAGAGAGAGAGAGAGAGAGAGAGAATAGAATAGAATAGAATAGAATAGAATGGAATGAAATGGAATGGAATGGAATGGAATGGAATGAAATGGAACGGAACGGAACGGAACAGAACGGAAGAGGAGAAATTCCTTATAATCCAACCCCTTACAGTTATTTTGCAGGGTACTGGTTACAGTCCCTGGAGCAATTGTGGGGCTAGGCGCCTTGCTCAAGGGCTCTTACGCCTTGGATGGAGGTGTAGGGAGAGGTAAGGGTGGAATTCTAACCATTAGGTCACAGCTGCCCCACATATAACTAACTATAAGATCAGGGAGCACCACTGTGGCCTCATCATATACGTACAGCGTTCCACCAGTGGAGTTCTCTACTAGTCGTTGAAAAGTCTAAACTACCATAGCACAAAAAGACTATCTACCTAACACTACACAGAATATTGATTAATACATGATGACTTTGTCTTTGCATTATGTTAAGAGGAAATTTATATCAGGAGCCACGTCTTAAGAGACTAGTTCAACAGACTAGAGGGTAGAGGAAGTGCATAAAGAGAACTCTCTCTCTCTCTCTCTCTCTCTCTCTCTCTCTCTCTCTCTCTCTCTCTCTCTCTCTCTCTCTCTCTCTCTCTCTCTCTCTCTCTCTCTCTCTCTCTCTCTCTCTCTCTCTCTCTGGGTACCAGACTCCTCCCCTGTCTGGACTGGGGAGTTTTGAAGTGAACCCGACCTCTTTCCCATGAAGGGTAGAACTACTCAGGCCACCGTCTCGCTTCGGTGGCTGCACGTGTGTGCCAGACGCGATGCGTATCAAGGTGAGGTGGAGGGGGGGCAGAGAGGAAGAGCGATGTTTTGTCTAGGGCCTCTCCCGAATATGCAGGTTATCGGCTCATCACGGCTCCAGCTGGATGATAGCAGAAGAGCCCTGTGTACTCACCTTCGCCCCCCTGTCCTGCTCTCTTCTCCTGTACATCTCTCTCTCTCTCTCTCTCTCTCTCTCGTGCGCTCTCTCTCGTGAGCTCTCTCTCTCTCTCTCTCTCTCTCTCTCTCTCTCTCTCTCTCTCTCTCTCTCTGTCTCTCTGACTGTCCTACCTCATCACTATGGTGTGATCTAGAAACAATGTTTCAGAAAAAAAATATCGAATGAAGTCTTGGCACGTTTTCTCCCACCTCACCTATCTCTTTAAATTTGCAGAGACTGGGGTTGGGTGGGTGGGTTTGCTCCATTTCCTGGGTGACTGACCCCCTTTTATAATGTAATGAAGTGTTTTTTTCACACTGACTCCACATAGGAGTCCCATCTTTGGTGTGTGTGTGTGTGTGTGGGTCCGTCTGCCCCCTCTGCTCTGCTCTGAGCTGGAGCTGGAGCTGGAGCAGGCCCAGCGCACCTGAGCAGATCATTAGCCCTGTCTTAATCCCCGCCCGCCTGCACGCCTGCCTGCCTGCCTGCCTGCCTGCCTGCCTGCCTGCCTGCCCGCCTCCTCTGGAGGAGCCGTTTCTTTGGCTTTAAATGGGGTCAGCCTGGATTGCCTCCCCAAGGGCCTCGAAGAAAGGAGAGGCAATGAGAGAGAGAGAGAGAGAGAGAGAGAGAGAGAGAGAGAGAGAGAGAGAGAGAGAGAGAGAGAGAGAGAAGAGAGATGGAGGGTGGGATGGAGGGAGAGAAAGAGATAAAGACAGAGACATAGACACAGTGAGATGGAGAAAGAGGAGAAAAGAGAAGAAAAAATAGGAAGGGAGAGAGGGAACGAGACAGAGAGACACGTAGAGGGAAACTGAGAGAGGCAAAGGAAAGAAAGGAAAAAAATAGGAAGATACCTGTAGATACATTTCTCAAAAGTAGAATCCAACTGATTCAACACTGTAATCAGGACCTCATGTTTCTTTAATCTTCACCGTAAAATGCTCCTTGTCTTGTTTCAGTAAACGTGTTGAGTTTTGCGCCATCTCCCATTGCAGCATGCTCAAGGTATGCGATCTCTATCCCCCTGGTGCCACCTTCAAAGATGTGAGACTAAAAAAGAAAGAAAAAAAGAAGAAAGCAAAACAACAACAACTACAGATGATATGAGCACTTGTTACACCGCCTCTCCCTTTTCCTCTCCTTTTGCGTTTCATCTCATTCATTGCTGCGTTTTCCTTCTGTCGGCAAGCGTTGTCGTGCATTGTTATTCACGCCAGAACGCGTGGCGCTAGCGAAGGAAGCCACATTATTCCCGCCTCATTGGTATTCCAGGCCGCCGGTCCTGACGGGTCCAGACAGTGCTATGGCAGTCTTTTGGTTTAAATATGCATGAAGGCAAAAGGTGACTTCCCTTAGCCAACAGCTCGCGCTTATCGCCGGCAGGAGAATAAGGAATCTGCTGGCCAAATTATACGTGTGTGTGTCTTCCAAAGGCCGTAAATATCTCAGTGAAGTGTGGAACTCTTTTGTGTCCCATCAATGCACAGATGAAGCCTCGTATATAAGATGGATACCTCCAGCTTCCGCTGAAGCCCCCTAGGCAGTGAAATGAATTGACAGCAACGGGCAAGGGATGATTGTTACGCCTTTTTCTGTTGCCCACAGACATACATCCACAATAAATAGAGGTGTGCATCTGGTGTTTGAATTACACGGTGCTTTATGCGATGAATTATGGGGCAGCAGCCGTCTGGCTTTGCTTTTAAAACAGGGGGGCCACATTTCAAAAGCCAAAATGGAAAGTGCTGTGCGATGGCAGTTTGATTGCCGGGTCTTTCCTGAGTGTATCATTCTCTCTCTCTCTCTGCGTTCTTTGTTGAGTGTACATTTGATCAGCTCTCCGGCTCCCCAGACGCCGCCGCAGATCTCTTGTGATGATGATGATGATGCATATGTTTTATTTCTGTAACTATGAGCTCATGCAATGAACAGCAGCATCCTAACATATCCTCTCTCTCTCTCTTTCTCTCTCTTCTTCTCTTTCATGTACCATCTCCGGCCCCTGTGCTGTGCGAACCATCATTCAGGTAAGACGCTCAAATTACTGTCTTCCATTCGTAATGAGATGTAATCCATCCATAGCACACATGTTGACGCTCCACTCAATACAACATCTAACACTATCTCATCGGACTCCATCATCTGTAACTGAAGCACTTATTTGCCATCCTCTCATATCTCTTACGAAAGGCAATTTAGCCGCCCTCTGGTTGGTTTGGTTGGTACAGTTCGCCCACTCAGTGTCCATTTGTACTGTGAGGTCACAGTGTAATAAGCAGCTTAGTAGAGATTCCCCTTTTTGTGCGAGAGAAACATGTGGAACTTGTCTACCATGGTCTGCCATGGTCATGGCACACTGTACGGTACATGGCCGTCGTTCCTCCTCTTTGAAGTGGTTGGAGAGAGCACGTTTCCTTCCTTATTTTATGTTGCTGTTTGCCACTCCCATCCTGCCTCCTTGTATCCTGGCCCTCATCACGGGGCCGATGCCGAATGCCACTGGGAAACGGCTCCTCCAGCCGAGAGTGCCAGACAGATAATCAGACATAGAGCAAGGCTCTGGGGGGTGGTGGGGGGTAGTACTACTTTTGTCAGGTCTATTTTGGCAGGTGGAAGATAGGGTAGTGGCGGGACAGAGAGAGAGGAAGATAGAGAGAGAGAGAGAGAGAGAGAGAGAGAGAGAGAGAGAGAGAGAGAGAGAGAGAGAGAGAGAGAGAGAGAGAGAGAGAGAGAGAACGCTCTGTCTTCAATTTGGTTTCATGAGCTCTGAGATGAGACTACCGCGCTCAGGGTGGATGTGATCACAAAAAGAGGGGAGAGCAGAAAGGAAGGAGCAGGATGGTGCTGCAGCGAGCTGTACTGTGTCGAATGGCTGGAAACCAGGCCGCCAGACTCTCCACCATTCATGGCAGCAGAGCGCAGCCTAGCAGCTGAGAACAGGCTTTTGTCGTCCCCCCTCTCCATTATTGTATTTTAAATCTGATTTCCATAGGATGCCTGTGTCGCCTACGCTGCCAGCTCTGCCAGCTCTGCTCTCTCTGCTATCTGCTCCCATCACACGCAAAGAGACCAAGAAGGCGCATGACAGTGGTGATCTGTGCGTTTGTTTTGGGAAGACAGCGCTTTGCATAAGCCTCGACAATACAACCCAACCTGCTTGGAGAGAAAAAAGGCTAAAGATAGACAGGAGGCAGACACATGAACAAGCAAACATGGTGGGAAGTTGTACAGTGATATCAGTGAAGTGGCGGGTGCTGGGCTGGGAGCACCCTCCCTTGAGAGAGAGAGAGAGAGAGAGGGCCTTTTGTCATGTATATGACAAAGCGGAGAGCAGTCTAAACAAGCTGCGTGCGTCTCCTTTAGCAGGAGATGACGGAGTGAGTCTTTCATGCTGCCGAAGCCCCGGAGCCCTTGGCCTTCCTATCAGCAACAATATCCGTTCTCTCTCAATGCCACACCTCGCTGTCACGACAGAGTACAAGTGTACAGTCGGAGGAAGCTGTAAATGAAATCTGTCTGTTCGTCTGACCTTCCATCTGTTCTTGCACGTCTGTCCTTCAAGGGGGGGGGCGGGGAGATGTACCAGTTTGTTTTTGGCCCAATTCTTGATGCTGCATACACCTCACTGTCAAAACAGAGCCACTGTCTTGGGCCCAGTTCCGAGACCCTTCTCTGCCTTCCCAGCAGGGAACACCGCCATCCGGCTGTCAGGCCTCCATAAAGGCCCGTAAAAAGGCGAGACAGAGGTGTTAGCGGAATGCTAATGCTCGCTTCAGTCACTTTGTGTCAGTATTTTTTTTTCCTTCGGGGGTCTGATTAATCAAACTCTCCACCGGTCAGTTACGGAATTAAGTGTGTCCATTGAGTGCGTCCTTATTTGTCTTTGAGAAGTTCTTTAAAAAAAAGAGCAAAGAGGGAAAGGGACGGAGACGGATGGCAGTTATTTTAATATGCTGCGGTGGTTTCGTTGCCAAGGGTAGCCACCTCATCACTATATTTAAGCAACAGGACTGTAGTGTCATCTGCAAGCAGTTCATCCATTATGGGCTTTTTACCAATTAATCAGATTTATATGCCGGTCCTTCAGTCTCTCTCGCTCCGTAGACTGTTTCAAAACAATTTATGAAGCGGCTCCGTTCCCTGGTGGAATTTTAAAACTTTCCAATCAATATTGATACCCCTCCCTTCCCCATTCTCTTGAGCTGAATGTCTTGTTGAGTAAAGAAAAAACAAATGCCTGCTCGTCTTTCCTAATTGGATCAAATATCCATCTAAAAAACCTCTTTGTTCTTGAAACACTTTAGAAAGTTGAGTTGGGCAGGGGAGGACGACAGAGACAGAACAGCGAGCCTGAAAAGTTCCCCTCGGATCAATGATCGATGTCCGCCGTCTGACTTACGTTGACACTGACACTAAAATCCATGGAGCTAGAGGATCGATCCTTCAAGCTTGTGGGTGTGTGCCGATGGATGTGAAGGCTGGGCTGGGCTGTGCTGTGCTTTGCATTGGGACACACGAGGCCCAGCACTGCATCACCTCTGTCAGTCAATGCAGCCAGCCAGCTAGCCAGCCTTCCAGCCAGTCAGGCGTCCAAGTTTACATTCCTCTTAGTGACGTTTCGTCCGATGAAGTTTTGTCACTTGGCTAGAGTCGAGTTCTCGCCATTGTCAGACCAGCAGGCAACATGCACATAATGGGTGAATAACATAGTTTACAAGCTGAAACTCACAGCATTTGGGAACCAACTTCAGGTTATCTGTATTTACAGGGTACCATTTTGCAGAACAAGTGAAATTCTGTGGCTTGGCTAGCATTACTTTCTAGTCATTGTCAGAGTCAGACCAACAAGCACATAATGGGTGAACTATCTTATAACTTGAAACTCATCGCATTGGGAATTGAAACATTTTTGAATGTTTATGAGAAAGCAAATTGAAGGCTCCTTAGTCCCTGGTGTAACTGATGCGTGACCAGGCTCTTTGGGATTGACAACTTCACAACAGCTTCTGTGACACAACAAAGTTAAGAG
>NC_085866.1:43904142-43916642 GCF_034702125.1 Engraulis encrasicolus | reverse complement strand
CGTGTGTGTGTGTGTGTGTGTGTGTGTCTGAGTGTGTGTGTGTGCATGTGTGTGTGTGCGCATGTGTGCCTGTGTGTGTGTGCACCTGCGTGTGTGCGTGTGTGTGTGATGTAATGGTGATGGCGGCTTGAGAAGGGGGTGTTATGTGGCAGCTCCGAGCTGTGCCCCATCGAGCCTTCCCAGAAGCCCCCCTGTCCCTATGGCAACATAGGTGGTCATTGTTTGGCCTGGGGGTAGCCCGGAGCCTGTCTGATGCGAAGCTGGAGGGGAGCCCAAAATTCTAGGGCACACAGTACACAGCACAGTGTTCATTCAGCATTTAATGAGTCGATTCAACATCTTCTAGAGTGTATTTGGTCCTTGAGGTGTTGAATTAACACAGCATTTTTTACTGTGCAGGCTGACCAGGGCCCAGCAGGAGAGGAGCCCTCCTGCTCCCTTTAGCTCACCATAACGACCCCCCCCCCTTTTTTCGTACTCATCAACACCCCCCTAGCCCTGGCCCCGACACCCAACTCTCACCCCACCCGGGTAACCCCCACACCTCTCTCTCCCTTCTTCCCTGCTATTCAGCAGCTCTATTAATTAAATTAGCTGTGCTTTAACCGGAGGCCTGTCTGTGTGCTGGGAAGAAGAATAGATCAGATTGTTTTTGCGGCAAAACGAAAAAGGGGAAGGCTGACGTCAGTGCTGTGTGAGCGCGGCGGCTCGGGAACCGGGACGTGGGGATGAGCTGCCTAGTAAGACTCCGGTGTCGGAAACGGACCGGGCAAACAGCCCTGTGGAGGCACAGATATGGGAAAGTGGGAATTTATGGGTTCCGCCGGTGCAGAGAGCGATGGCGGTTAAACGCAGAAGCTCTTCGTGTGTTGCACGGTTTGATGGGAAAATGGATTCGAGTTGAAGCATGAAGCAAATGCATGCAAAGAGTGGGCGACTCACCTCTGACTTTAAAAAAGTTGACCCGAAGTTGGCCAGCGTACCGTCTGCTGCGGAGGTGTTTTTTCAGACCTGGACACAGAGAGATGGAACGGATTGAGTCTTTGGACGGTCTCCCCTCTCTACTCTTGGATGCGCTTCATCGAAATGTCAAGATTTTGGTTTTATTTGTTGAAGCGTGCTGCGGCTATCTCTGTGGGACCTCTACCAATAAATCAGAGCTCTCAACACTGTGCCGTTGTCGGTGTCTGGTTTTGATTATTCACATAAATGTGAAACATTGAACATTTATCAAACTGAGATTATCACATACATGGACAGTAATGATTTTTTGCATGAGCCGGTTGAATTCTGAACAGTAAAATTACACTGAGTGAGTCCTGTATCAGTTTGACTGGTTGGCATTGATTGGTGTTGTGATTCTAGAGCCCCATACTCCCCTCCTTCTCTGTCTCCCCCCTCTCTCTCATACTCACATACTTTCTCTTACCCTCTCTCCTTCCTTCCCTGTCTTTATTTTCCACTCTTTCAATCATTCTCTTGCACTCAGTCACCAACACTTTTTTATCTGTCTTTTTCTCTAATGCACAATTATGCTATCATTCACCCACTCAATCACAATCTCCCTCTCTCTCTTTCTCTCTCTTGCTTTCTCTGTCATACTCTGTCTTGCCCTCTCTCCTTCCTTCTCTGACTTTATTTTCCATTCTTTCAATCATTCTCTTGCACTCAGTCACCAACATTTGTATTGTCTTTCTCTCTAATGCACAATCCTTCTATCATTCACCCACTCAATCACAAACTCTCTCTCTCTCTCTCTCTCTCTCTCTCTCTCTCTCTCTCTCTCTCTCTCTCTCTCTCTCTCTCTCTCTCTCTCTCTCTCTCCATTGGTCTTCCTGCAAGTCTCCCGTCCCCCACTGCTGATAATCAGCTGGGAGGGTGCTAAACCTGGACTCGAGAGGCTGATGCTTACAGCAGGCTTCCCGCACATCTGCTGGTGATTAGTGCGCGCTGGCTGAGGCTAATGCATGTAAAATAAGGCAGCGTACACCGGGGGCCACTTAGCCTCTGTCCCTCTCCCCTCCCGTCTGACAACAGGGAGAGTGCTAATGTTTCACCAAATTTGTGGTAATTGTCTCTTCCTTTGGCATGGGATTAGGGGTGTTATTTAGTCGTGGAATTGAACACCATTTTGGCCTTATTTCATCATGAATAGTAGACTTGTTTCACAAACACTTGTCAGAGTTAAAAGTATTGTGTACAATTTTTAAAAGTTAAAGTTGGAATTTGGTGATGGCGATAGAGAGGCATTTGCAGTTTGGCATGTTGTGATGTATTGGATATTTCAGTATAAAGTTGTAACATGAACTATATTGTATGCTAGGGAGTTCTCAGATCATTGGGTATAAATGTTCTGTTTTGCATTTGCTGGAAGTCCAACATTGTGATATCAGGAATGTTGGAACCTGATTCGACTTGAATATCACATGTGGAAATTGTTTTCCCACTGTACTATGTCTTTTCTCTTGTTTGACCCCGGTCTTTGAAGTTTCATTTGTCCCTGTGACATTCTGGACGCAGTCACAACCTTTGTTGAGCTGTTAACCATCTGACTGTCAGCTTGAAACCTAACAAAGTATGTTATTCTCATAAATGTCGGTTCGTTTTCACAGTAAAACGAAGAGTTCTTTGGAGGCTAGTTTCTCAAGAGAGGCCACAATGCTGTTGAGGCCAAACGCCTTGCCAATTTCTTTTAAATTCCTCTCAAGAGGATAGGAGGGGAAAAGGCCATTTGGACCATACTTTTTTTTTTCCTACCCCTGATTGCCTCATTCCCACGTCGGAAAGACTTTAGAGCCTTATTTGTTGTTGTTAAGTTTACTTCCTTATGTAATCCGAAACGATTTGCCAAGACCAGGAGGCAAACTAATGGTCAAACGAGGACATTGACTCTGTTGGCGTTTGCTGTTTTACAGCCCAGGGCCGCGTTGCCCTGACTTCTGAGCTGTTTATAGACAGTAACTTCCCACATGAACGTCCTTGAACGTCCAACTAGGTCATGCCAGCCAGACAATGGCACGCTGACTCACAGTGCAATATCTGCCCTCTTTGTGCCACTGTTGTATGGAGTGTATGGAACTGCCACTGCACTGTTCGGTTTGTGTGTTTGTCTCTTTTTCTTTCTCTCTCTCATTCTCCCTCTCTCACGCTGTCTCTCTCTCTATTTCTTTCTCTCTCTCTCTTTTTTTCTCTCTCTCTCTCACTGTGTGTGTGTGTGTGTGTGTGTGTGTGTGTGTGTGTGTGTGTGTGTGTGTGTGTGTGTGTGTGTGTGTGTGTGTGTGTGTGTGTGTGTGTGTGTGTGTGTGTGCATGTGTGCATGTGTGTGCATGTGTGTGTGTGTGTGTGTGCGTGTGTGTGTTGGAATGACAGTTTGAACTGACACCCCTGGTGTTTGGCTGCTGTAATTTCGGTGGGCTCAGCACACCTGCTGAAGAGCCGCTCACACAGCCACACAGAAAGTGCCACTGTGCCATAGAAACACACAAACGTGCACGCACACACACATACATAACATTCACAAAAACATTTGTATGAAAGGCCCGAAGCTTCAGAGCACCAGAGCAGAGGAACACGGCTCACACATGCGGTGATAATGGCCTAATGGCTTGATTGGAGTGTCCCAGCCCATTGGGATGCCTGTGCCATATCAACGCGTGACTGGACTGGCACAATAACTACCTCTCAGCATACCAGTCAGCATGGCTTCCCTTGGTCACAGTGCCGGGCTCACGTGACGTGGCCAGCACAGACTGGCTTCAATGTCCAACTCGTATGACTCAACCACACCACACTGGGAAGGGTGAAAGCTCAGTGATAATTACCTTTGCTTCTCTCTGTGTGAGCGCCGCAGCCGAGAGTACAGACGTCTATTCTGGGTGTATACCTAGGGTGGATCAGTTGGGAGTTTGACATGCAATACAGGGGCTATGTGAGGCCACATTATGATTCTTTTGTATCTCTTCGAATGACCAGTATGTGTCCTTTAGATAAGACAAGTATCTGAGGGAAAGCTTTGTATATTAAAAAATAAAACATAGTTCTGCACAGAATATTCTAATGCTCACTCTTGCACTATAGTTGTGTAATAGTTAATTACACAGCCAGCTTGGTCGAATGTCGAATGCTTGCTATTCCATTTAGGAAGAAGTGTTCTGCTAATTATTATGTAAATTCGAGCCTGGTTTCTTAGTGTCTTAACTCACTTAGGTACACATAGTACCAACATTTTTCTTTGGAGAGCGTGTGTGGAGACACACCAGTAATAGTGACTGTCGTTCGCCTGTGGCGCTTTATCATGGCATGTCATCCACCTCCATTAGCTCCTTCCCCAGACTATCTCCAATAATGTGTGGCGTTTGTTGATGGCGCTGGTCATGGGCGGGCAAAAGGCACTGCAGCGAGATGAATGGGCTTTCATGGCCGCTGTCGAAGAGCCTTGAGTGCCTCAAGGTTGCCAAATCCAGACGACAGATAGGCTCCTGAGGCGGCGGTAGGGCCTGTTGCAATTTCAGTCATCGCTCAACTGATTGTGAGGTGCCATTGAGGTCGCTGTGTGGGTGGCTTCTTGAAGCGTTGTTGGCATTGAACACTCCTATTGTTGTTTAATGCGCTATTCTGTGGCGGCTCATATTTGGACGTGGGCATCCGTAGGGGCCTACACACAACCCCAGCTGCCAGCTTTGGCACCACATTGGAGTCTCAATTAGTCGCTGGGCAGTATTTATGGACGGTAATGGTCAGGACAAATACAACAGTGTCTTGCAGTTGATTTGGCCCAGTGTCACATTTTTTTCTCTGAAAGATTGCACTGAACCACATAACACCATTCCAAAATGCAAATAAAATGAGGGAATCACCACTTTTCGGTCCTACCGTGGCTTAACGGTAGGGCACTCGTCTACTACCCGGTTGACCCAGGTTCGATTCCGGCCGATCCATCCCCGTCTCTCTCTCCCAAACGTTTCCTGTCTCTCACTCAAACTCTCCTGTCTAAAAGACCAAAAAAAATCTTAAAAAAGGACTTTTAAATATAAAATTTGGTAGATTTTAGAAGATGCCAGATGTTGCACATCTGTTGGAAACATCAGGGAAGTCAGGAAATGTATCAGCACATAGGCCTTACCTTTTTCAGTCTACTAGAATATGTCATGCAATGTATCTTATGTATGTTTGCGCGAGTCAACCTTACCGTCGACAGCATACCCTAGGTCATCCAGTTTGTGAGCCATAAATGAAATCAGTATCGTTAAACCTACGTCTGCATTGCACCAGGCATCGTTATCCATTGTGTTTATGACAGGGCCTGAGGGCAAATCTTTGCCCCCCATGCGCTCAGCATAACAAAACAAAGCATTTGCAAAACCTCTGCAGAAGACCTTTGCAACTGTGTTGGTGGGGTGTTTTAAAAGGGAAAGAAACTACTTAGCTAACAATATCATCAACCCTCCCCATTCAGCCTCATGGGTCACGGTGACCTGAAGGACCAGCGGGTCAGGCTCTCCCTTCTGAAGGTGTGCTGCCTTCTGCCTTTTGCTCCGTCGTTCCCCTGGGTGGTGGTGCACCCTGACCTCAGTATTACGTGAAAATGGCAAAGGATTCTGGGAATTGTGCGAGGAGTCACTCAGGGTCGTTCCACTGACCTGACATACAGCATTGAGATTCCATTTACAGTAATGAAGCCGCTCTCGCCCAGAATTGTGTGATCTGCATTCATCGTGTGGAATGGCAGTTTCGGAGGAGAATGCACACACCAAGGGAAACTGAGGCAGGAGATGGAGAGATGGAAATATGAAAGCGTGCGAATACAATAATGAAGGAAATGAAATGGTGGAAGGAACAGAGTAACAGGAAAGGAAATGAAGACAAATTGACAAGTTTGACAATTGACAAATGTGTGTGATGAAAGAGTTTAGTTTAAGGTTTAAGGTCAACCCAAAACAGTGGGATTTAATTCATTAAGTTTTGGCACACTGGCAACTCCTCTATATACCTGTCTGCGTCTTTTTGAAGGAGTGCACAAGGAGTCCAGTCTCCCCACAGCCCCCCAAACCCCTTGATCCTCTTGTCAGTCGGAGCACTTAAGGCAATTGGCTTCGAGGTGACCTCTGACGAAGCACAGTCCTCCGTGTGCTCCCCACTGTGACGTGCAGTCTTTCACCTCCCACCTTCCCTCAACCCTCTCCACCCAAACCCTGCCTTCTGCTATAAGCACTTTCACTCTTTTCAGCGTTGCCCCCAACTCCCTCACACCTCCACAGCCCAACTGCGACGCTTTTATTGGCTTGATGGATCACTGATCCACCCCAATCAGCAGACCGTTTGCTGGGACTGAAGGCAAAGGAGTGGTAGTTAGTGTGTGTGTGTGTGTGTGTGTGTGTGTGTGTGTGTGTGTGTGTGTGTGTGTGTGTGTGTGTGTGTGTGTGTGTGTGTGTGTGTGTGTGTGCGTGCGTGCGTGCGTGCGTGCGTGCGTGCGTGCGTGCGTGTGTGTGTGGAGGTGTTGGTGGTATGTGGAGTCCGGGGTGAGAGGGGATTGGAAGAGTGGAGGAGTAGGGGAGAGGGGGGATAGCCCCCCCTCCCTCCATGGTCCTGGGGAAGTGGGAGGAGGCTTGGCTTGATTGCTCAATTAAGTGCCTGCGGTGTCAGGGAGAGGTGGCCCTGCTCCCCATTAACCCGAGAGCCAGAGGACAAGTCCAGGGCCCCTCCTCTGGGACCCAGGCAGCACGCAGCACTTCCTTAGCGGGAGAGAGAGAGAGAGAGAGTAGCTAGCACAGCACAGTGCAGTGCAGCGCCGGGGTCCGCTACAGTCACAGTGATTGATGGCAACCTTTTCGGAGGGGTGCTACCGTCATCAGCGGCTAGTTTCGTATCGGCACTCATTAATGGTTCATCTGTTTAATCACTTACAGCCTGACCCACGTGGGGCTGTGTCAGGTCTTACGCACACTCTCACAAGGGATTAATTTGGCTGCGATTCAAAAAAAAAGTTCAAACTTGTTTCGAAAGGGCATGTTGTGCGTCGTGAGGTTTTAACTTGTTTGGTAATGTTTTGTCTTGTAATCCCTCTCCAGACGAATAATATGTGTGAGGTGATTTTCAGCAAGTTGTAGTACCTGAATCCCTTTAGCGCAAATTAAATGTGGATCAAGTCCTTTCCTGCTTCCCGAGCATTCCATGAGATTTGCGGTTGGAATTAGTAGGCGCTAAAGAGTAAAGTCGAGTTCCCGCCAGTACTACTACACTAAAAGGCATTTGAGTCATGCATGGCAAGCTGAGGGGTTTGGTCTTGAGATTTCCTGCTGTTCCATCATTAGCGCACTGCAATTTAGTGCTGGTGTGCAGGGCCGCAGACAGCTTTGGCTGGGCCCAGCCTGGGACAAAATGACCAGAAAGCCCCCCTCATCAATACGTACAATGTAGCGAGGATCCAAATTTGGACCCCCTCTATTCCTGGGCCTAACACAACTGACTTGTGCCGCCTTTGTCGGCGTCCCTGCCTGTGTGCACCTTTAAAAAAGAGATGGGGTCCCATAAACCCTTTATAGTCCATCTAGCGCAGTGATTTTCAACCTTTTTGAACAAACGCCCCCTGGACCTCATCTTAAGCCTCCCAACACCCCTTTGACCTCATCAAAAGCCTGCCAACGCCCCCTTCGCATTAAAACATAAAAAAGACTAATGCCAGCCTGGGACAAAATGATCAGAAAGCCCCCCTCATCAATACATACAATGTAGCGAGGATCCAAATTTGGACCCCCTCTATTCCTGGGTCTAACACAACGTTTTTGAACAAACGCCCCCTGGACCTCCCAACACCCCTTTGGCCTCATCAAAAGCCTGCCCCCTCTCACCTGTATTCCTCTCAACGCGTCCCTAGGGGCCTGTAGAGCCCCCGTTGAGAAGCACTACTCTAGTGAGAGCACCCATCGCCCTTGCCATCCAAGCCAGGGACAGGATTCCTCATCATCAGCTGCACGTTGTCCCACTCAGCCAGGGTCCTCGGGGACCGTCTCGTCGAAGGTCTTCATCAGCCCTCAGCGATGACTCAGGCACTCAAGTGCTACACTATGCTTATTACCGTGACAGGCTTTTCAGCCAGGGTGTTGTCAGATATTTGAGACATATGGTACAGTACAGCACATGGTGGTGTGTGGGTGGGTTCTCATTTGTGGGATTTGCAATGGTCTGTGTCTGTTATATGACTTGCCGCTCTGGCACATTTACTTCATGAGTCTGCGGTGCAAGTTTTCTTTGTTGAATAAATATATGTTGTCACAGTGAAATCAAGCTTTTGGCATTTGTCCTGTTCAAATTCAGATTTACATGCCTTACAGCCCCGCCTTTCTCCCATCACATGCAAACCACAAGCCCAGACTTGTTGAAAAAGCCTGCCCGTGAGCTAGCACTCTGCAGAGAATGTTGCTGCTGGCAGCCGAGCCACACACATGCAGCCCCTGTGTGTGTGTGTGTGTGTGTGTGTGTGTGTGTGTGTGTGTGTGTGTGTGTGTGTGTGTGTGTGTGTGTGTGTGTGTGTGTGTGTGTGTGTGTGTGTGTGTGTGTGTGTTTGCACATGCTTGCATGTGTGTGCGACCTTCAGTGTCAGTGGAAACCAGCGCGTCCTGTAGGCTATGTCGGTGTATACCAGCGTGTCCTCAGTCATGTGAATACATGTGGAAGTGGTTGTCTGTGAAGGACAGTGAAAGTTTCCCTCTTCAGTTACATCTGTTAGTGGTTTATGGAGAGTGAGAGGCTTTAATGGTGTACTACATGCTGTATGCACATGTGTGGGTGCCTTGGTATGTAGCACCGTACAGTATGTATGCATTCATGGTGGTATTTTGGTATGCAGTGTATTGTGTTTGTACATGTACTTTGGTGTGTGTGTGTGTGTGTGTGTGGGTGTGTGTGTGTGTGTGTGTGTGTGTGTGTGTGTGTGTGTGTGTGTGTGTGTGTGTGTCTGTCTGTCTGTCTGTACAGTATGTGTGTTTGCGTGTCAAGATGGATAGATAGATATATGTGTGAGTGTGTGTGTGTGTGTGTGTGTGCGTGCGTGCATGTGTGTGTATGCGTGTGTGTGTGTGTGTGTGTGTGTGTGTGTGTGTGTGTGTGTGTGTGTGTGTGTGTGTGTGTGTGTGTGTGTGTGTGTGTGTGTGTGTGTGTGTGTGTGTGTGTATGTATTTGAGGTATTTGAGTGGGCACATGTTTGTGTATTAGACTGTCTGAGTGATGCGATGCAGGCACGTACAGGTTTTCCCTGGCGTCCTCTACCGCGGCAGCAGGGCCACCATTGGTCCCCCCGGCTACACTGATGGATTTATGTGCCACTTGATTGGAGAGATTAAAAGCCACTTCCTGTAACTGCCGCAGCTTTAGTGCCATTAAAATGGCTCCACTTTTCTACTGCATCGCCTCAGAGCAGAGGCAATGTAATGTAGGGGCTTTACACAGACAGACAGGGAGCGTCTGTCTCCCTTTAACTGTCACTGGCAGTGCCTAGGGCCGTTGACAGCTTTGACCAGGCCCGGGACAAAGAAATCTGAATGGTCCCCCTGCACTCAATACATAAAAAGTAATGGGAACCCAAATCTGCCCCCCCTTGTCTGCTGTCCTGGGCAGGCCCAATGACAAACGGTAGAGTGTCAGAAAAAGACAGAACAGGGGACCGCTCGCTAGTGGCTGGATGGGAGCGTGATGTCATTCCTGGCAGGCTGCCCTGAGTCATCAGCTTTCTGCTCTTGGTCCGACCGACCCCTCTGGTGCCATTGCTCGTCCTTGCCGTAAATGGTTTATTTAAATCACGCCTTTCTCTGCGATATAAAAAGTCGACTCCCTCGATTCCAGGTCGAAAGGGGGACATTTGTTCATTTGCTTGATTTAGTTCATCCCCCACTCTTGTTTTTTTGTTTTTTTTTTCTCTGCAGATTTCGGTCGGTCTCCACCATGTCATCAACTGCCTTGATTTGAGTTGACATTTTGTTTTCAAGCGAACGGTTTGTCCCTGGCAAGATAAAATAAAAAGGCTATTGGGATGCACAAACACAACTGAACACTTGAGACTGGGGCAGCTGTGCTTGGGGTGCACTAGATATGCTGTGTAGTAAAAGTAAAAAGGCCCCCGACCCAATACATATAATGTAATGAGGACCCAATTCTGCGCCCCCTTCCTCCCTGGGTCCGGGGCAACTGACCCATTTGTACCCCCCTGTCGGCTCCCCTGGGTGTGTATTCACCAGCATGCCATGACATCTCTCTGGGATGGGCAACTGGCACTGCTGCAGTGGTTGAAAGGTTCTGTTTTTATTGGGTCTTAGCATCTGCATGCTCAGCAGTAATAAAGCCCCCTTAATTGGCTCAGGTTTAGTCGCGGGTAGTTTCCACTGGGATCATGGGGGGAGAAACCCTGTTTCATGAACTATGACTTGTGTTGTGACTTGTAAGTGTGTGAGCGAGTGTGTTTGTGTGAGGGTGTGCATGCACATATCCATGTGTGTTTGTGGAGTCCAGGGGGGTGGTAGATTTTCGAATCATAGCCATAGCCCAGAGTGAACAGGTGCCTCTTTCAAAACATCTTTTCGACTTCATATGCTGTGAGAAGTAAGCTCTGTATAGGTTGTTATATGGCCACAACAAAGCTCTATTACCCCTCAAATTGCAACCACTACTACAACTAATACATCTACAACTCTTTCTACTACTACCAATACCAGAGTCATCATACAAATGCCCTCGGAGGGAGAATGTGGTGGTGGACGGGGACCTGATGTTACTGATGGCAAGTGAGACTCTGGTTGAAAAGCCCACATCTAACACTGTGCTGTCCTCTTCTCGATTCTGATTGGCTGATAGCTGTGGTCAATCGAGCGTAAACCTACACCTTTCACATGAAGATTCTATGCGCCTCCAAGTTAGACCCAGCGCATCTACGTCGGTAATGAGAATATGTTGCAGTTGGGGTGGGGAGTCTGCAAGAAGAGCACATCTTTGCACCATCTGTGGTTGGGGTATCAGTGTGATTGCAAAGACATTTCATTCTTGCGGTGTTTATCACCCCTTGCTGAGTTTTTGTAGCGAAGTGTGTTTTCTGGCAGCGCGACGCACGCACGCAGAGTAACGTTGCCGGGGTAACCACAATCACTTCCTCAACTTGTCAACTCGTCGCGGATGAAATTAATTGTCATTAAAGCGTTTTTAAAGAAATTTGGTCAGCGATTAAGTGTAACAGTGTTAGATAAGCAATAAGCCACTTGAGTCCGTGGGTTACGCTCTATTGATAACGTGCAAGGGGACGTTTACGGCACTCCGCTTCGCGTCGTGCCCCACTCCACTTGGCCGTTATCAGTCGATCGTAACCCACCGTCTCACGTGGCTTATTGCTTAATTAATCCCCATCTTACTTTATCACAGTGAAGGTTGACCTGGAAAGTCGAGGTAAACACAGGGCCAAACACTGATGGGCATTTGGAATCACCAGGCTTACACGTGTCTTTTACACATATGAAAAAGAGAAAACAATCAATGGTCGTAGCCCCTTAATGCGCACCGTACCTCCAGTGGCACGCTGTAATAGTCATTGAAATGTAACTACCATAGCACTACAAGACTATGACACAGCACAGACCCTTTAGTAATGCACCACGACTTGGTCATTACCATACTGGTAACAACAAATTTATAAAGGCGCGTCTTTTAAAAAACAAATGCAGCATTTTTTTATATTCACATTCTACTCAGTGATCAAAATAATCAGCAGTTAACGTGAGTCATTTCACAAACTGATTATGAAAAACAAACCCGCTCTACCACAGTGCCTGCAATTTGCATCAATTATTACAATTGTGGAGATTTTTCAACAGGACTGAAAAAAGACTAAAAAGAGGAAAAAAAAAACAGGGGAAAAAAAGCAAAACAGCTCACGCTGTTCTCCCATTCTGATTCCGGCGATGACGGATATTTTATCTGCTCTACCCCGTAGTAAATTGAACACGGCAGGCCTTTAAAAGCGATGAGCTGAAATGAGGGGGGAATTGTGCAGCGTGAAATTATGCCATTGTGATTGGAGGGAGTGGACCAGAGCAAATGGACTCCTACTATATATATATATATATATGCCCCTTGTTCATCATATTATTATGGACGGAGAGAGAGAGACCTAATCGCGCCGCACATGCAAATGCGGACCTTGGGTGACCAGATGGGTGCGGACCACGGTGGACCTTGGGGGTCTGTCTCTTCTCCCACATCCTAGACATTGAAGTTTGTATTGGGGTATTTGTTGGAGGTTGTTGGGGGTGAGTGAGTTTACTCTTCCACACTATGTGTCTGTCTTTATGGAATGCAAGCTATTTTCCCTCCTCCACTACCAATGCTATGGGATCAGCGGGATGCGGAGATGGTGGACCTTGGGGGTCTCCCTCCCATATCCTACATGGGGTGTCTCCACGGAGTATTTTGGGGGTGCTCCTTTGCACCATGTGTTTGCCAGCTACTGCCCCCCTCCCCTCTCC
>NC_085866.1:43884142-43889142 GCF_034702125.1 Engraulis encrasicolus | reverse complement strand
CTACTACAAAGTGAAGGACCAGGACGAACATCAACCTGCCTTGCAGGCCTAACGATGAATACACACCAGAGAACCACAGTGGGTTTAGGCAGATGTGGCCCTATCCAGGGACCAAGAGAGGCCCCAACATCTGTCAACTCATCTGGGCCTGTCACCACCCATCTCCCTGGGCCTGATTACCACTCGGCACCCCCACCACTCTCCCGAGCGCCCAGGAAGTAGAGCAGAGCAGAGTGAAGCATGTGTCAGCCACACAGCTGTCCAAACAGGACAGGAGGGACGACACATGGACACGTCTTCAGGTCCCTCCACCCTCCAGCGACGGTGCTGTGTTGACGTCTCAGAGGCGTTGTGTGAAGGCTGGCGAAGGCATACAGCCGGTGGTGGTGGTGTGTTTGCCCTGGTCATCCTCCACTAGCTAACACAGCCAGACACATGGCAGCTGTTGGGAGGCGGTTGGTAGGGGTATCCGATAAACGAGTGGCTGGAGATTGGCTCATGGTATTAAGTTTGAAGTTTGGTTACATAGACGTGACCCACAGGTCGACGGGTCAATCCTAAAACTCCTAATGATGTTTTGGTTAGTTTTATTAAGACACAGGAAACCTGGTTTCGTTCATGGCCCTGTGATGTGTCAGTTCTTACCTGTAAACAGAGCACAGCTGATTTCCGTCATTATAAACCCCAGCCTGGCAGTAGAAGTGCGCTAATTGGAATCAGATGACTCTGTGAGTAGTTGAATCAAATATATTCTAATATGGTTACAAAACACATCAGATTTTAAGTAAATGTTTTCAATTTGCTGATTATTGGCGTCTTAATCTATCTTGGCTGTCTTCTTGACTCTTCTGTGCGTCAACATCTGCCTCTCCTTATGACACCACAATCAGGGTCATCAGTCGTAGTTGTTCTGTTGTTTACCTCCTTGTCATCCTTCTCAAAACATGAACCCTTAACCTGCTTACAGCTAAGCCAAAGAACATCTAAACGAGGAGACTTCTTCTGTCATTCTGTTTCTCTCTCCCTCGCTCTGTTTTTCTCTCTCCATTTATTTCCCTTTCCCTTCTTCGCTATCTTTTTTTCTCAGTGTTCTCGCTCTCTCGCTTTCTCTCTCTCTCTCTCTCTCTCTCTCTCTCTCTCTCTCTCTCTCTCTCACACACACACACACACACACACACACACACACACACACACACACACACACACACACACACACACACACACACACACACACACACACACACACACACACACACACACACACAGACTTCAGGCTTTTAAAGGAAAGGCACACACGCTTACATTTGCCATGCCAGTGTTCTTGTGTTTGATGTCATCTGAACGTCTTGTAATCCATTGTTATGATTCACGTCTGTGCTGTGTTCAGTGCTTGGCATGATTGCCTTGTATAACAGTGGCCTACAGTCTCTTGGCTCGTCTTTTGCTCAGTGGTATGGTATTCTGACTTTTGTGTGTTTATACATTCCCCTCCGGAGGGCTCTTTCTCCCTCTCCGTGCCAGAGGACAGGAGAGGACAGGAGATCGAGGCATCCCGCACCGGCAACCCAGGCCTCCGCGTGGGGCTTCTGGGGAGGAAATCTCCAGGGGGCCCGGCCGGCTGTGTGCACCTGGAGAAGACATCAGTGCTCTCTTCTCCTCCTCAGTGTGCTCAACTCAGCTCAGCTCAGCTCAATTGGCTGCTTGCTGCGAAAGCCAACAGAGGACAGGTTGGCCGCTGTGCAATGGCTTTTCAGGGAAGATTTGTGTGGGAGGTATAGTGTGTGAAAGACAGAAATTGAAAAAGGGGAGCGAGAGAAATTAAAGGGAGAGAGTGACAGAGACAGAAAGAGGAAGAGAGAGAGAGAGAACGTGAAACAGAGTGTGAGAGACGGGAGAAAGGGAGAGGAAGCATGTACTGTACGGTAAGAAAGTGTGGGTGGCACGTAGTCCATTAAATGAGAACATATGCTAAGAGGGAAATCGAGATCCTGAGAACAGCTTGTGTTGAGATTTGAAAGCGCTGCGCTACCAGTTAGACTGACGTGTACCCTCCCATCCCCACCGCCACCTCATTGCCCCTCACACTCCTCTCTGCCCTCTGTCACTTGGTGTTGGGTGATTGACAGTAGATAGAGAAGTGATGTAAGTTATTCATGGCTAATATCTTCTCAGGTGGGGTCACTCCTAGCTACCGGTAGTACGTTCCCATCTGTAGCGTTTTCATTTAAACTATAGAAGAGACACCGCTTATCTGCTCATTCAAACGTGCAGTACAGCTGATGCGGGGTGAGACAGCGAATACAGTACAGGAGTGTTTTTTTCCTCTCTTACAAGTTGATAAATGACTGAAATGATTTGGAATACACATCATTAAATATGCATTACTACTTTTAAAAATCTACTTATTATGTCTTTGCTCTCCACAGGCCTTAGGCGTAATATTGTGTTGTGATGTAACACGACAATGTCACTTTGTGTCCCATTGGTGATGCGTATAGCGGCCAACCGAATGAGACTCTCCCGGCGCTGTTCTGTACCCGGCTGGGGGAGAAAGCGGGTCGCTGGCAGGCTAATCTCAAATCCTTTCATTAGCATGGCCAGAGCGTGTCCGTTGTCCTTGTGCTCCTTATTCGGTCATCGAAATGAAATGGCTGTTCGGGCTCGCCTTCAAGAGCACATCTCCAAAGCTCTGACAAGCTCTCTCTCTCTCTCTCTCTCTCTCTCTCTCTCTCTCTCTCTCTCTCTCTCTCCTCTCTCTCTCTCTCTCTCTCTCTCTCTCTCTCTTTCTCTCTCTCTCTCTCTCTCTCTCTCTCTCTCTCTCTCTCTCTCTCTCTCTCATGTTCTCTGGTTGTCTTAGTATCTCTCTTCCTTCTTCTTGTTATTCACGATCTCTCTCTCTCTCTTTCTTTCTTTCTCACTCCTTCAGTTTCTTTTTTTCTGTCCTCCTCTGTCTGTCTCGTCCCCTCTCTGTCTCTTTGCATCTCTCCCTGTTCTTCTTTTCCTAGTTCTCACTCTGTCTGTCTCTCTCTACACCTTTTGCCAAAGATCCTTTGTCTCTCTCCATTTCTCTCCTTCCCTTCTTTTTCTATCTCCTCCATCCTCTCCTTCTGGCCCCTTCTCTTCTCCCTGCCTTGTTTGGCTGCTCATCGTCTTGAGAGCGCTGCTGTGCTGTGCTGTGCTGTGCTGGAGTGTTTGTTCAGGCTGTTGCTTAATTGGACGAGGGCCACGGCGCAGAGAGGTTGGGACTGGAAGCGGAGCGTGGTGTGGTGTGGTGTGGTGTGGTGTGGTGTGATGTGGTGTGGTGTGGTGTGGCGCTGTGCAGGCTAGGCTGCCATCCTCATAAGGCCTGCACATCAGGCAGCTGGCTGGCGCCACAGTCCGTGCTGAAACTTGCAGACTCATTCCCTCGGCAACTTCTTCAGTTTCACCCAGCGCCGGCATTCACCAGCCCCAGCCCCAGCCCCAGCCCCAGCCCCAGCCCCAGCTCCATCACAGCTTACCCAGTGGCTGGCCCCCCAGAGCCAGATCCAGACCCAGCAAGCCTTAGCAACATTTCTAGGCTTAGCCAGCCCTACACAGTCTCATTCCCAGCCTAATTCCAATCCAAATGGTTTGTTCTTTTGTTGTCGGCAAAATACAGACCTGCGCCTCGGGAAAGTGCAACTGAATGGGTGATCATACCAGGGTTACGAAACACAAACTCTGAGCAGTTCGGTGTAGTCCAATATATTTTAATATTAGTGTTCTTCTCAGACATTTGTATTGTCCCCAATTGTTGCAATAGAGCACATTTACGACGTATGCTAAGAGAACTAACTCAGGTTTACCGACTATCAATTTTCAAAAGAGCAGGGCGACCACCCTCAGCCCCAGGCTTGGTCCACAGGCCTGGCTACCCTCAACCCATCCTTGGGGAGGCCCACAGTCTCATCACACCCCCACAGCAGTCCCAACCACTGCCTCATCCAGATCAACCATTAACCAGTCCCGGATAACCCCAACCTGACCCTCTCACCCGACCCAGTGTCATCCAGCAGCTCAATTTAAAACCTTCCACCAGTCCCAGAATTATGTGGTGCAGCATAAGCTTTAACCAGTCTCAGCCCCATATAGCACCAACACAAAACAACACACCCCAGCCCACAGTCTCATCATCACAGCACATTTCAAGTTCCAGTTGTTGCACTGCACTACTCACCGCCCAAAAGAAGAGCTCATAGCAAGGTTTTCCCCACAGCCACTGCTAGAGTCTGTATTTGACTCTAAACTTTACTGAAAGTGAGCCTTGGGGGGGGGGGGGGGGGGGGGGGGGTGGGGGGGGGGGGGGGGGGGGGAAGGGGGGGGGGGGGGGGGGGGGGGGGGAAGCCTCCAATTCGGCGCCTCTTATTTGTCAAGAAAAAAACATAATGAGATGTGGTGTGGCACCTCCTCTGGTTGCCATGTTACAGTAATGGTGTTGTTGTTTACTGTATGTGGTTTCTGGGTGCATCATCACCGTGGAGGCTTTTTTTTTTACAGAGCTCGTTTTCTTTTTCTCATAAAAACAGCCTCAGCTGTCAGACGCCTGTGGCACAGAAACTGCTTACCTTGTTTGTGAACCGAGCCATGGTGCCTGGCTGGCACTTGGTTGGCTGGAGGTGGTGGCAATGCTGAGTGCCGTGCGTGGGCACATTCCTGGCCACCACTCTCTCTCTCTCTCTCTCTCTCTCTCTCTCTCTCTCTCTCTCTCTCTCTCTCTCTCCTTCTCTCTCTCTCTCTCTCTCTCTCTCTCTCTCTCTCTCTCTCTCTCCTTTTCTTGGCATAATTAGGTGGCTGTGGCTGCTGCTGCTTCTGGCTGTGGTGTTGCTGGTGTTAGCAGGGCCACTGACTGACACCTTTGGCCAGGTCCAAGACAAAATCATCTGAAAGGGCCCCCCCAACCCAATAAGTAATACGCTCTAATGTAATGAGTACCCAATTCTGAGCCTACCCCCTTTCCCTGAGCCCAGGACAACTAACCC
>NC_085866.1:43856642-43864142 GCF_034702125.1 Engraulis encrasicolus | reverse complement strand
CTCTCTCTCTCTCTCTCTCTCTCTCTCTCTCTCTCTCTCTCTCTCTCTCTTCCCCCCCCTCTCTCTTTGTCACTCATTGTCAAACTGTATTTGGTCAAACCTTCATCCTTCTCTTCTCTTCTCTTCTCTTCTCTTCTCTTCTCTTCTCTTCTCTTCTCTTCTCTTCTCTTCTCTTCTCTTCTCTCCTCTTCTCTCCTCTTCTCCTCTTCTCTCCTCTTCTCTTCTCTCCTCTTCTCTTCTCTTCTCTTCTCTTCTCTTCTCTTCTCTTCTCTTCTCTTCTCTTCTCTTCTCTTCTCTTCTCTTCTCTTCTCTTCTCTTGTTACCCATCCTCTCCCTACAGACCTACTGTACCTCTCACCCCTCTCACTTTCCATCTCTCCCTCTCACTTTGTGCTGCTGAATGTCGAACTCCATTTTCTCCGGTGACAAACTGTTGTCCGCGCAGTTTGTGGCGCCCGGCTGTGTTTGTTGTTCCTTGTCATTTGCCTCATGTATCAACTGACTCCTAATGAATTATGGATGACACCCCTGTCAAGCTTAAACGCTGCGGCTCAATATCACACCGCGTTATCGAAAAAGGCAGGTAGAGTGGTCTTATTATTTGTTTATTTCGTTCTGGCCGCCGCTTCTTCTTATTGCCGTGACAAACAACGCCACGGCGCGCGGTAGCGACAGCGGATGACGGTACCCATCCTTGCCTCGACTCGTTGCCCGTGATTGAGTCACGGCCGTCGTCAGTCGTGCAGATGAAGATGGAGAACGTTAGAGCACATACGAGAGAGCGGTAGTGGCTGACACGCCTGTTAGCCAGAGGGTCCACTGGTTAACATGCGGCACTCTCACAATTTGCTTTGCGGTGTTTTCAAGACTGCTCACTGAAATTGGGCCAAGCTTACTGTACAGTTGGCTAACATCCATTGGTGTTGTTTTTCACAAGTTCCTGAGGATGTTGTTTTTCTCCTCCTTTGCAGTGAAATTTCCCCTCTGGGCATAATTTTACAAATTGGGCTTGGGTGGTTTTGGGAGCTGAGGTGCGTGCGTGTATGCGTGCGTGCATGCTTACGTGTTTTGTGTCTGAGGGAATGTTTTCAGCAGCATTAATGCACTATATATACTACACTATGCATAGTTGTAAATTATTATATGGGATTGGATGTGGGGCTGAATGCATGGCATCTTCATCTATGATTGCCATCATGCATGCCCCTCCTTTTTTGCATATCAGTCCTACTCCCCGGCTGTCAAGTGTGAACATCTGCCACCAGAAATATGTGACGAGTGGTCTGGCCAAGGAGCACCGGCGGAGGAGCTGTTGGTTATTTATTATTGCTTGCCATTAATCAGCACAGTGGAGGCTGAGAGCACTGAGAGGCTTCAGGAACGCCATGTTCTCTTTCTGGTCACAAAAGAGGGCAGAGAGGTTTTTATATTTTCTCTTGCACTCCTGTCCCTATCCCTCTTCTCTGCACCCTCACCCACACTTCAACGCGCTTTTGAAAAAAAAAAAAAGATGATTTGGTCTGATGCGTCTCAGCGATCGTCCTCTTCTCTTCGCCCAGCGCGCATAAAAGGTGGAAAAGCTGCTGGGGCTGATAAGGTCATCCCTTTTTAAAGAGAGCTGAGGCAGCACCACCAGTCGGATGGCAAATTGATTTGAGTGCCTCTCTGAAGCAATCACACCAAAATCTGTCCTCTAAGAGGTTTCTCTTGTGACGTTGCCGCCGCCGTTGCCTGGTGTATTCTTGAAAAGTTCGCCTTCTTTTTTTGTGGTTTTTTTTTACCCCCATCCTCTTGTTTAATGTAGAATGGTCAAACTCTCCCACCAGACATTACTTGGTTCTTCTACAACACCTGACCTCAGTCAAACCTGTTCACTTAAGCTTTCTTCTCAAAAGGAAGAAAGCTAAAGAAAATGGAGTGGGAAGAAAATGGAGTGGAAGACCATGGCCTTTGTAGTGACTCAGAGGGATATATCGGCATCAAGCAAGGTGTGCTCTGCTCTCCTCTTCTCTGCCCTGCTCGTGGTGGTCTGGCTGTATGTCTGTCTGTCTGTCCGCCTCACCTAAAGGTACTACCTCTTGGAAGCTCAGTGGTAGCCATCTCTTTTTCTGCGGGATGATGAAGTGGGGCTGCTTCAGTAGCACCTCCAGATCACCTGTGTCAGCACGACCCCTTCCACTCCATTAGTGACTGGTTTCCTCCTCTCTGCCGCTGCCTCTGCCTCTGCTTCTGCCTCTCCCTCTGCCTCTGCCTCTGCCTCTACCTTTACCTCTGCCTCTGCCTCTGCCTCTGCCTCTGCCTCTGCCATGGACCCAATCAGCTCTGGACAACCCCAGCCTGCACTGCACCTGCCCAGGTGCAGGAACACAGCAGCAGATTTCACAGTGTTAATTCAACACCAAGACATTTAGATTTAACACCCAACGTGTTGGTTCTACTCTGTAAGTAATGAACTGCAGAATACTGCAGTTGCAATTTAAGTTGGCCTTTGCACTGACTGTTAAAGCCCATGAATACACCGGAAGAGAGAAGTGAGAGGAAGAAAGAGAAGTCCGAAATTAGCATTTCTGTCACATTTCAGTACAACTCCTGCTTCGGTGGGTGGCTGCTCGGCGTGTCTCAAACAGCCTCCTCCATCCTCGATATCCTCCATATAGTACACACACAGCCAATTTTTACACCCTTTGAACAATAATAATGAATAATGCATGTGTTCCCGTCTCGTTACAGGATCTTTTTTTTCTGATGGTCTGTTGTGCCAATTAAGATCTCCTTTTGCCCTCGTGCTCAGCAGATCTGGCATTGCACAGACTGGGAAGGGGGAGAGGGGAGTATAGACAGGGGTAGCGGAGACACCCAGACACATTCCATTACAGCAAATGCAAATGAAATGGCTGTCTCTGCATATAGTATCCTGTCATTGACTGCTTTGGCAGAATATATGAGGGAGGTTGTGGCTGGTGTATTTGCATCGATAGTCTGTTTCTCTGGGTGTATTTATTTACGTGTGGGTGTGTGAGTGAGTGTGTGTGTGTGTGTGCGTGTGTGTGTGTGTGTGTGTGTGTGTGTGTGTGTGTGTGTGTGTGTGTGTGTGTGTGTGTGTGTGTGTGTGTGTGTGTGTGTGTGTGTGTGTAACCCATACGAGTTAAATATGGATGGCCCGTTTCAGCTGCTCCTTCAAGGGTAGTTGGTATTGCACCTCAATATTTTGTAGCATAGAAAAATATAATCCGTGGTGGAGCTGCAGTACTTTTTCTCTCCTCAACCTCTGCTCCTCCAACACACAGTGTTTTGTTCCCAAAGCCTCACAGGTGGGCTATTTCTATTCCTCAGAACAGATGGAGGGATTTTCACCTGGCATTTCCAAGTGTTCCCCCCCTGCCGTCTTCAGATGGGTGGCGCTCAGTGTCAGCTCCGACGGCTCAGCCCTTAACCCTCCTCTCAATTTACTGCCTGCCGTATACCACCACAGTTGGGAGGTGGCCACCGGAGTACCCCTGTTAACCCCCNCCCCCCCAACTGCCACTGGACTTAATTGTTTTCAGGTGAGTCCCAATTTATCCCGTTTTCACAACTGTTATGGCTGCCTGTCTGTCTAGCTCTCTCCCTTGAAAGCCTGAACTCCTGCCATTGGCCTTAATTGTTCTGAGGTGAATCTGCCCCGTTTTCTTGATGCGTACGGCTGTCTTGCCTGTCTCGCTCCCTCCTTTCGTTGAAAAGCCTGAACTCTGCCACCCGAAAGTGCACTAGCCTCCCCAGAAAGGCATGAATGAAGGGAGCGCCAGCGGATTACTGTCAGTTAGGAAATACTGCAAGTGAGCAAAACGCTGGATGGCTCATTTGGGGATTTAGGAGGGGACTCCCCAGGAAGCCGTTTTTTGTTTCGGGAAGACAAAAAAAATCTCTTCATCCGTTCCTGTCTTTCTCCTCTCCATTCATTGTCTTCTTGTCTCTGCTCATCTCCTCCACCGCACCGCACCGCACCGCACCGCCGCCACAGAGACACAAGAGGCATCGCTGCAGTCTTCATTAGAGAGACCAGGGCTGCCAGACTCCTTGTGTACCCAGTAGCCAGGGACGCTGACAGCTTAGGGTGGGCCCAGGACAAAGACCTCTGAAAACCCCCCCTTCCCTTCCAATACATACTCTACAGTGCAATGAGGAGCTAATTCTGGGCCCCACCACAGATATACAACAGAGGCACATCGCTGTAGTCTTCATTAGAGACCCTGGCTGCCAGACTCCATATACCCGGCGCTGCTCTACCGTCTGGCCCAAAGCCGACTTGCACACCTGCTGCTGACGCTACTGTACACCCACCAGCCAACCGCACCATCCACCATCCACCCACCCACCCGTCCTGTCCGGCTCACCGCTAATGCTTGGCAAGGGATATGTGGGGGGGGGACTGGTCTGATCCAGTCACACTCAGTTACCATCTCTTGCTCCGTAAAACCCCCCCTCTGCCTGTCTCCCCTCATTGAGACGAGCGCGCGGCCCCGACGGTGTCTTTTCAAGGACGATTAGGGCGAGGAAGTGCATGATGGCGGTTCTTGGTGTAGGTGGGTGGGTGGTCGTGGGGGGGAGTAGGCAGGCAGGCATGGACTGCACTGGTAGCTAAAAGAGGCATAAGCATAAACAGTCAGGGGCGGTGGAGCGTGCCGGCGTATTAAACGCTCAGATCATTATTGTTGTTAGCGTAGTATAAAAGGGGGCCGAGTGGCGGCGGGCGAAGGCGGCAGAGCCCTGCTAATGAACGACTGGCTGCTGCCGGTTAGTTCTCCTCCATTAGAGACGAGAAGCACCGACGCTGGCCAGCGCTACACTGCCGACGTCTGCCCAGCCCCAGTCTAGCCCTCTACTGGGACTCTTCATTCACTTATAGGCAGGAAAGCAGGCAGAAAGACAGACAGCCAGTCAGATAGGCACACAGGCAGGCAGGCCGTCGAGCAGGCAGGCAGGCAGGCAGGTAGAGGGGCAGACAGGTAGGCAGGTAGACAGGCAGGCAGGCAGAGAGGTAGGCAGGCAGGCAATCAAACAGGCTGGCAGAAAGACAGGCAGGTAGTCAGGCAGGTAGGCAGGCAAGCAGGAAAGCAAGCAGGCAGGGAAGCAGGCAGGCAAGCAGGCAGGGTAGCTGGCTGGCTGTTGACTGTTGATGTGTGTTGGCTGGTGCCACTGGCAATGTTGGACCCCCAACCGGAGCAAACAGGTGTGTCCTGGGGAGACCTGTGGTGCTTGGTGGGTGGTCAGAGAGGAGAGAGAAAGAGAGAGAGAGAAAGAGGGTGCAGCAGGGAAGTGGGAGAAAGGAAAATATGGCCCCTGCCTTGGGTGCAGGGGTCTACACTTGTGGGGGGCCTACTGTATGTGAGCCTGTAGGGACCCCTGAGTGTGAAGGCACGGGCCCTCCTGTGGTGAGGGAGGAGAAGAGTGAGTCTCTACCCCCCAACCCCTTACCCTTCGCTACTCTGCCCCACCTCCACCATCCACCCACAGTGGTCCCCGTTGGGCAGTAGATAGGCAAGGTGGTGTGGGGGGTCTGTGCGAGCCTAGGGACCTCTGGGTTTGAAGTCAGAGGAACCCCCTGCGATGAGGGAGGAGAGTACCGACTCCTTCCCCCAACCCTTTACCGTACCCCACCCTGCTCTACCAGCACCATCCACCTATTTCCCAAGCTCCTCACACACCACACACCACACCAGGCACCAGCCCCCTTCACCACACTACCCCACCTGTACAAACCTACTCCCCCACTCCCCCACTCCTCCACTCCCCACACACCACACATCAACCCCCAAGTGGAGCGGCTCTTTTCTCCCAACCCCTTACCCTCTGATACACTACCCTACCTCCACCATCCACCTACTACCCCCCCCCTCCACACACACTCCCTCCACACCACACCACACCACACCACACCACACCACACCACACCACACCACACCACACCACACCACACCACACCACACCAGCCTCCCAAAGTAAACAGCAGGGTAGATTCTTATCTGCCGCAACACTTGTTCCGCAGAATGACTCGCAGCGCCAGGCGGAGACAATTTTGTGGTAGACTCCGGATCATATCTGCACAACACCAGGGCCATTAGGGCCCAGAGATAGACTGGAATTGTGACGAGATCCCGCTGGGATAAGGCTTCTAACGGTGGCGCGCTAAGTCCTTTTTTCTTTCCTTTGCTTCTTTTTTCCCCTTTCTCTTGCCCATTCTTTCTTTTCTCTCTCCCTGGCTCCCCGACACTGATTTAATGGTTTGTGGAACAGCTTCTAATGGCATGTGAACGCCATGACATAGATCAGACCTGGATAGGCCCCAGTGAAATGGACACTGACACACCGGCTTTTAGAAGGAAAAAAAAGGCTCAGTCACACAACCAACCACCGACCCGCCAGAATGAACCCTGATTCGTGCTTATTGGACCGTAAAGGAGTAATGGACCGGTGTGAGTTATGGTCTACAGTGGGAAACACCTGGAGCGGGCCGAAGCAGCAGACGTGCATCGGTTGAGGCAAGCGTATCGAGTGAGCGAACGAAATAAGGCACAATGGCGGGAGCAGATGTTTGTTTTTCTCCCCCCTCCCTCTCTCAGCCTCCCTCTGTCTTTTCCTCTCCTCCACCCCTTCCCTTCCCTTCCCTTCCATCTCTCTCTACCCTGCACACCCACTTCACTTTTTGGTGTTTAGTTACAGTGAAGTCACTGTATAAGCCTTATGTGTAATGTCCTTGTTCGCATTACATCACCGGCTGGGCAGATTGAGAAACAAGAGGAGTGAAAGTAGGAACAGTACGGCTGGCTGGGTGGGTGGTTGTTTTGTAGGAGTGCCGATGACTTGTTTCTTTGGCTTCACTCTTTCTGTGTCTTGCTTTTCTTTTCTTTTCGCACAAACCCCCCCGTGACAGTTTAATGAAGTGTCGCACTCCCAGCTGCACAAGCCCCCCGGCCTGAAGGGGGAAGTGCAGGAAAAGGGAGGAATTTGTTGCAGAAAAATCACGCCGCAGCAGCCCCCCCACCCCACCCCACCACCCTCCTCTTCCTCTCCTCCTCCCTCTACGGTTCACCTCAGGGAAAGACATGGGAGAATGAAAATAATGAATGAAAGAAAAAAAAAAGAAAAACATATTAACATGGGAGCCTGGCAGCTCCGTAATAAGTCGAGTAGTCTGGGAATCTGCTCGTAATCAAGACGGCCTAATTAATTTGATGATCAGCTATGTGCGGATGAGGATGGAATACGTCAATAGCACCAGCTGCGTGAGAGCAAGAGACAGAGTTAGCGAGCTCACGAAAAAAAACTTGCTAGATGGAAGAGAACGGAAGGGAAGGGCAGCCAGTATCACTAACAACCAGTTAGTATGTTGAGGCGGAGGAGGATGAAGAAGAGGAGGAGGAGGAAGATGGAGGCTTTTTAAGTCAGAGTTGGAGGCCTTTACATCATCCTCTTCCTCCCTCCTGTCCTTTGTGCAGGGTAGCTAGCTAGCACGCTAGTTGT
>NC_085866.1:43846642-43851642 GCF_034702125.1 Engraulis encrasicolus | reverse complement strand
GCTATAGGAGGGAGGAGTGTCCTACGTGCCGTCACCCCCTTAACTTTGAGCCACTACGCTCGCCTGCTCCGCTCCACCGCGTTCTTGCCAACTTTACGGGTGGTCACGGTTATTTTTTCTTGTTTTTTTTTCCCCCTCTTCTCCGCAAGACGCTGTGAAGTGGTGGGAAGCTTACGTCGTTTGACAAGTGCACAAGAGGAAAGGGTGTGGGGGGTCTTTGCTGCCGCTTGCTGCTGCTTCGGGTGATCCGAGGGAAGGAATACCGCGAAGTAACGGAGGAGGGGAAAAAAACACGGAGGAGAGAAGGGGGTGAAGGAGAAGGAGAAGGAGGAGGAGGAGGACAAGTCTTTGGGGAGCATATGGTTCAGCGGGCTGTGGACAGCTGCTGACTATCTGTTGGCTAATTACGCCAAGGCAAGGAAGCCCCTCGCTGAAGGAGACACTCCACACACACACACACAGCTTCAACGTTTTTGGGGGGCAAGGCTTTTGCTAACGGAGACACCCCCCTCCCTCCTCCACACACACATGCACACCCTCATACACGCGTACAAACCCACATGCACGCACTACTAGAAGTGGATCTACAGCAGCGTTGAGGAGTATACAGAGTCTTCTTCTCCTCTCCTCCTCGCTGAGTGTCTACACGCTGTGTCAGTGTGGTGGGTGTGCGTGACTGCGTGTGTGATTGGCACGAGTGTGTAGTACGTACGTGTGTGTGCTCGAGAAGGAGAAAGAGAAGAAGAAGAAGAAGAAGAAGAAGGAGCAGAGGCAGGAGTGTAGGAGTGTCGAGAGAGGAGGCTTGATGACTGTGGCTGCACCTCCGAAGCGGTCACAGGCACAGGCACAGGCACAGGCACAGGACCGGTACCGGTAAGGTTCTTGGTGAGTGAGCGGAGTCGAGTCTGCTGCCGCGCTCACCACCTTTCCACCAGGGGGAGGGTGGCACAGGATGCTCTGCCAGCCTGGCAGCCGTTCCTGACACATGGCACACGGCGCCCGGCCTGGCATCTGAGGGGCAACACGTCGGGCACGGACAGGTGGCACTGCCTCTGCAGGGCAGGGCTTTCCACAGAGGAGAGAGGAGAAGAGGAGAGCAAGAGGAGTGAGGAGAGAAAGGGGAGGGAAGGAAGTTCTCCAGTAGGGGGGCTGATCATAGTCCATCAGTCTGGGCATGCTTCCACTCCTGGTGCTCTCTGTCAACAAGAAGCTCCAGCTCTGTTTTCATTACTGATTTACTCAGCAGCGGGAGCTGGCTGGTGTGTGTAGTGGGTGTATTTTGTGATTTTTTTTCTCTCCTTCTTCTGGATTTTAGTCTGTCACAGTGTGGAATAGAGAAAAAAAGGACAAAGTGCAAGAGGGAACAGTAACTGCCAACAGGCGCTCATTTGCCTGTGGCTCTTCAGCTGTCCGGCTTGGTACACAAACAAGCAGGTACTACACTTCACGTGGCGCGATGGAATTCTGAAGGCTTTTAGCTGGAAGGTATAAAGAAGTGGGAAAGTGGTTGAGAGCAAGCTCTACAGCAAAGGTTTTTTTTTCTCCATTTCTCCAAGCCCCCCCACTCTTATTCCCTGCCGTGGATGGATGTTGGAAACAGTGCATAATGTGTTGCCTGGAAACGGCAGAGAGCTTTTCTGTGCATTTTCATGAAAGGATTCCGCGCCGAAGTCTCCACAGAGCCTCACAGCTGGAGTTGTAGCTGAATTTCTCCGACCTGACATTTTTTTTCTTTTCCTTCTTCGTCCACTTTTCACACTTTTTTCCTGCTGGGTGTCCATTTTGCTCTTTTTTTTCATCTCAGTCCACCTCCATCTTTTTTTTTCCCCATTTCCTCCTCTACCTCCACCAACACTTTTACCCCTCACTGGAGTGGGTTTTTTTTTTTTTAACTTTTCACTTTTTTTCGGGTACCTCCTAGCTAACCGCCCTAGTGGCGTGCTCGGGGCAGGCTGGAGTGGGGTATGACCAACTGCCACTATCCCTCTCCCCCTGCGGAGAGGGATCGGATGTACCAGCACAAGGTCTCCCTGGTGGTGCGCTACTTCATGATCCCATGCAACATTTGCCTCATCCTGCTGGCCACCTCCACGCTGGGATTCGCCGTGCTCCTCTTCCTCAATAACTGTAGGTCTACACACACACACACACACACACACACACACACACACACGTACACGTACGTACTGTACGTTTGCATGTATCCCATTTACTTGCACGTCACTTTTTCGAGTTGCTTCGTAGCGTAGTCTTGGTTGTTCCTTGGTTGTTCACTTCTTTGAGTTGCTCGGTCGGCAGTCCTGGTGGTCTTGACTTTCATTAGTTTGTATGTGTGTACGTACGTGTGTGTATGTGTTTGCGTACACGTCTGAATGAGTTGTAGTCCCTGTCTTAGATTAACACTGCAAAATGTACTGTACACCTCAGAGTCGAATGTCATATGTTTCTACTTGGTCCTACCACTGCAGTGAGTGTTGGATTCACTTCACTGTAAAATGTGTGTGTATGTGTGTGCATATCTATATTTCCATGGGTTGGTGTGTGGAATTTGACTATATCATGTTCATGCGCCCACCCTTATCTGCAAAGTTGTAAAAAGTAGAAGTAGAATTATTCTTAGATTAGATTAGATAACGTAATTAGATAATCTAATAACACGAGTGGTATGATGTTATATTGTTTCAACTTTGTAATACTACTTCTACTTTATACAGCTTTGTTGATCTGAGTGGGGGTGTGTGCATAAGCCTGTGTGTGTGTGCGTGTGGGTGTGCGTGTTCGTGTGTGAGTGTGATTGTGTGTGTTAAGTGTGTGTGTTAAGGCCTTTTTTTCTCCACTCACTATTTAACTATGAGATGGTCGTGATGAGTTATGCGGTCATGTGCAGAAGAACTCTTCCTGTACTTACTATGAGATGACTGTGAGGGGTTTGGCTGTGATGTGCAAATGGCTCATGAGTAGGAGTGGGAGGACAGGCAGTGGGGAGGACAGACAGCTCTTTGGAATCCATCCCCCCCCCCCTTTTGGAGTAGAGGGCACAGAGGAAGCACCCCGAGAGAGAGAGAGAGAGAGAGAGAGAGAGAGAGAGAGAGAGAGAGAGAGAGAGAGAGAGAGAGAGAGAGAGAGAGAGAGAGAGAGAGAGAGAGAGTGGAGGGCACAGAGGAAGCACCCCGACATCAGAGGGGCCCGCAGGGGACGGCAGGGGGGGGCCCACATGATGAATGAGTGTATAGAACGGGGTGAAGAGCAACTACGACTTGGCAAGCCCTTTGACTCCTGGGTTGAGCTCGCACACTCATATAGACACACACACACTCACTAAAACTATGCATGCATACATACATGCATGAACACATGCACACATTCACGGACACACACACACACACACACACACACACACACACACACACACACACACACACACACACACACACACACACACACACACACACACACACACACACACACACACACACACACACACACACACACACACACACATACCAAGACGGACACACATGCAAGGCTACATACGGTATACTAGAGTATAGCGTGGCGTGTTGGTGGGCCTCCCCTAGTCAGGCCCCACGGCGGTGGCATTTACTCTACCCTGTGAAATAAAGTGCCCAGATTAAATGCCGTTGGGGGTGAAAGCCCTGGCATTAGCGGCTTGCCGGCGCGGCAATAGCCTGAGTAAACAGCGGCGGATTTTCAGCTTGCCGCGCAGAACCGCCACCCAGACCTTCGGCGCAGACACACACACACACACACACACACACACACACACACACACACACACACACACACACACACACACACACACACACACACACACACAGACGCACACACACGCACACACACATTCACACACACAGCCATTATAGCAGTGACTTCCTCTCATTTTTCCCATTCCATCCGCATACCAATACCATGCGACTTCAACGAAACTTCCCAGATCTTTCGATATGGACCTTGCGAGGAGCTATCATGGTAAAATAATCTGTGGCACCATTGTGGTACAAATCAGTGGTTTCTTACTGTTCAGTATGCATACAATTATACACACATACTACTCACACTTAAGCACTGAATGTATACTATGTTAAATCCTATTTTTTTCTATCAGACACAGACACAGACACACACAGACACACACAGACACACACACACACACACACACACACACACACACACACACACACACACACACACACACACACACACACACACACACACACACACACACACACACACACACACACACACACACACACTAACACACCCTTCCCCACCCTACCAGCTCCTCCCTCTGTCTGTATCTGTGACGTGAAATAGATGACTATTAGAAGCTAGGACCAAAACAACGCCCCAGAAAACCCCCACAAGGATAATAAAAAAGCAACAAAAACAACACAGCCCAACTTTCAAAGGGCCCTCTGGAGTGACCTGTGATTAGTGATTGGGCCAGGAGACTCCCCTCTTGAGCGATATTAGGGCCTAATGGCCATAGCCTCGCCTGCTCTCGTCTCGCCTGCTATGGCCCCCTACAGTGTAATGCACCTCTCATGGCAGCCCCCTTCCTGAGCATTAAGGGGCCAGCCAACGCTCTCTAATGTCCCAGGTGTCCAGGAGTAAAGTGTGCTCGAGAGAGAGAGAGAGAGAGAGAGAGAGAGAGAGAGAGAGAGAGAGAGAGAGAGAGAGAGAGAGAGAGAGACAGAGACAGAGACAGAGACAGAGACAGAGAGAGTGAGAAGAGAGACTCTGTACAGCTGTATGTCTAGAGAGAAAGAGAGGGAGAGAGACAGAGAGGAGAGATAGAGAGAGAGAGAGAGAAAGAGAGAGAGAGAGAGAGAGAGAGAGGGAGAGATAAAGAAGAGCGATAAATAGAAGGACACTGTCTGTACAGCTGTCTGTCTAACAGCCTTAAGTGGTCTTTGAGGCTGGTACTTCCATAACACACACAGCGTGGGTGGATGGTTGGTGTGTTATAGTGGTTGGTA
>NC_085866.1:43826642-43839142 GCF_034702125.1 Engraulis encrasicolus | reverse complement strand
CCCCAGTGCTACTTTCACCCCCAATTCAACCACCCATCCTCCACTCCCCAGTATCGCTTGCACCCCCAACCATCCACTGCTTATACTCTCCAAGCCATCCACCACAGTGCACCCCCCTCCAGTCTATGGCTATAGCTGTATGTAGGCCAGAGACAACAGCTTGACTAGCCGTCCGTCCGACTGGCTGTCTGTCTGTCTGTCTGTCTGTCTGTCTGTCTATCTATCCATCCATTGAGTCTTACTGGCAGACGGAAATCTCTGCTTTTTGGCAGGGTGGTTGTTTCAGATAGCGCCATGCGCTATTCATTAATGAATACAATAATTGCAGCTGTACAGTTTGTTAGTGGGAGCCATTTCTCCAGCCGAGGATGTGTTGAGCTCCCCTTCCAGCTGAGCTACCAAGACAACACAACACTTTCGGTATAGAAGCTTAAAAGCTTGCACTACCAGACTCGTAAGTAGTTTCTTTCACCAAGCAATTAGATTGCTGAACTCATGCCGAAGACAACAAGGCACTCTTCGCACTTTTCCCTTCCCCTAACACAAAACACTTTTTTTACTCTATTATAGGCTTCAAACCTATGATGATATGCAATAAAAGGAATCTTGAATCTTGAATCTTCCCAGTAGCGCACCTATGGGCTAGGATTAGGAGCTCGGGCTGGGTATTAGTCTATTGGTAGTTCATCCCGACACAGCAGCCCATCTTGACAGAACACTGGGCAACCGAGTGCCATTAATTAAACTGCAACAATTTATTGGCAAATGGTGGGATCTGTGTGCGCTGTAATTGGGGGAAAACAGCTGGTTTCTTGTGCTGCAATGAATATTTATGCAAGCGAAAAAATCCCGGAAAAAGCGTTGGCTAGTCCTCCGCTACTTCATATACACATGCACATGCACAACAACGACAACAACCCCCTTCTCCTCCATCACTGGCGGTTGGCCGACGACGGCATGGCTGGATTTTTTCTCGCATGCTGCCGCAAAACAGTCCCTTGGTGCCACGGCAAGATTGTGCAAGACGTAAAGATGCGACCGCATCCGAAGAGCGCAGCGACAACAAATGAAATGCTAATAATGATCGGAGACTCTAGCCTTGGCAGCTAAACAAACTGCCTCGCTCGGAGGGTTCTGTCCTGTAATTGCACAATCACCTGCTCTCCAGGCTGGTGTCTTACAAAGACGACGGGAGAAAAGGGCTTGTGTGAAAACACATCCATTTGTACCAGCTGTGTGACAAATACTGGGTGTCTCACAGCGATGGAACAATAACTATTGTCTCCCTCAAACCGTGTCCGTGCTGAAATGCCGGGGTAATTATGTTTGATTGAAGTGTTGCTTAACCTCTACTTGGTTGCCACCACCTCAGGAGCAAGGGAGAGAGACAGAGACGGAGACAGAGACAGAGACTTCTCCCAGATTTATGTCTCGTCCTTGGTCTTAAAGCGGGGCACAGCAGATGTGACAACGCAGCACAGCCACCTATCTTTTATTAGAACGTTAATAACTGGTTTGATCGCCCTGACAATGACATGCATCTTGTCACATGCACACAGTATACTGTATATGCATTCCAAATACATTGTGAAAGAAGGCCAATAACACTGAATTAGGTAGGGCGGGTCGATGGAGCAAGGCCAGTAAACAGCATGAAACATTAAAAAATGGCGTCGTCACCGCTTATTTTGTTCCCTTGATGTTGGCAAAAGTGCCGGCCTATTGATCCTAGTTCTCATTTTCGACGTATGGAAGTTCTGCCGTCCAAAAGGGCAGCGTTTGTTTTTGTGCCGGCGTCCCCATTAAAGAAAAGCAGCAGCGGGAACTTAATTACATTCCCGATAGCTGGGTGGCAGTTCAGAGTCAGACGATGCCTTGTGCTTTTTATATGCCCCACACACACACACACACACACAGGCACGCAAACACAAACACAAACACAAACACACACACACACACACACACACACACACACACACACACACACACACACACACACACACACACACACGCACGCGCACACACACACACACACACGCACACACGCACACACAAACCCACTCTCTGTCACAAAGCCACAGTTTAAAAGAGAACCATTGCACACACACACACAGACCACCACAGAGAGCCAGACTTCTTTTGCCCGCAGGGATGATGTTGTTCAGGGGCCATTGTCTGCTGTTCAGATCAGTGCTCCAATTAAAGATAGCCCAGATAGAAACCCCTATCACTCAATGTCATATTAATTTGTTACATGACTGGGAAGCTCTTGAGCACAAAGGGGGATAGCGCCTCGCCATTAGGAGAATTAGCCGGATAGACGTGGCACACTCCACTGAACATGTCCTTTCCCTCACTCTCGCAAGGACACTGTGCCACCACACCCCACCCCACCCCACCCCACCGCCACACTTGCCTCTCCCTCCCCGGCCCTTCCCCACATATTAATTACACAAAATCTGAGTCTTGGATTTTCCAAAAAAAAAAAAAAGAAAAGACGCCTTTGAAAAACAGGATAAAAAAAGTATGTATGACTCTGGAGGATTCATATTTAAGTGAAGGACTTAACGAATGTAAACAGTGGCCACGGGCGTCTCAAAGAAAAAGCAATTGAGACTTATTTTCTTATTTGCTTAAGGGAGTCGTGGGAGCAAATTCCTTGAAGCGTTCTCTCGCTCGGTTAAAAAAAAAGGAAAAAAAAACACAGAGGCATGTTTATGGTATGAAGATCTGCAATTAGCTGCTCCAATCCCACCCAATAAGCCACTTAATCACCAACTGAAACCTGACAGACTAACAAAGCACCCCTTAATTAGCCTCTCCTCCGGCCCACAAGTGCAGGGCTGATCTGTCCACAGTTGCCACCGACTGCAACAGCCTGTCTCTTTGAGATAACCTAGCAAGTGCCAAGCAAAAATAAAATATACTATATATTCTCTGCCTACTTATTCACGACTTTCAAAAAAGAAACACTTCTTGTTGATAAAAAGGTTATGCAACGATGAAAACTTGGCGGAGTTTTCTGGTCATAATTATCCATTGTGTTTTGGAGACTGCTGACAGAATACAGAAACAGTTTTTAACAGTTTTGTTTTCTCTCTAAATAAAACTTTAAAGAAAACGGTCTTATATTTGTTATCTCACACTTATTCGTCTTTGCCAAATGCAAAACTGGTATGGAGTCAAAAACACTTCAGATAAGCTCGCTGTGTTCTGGCTGTGGAAGCATTAGATGTAATTGGACACCAGTGTTGTTTAGCTGGGCGGTGGACTGGATTCCAAGACGGTCTTTTTTACTCCAGAGACGACGTGTGGTTACCAGTAGCCGTGGTGGTTATCCAATAGATGGGAAGAGGGAAGAACGGAGTGTGCTGCTGTGTGTTTGGCAGCAGCCTTCTTCTGGAGCTCAGCCAACCACAAAGAGTCCACCTGCAGCTCAAGTTTCATAGCTGGCCTGATTTGGCTTCTGAGGGAGAGGAGGGATCCTTCTCAGCTCCCTCCTCTCTATTTCTCTCTTTCTCTCTCTCTCTCTCTCTCTCTCTCTCTCTCTCTCTCTCTCTCTCTCTCTCTCTCTCTCTCTCTCTCTCTCTCTCTCTCTCTCTCTACACCACGCATCTGTCTCTTTCTCTTGCTCTCTCTCTCTCTCTCTATTACTCTCCACCTGTCTCTCCTCTGTGCATCTCTTTCTGTCACTTTCTCTCTACCTCTTTTCCATCTCTCTCTCATCTCTTACTCTCTCTCTCTCTCTCTCTCTTCCGTGCCTCTGGCTCTCGACAGCTACAGTCATCGATTAATAATTCACTCGGCCGCTTGCATGCCAGTTGCGGTGGATCTATTTTGATGTCAGCAAAGGGAATAAGGCAAAAAAGTAGCACTTTCATTTACTCTTGGATGAGGTCTCTCGGGCTAATTTTGGCTCTTTCAGCTAAAAATAAAGTAAGTTAAAAAGAAAGAAAGAAAGAAACACGAAAAAGACAACTCAAAAAGACAAACTTACCTGAATCTGTCACTGTGGGTTTTTTCTGCTGTAAGTTTGGTATGATGCTGATTGACAAGTTATGGAAAGAAGGAAGGCAAAAAACCCCTTGTGGCTATGGGGTCAGCCGTCATTGTCAGACACATCTTGAAATGAGGCCACACACACAGAGAAGAATCGAATTGGGTAATGTGAGAACCTCTCACTCTCTGGGCCTTCTTCTCGGCTCTCTCTGGCTCCCACACATCTGCAGCCATGATAATGAGAGTAAGGTGCTGAAGGCCTCCACAGGCCCTCTGGCTGGACATTTGTCACTGTTGCTCTTCCCCTTGGGTGCCTTTGGCATACCTGCAACACATGAAGACAAGAACACAAGAAAGGGAGGTTGAACAGGGATGGGATTTCATCTCAGACTCTGGATGCTGGAGCTGGTGACTGAAGCTTCATGCTTGCTTTCCGACGCCCCCTCCTCCTCTTCTTCTTTTTCCCCCTCCAGCTTATGCCAGTGATTCTGTCAAAAAAAACTTCGCCTCACTGTTGATTGAGTTTTTCTGAAAACTCTTTGTACAGGTCGGCTTTTTTTCAAACTGTGACAACAGCAAAAAAGTGAGAGGCACAACATCGGAGCATCTGTAATTCAGGATGCACTGCCTGAATAAATTGCTGTGGTGTTCTTGACAGCGCAACTCGAGACTGAGGAGAAGAAACGAGAGGAAGGGAAAGGAGAGGATAGGGAGAACTAATTATTGGCAGTCTCGTATCTTAATTAAATCTTTTCATGTCACTGATTTACTACAAAGGAAACCCCCCCTCCAAAAAAATCTACCTAATCGTTTTTTTTTTCACTTCATGCTAAGGGTGTCTCGTATCAAGATATCAAAGGTGCTTTTAAACACACACACACACCCACACCCACACCCACACACACACACACACACACACACACACACACACACACACACACACACACACACACACACACACACACACACACACACACACACACACACACACACACACACACACACACACACACACACACACACACACACACAATCTAAGGGATTATGTAAGACCATAGATGGATCTCTCCTGTCACTCCTCACCTGTCTGGTATTGCGGAAATGCTACTCCAAATTGTCTCCAGTGGCTGACATTGCTAGAACAAAGTTTATTGGCCTGGCACAGGAACTACTGCAGACACACAGTGGAAAAAAGAGAAAAAAGACAGAAAATGAAAACAGGAGTTGCTCCCTAGTGCCTACAGAAAAGCTTGTCTGTTTAGTCATGCACTGTAGACTCAGCATATGCTTGTGTAAGCGGCATCGCACGCCACAATCTCCTCTTCCTGTGCCTGTTTTCGTCAGGAAACACTCTGGGAAAAAAAGAAGGGAATGAGGAAAACAACAGAGAACACAAGTTTCAAAAATGGAAGAGCAACAGCAAAAAAAAAAAGAAAAAAAGAAATTGAGGTTTTTGACACTTTCTTGTCTGGGGCTGTCACCAAAATGACTTAGCAGGTTGTGTAGTGTAGAGACTTGCACGGCGTGAAAAGGGGATATTGATTTAGGAGTAGGAGGAGGTGATTGCAAATATAGGTCAAAAGGGAAATACAAGCAACGTTGGCACAGATTCAGCAGCACTGAGACGATTTGTTCCTGAGAAAGAAGAGGGGGGGTGTATGTGGGGTTAGTCTCGCAGCTGACACTCAAGTGTGTGAAATGTTGACACAAGGAGGCTGTAAAAAGGCGCTGGAAGGAAGACACTGGTCGATGCCTTCTGACTTATTTCCGATCCCTGTTCTTACAGCTGCTTCAGAAAGCATTCAGAGCTTTTTTCATGTCGTGAGCCATTTACCAGCTCATTGCAATCTTAACAGCGACGACAAAGGTGCATTAACCAAGCATGCTGCACCAAGGATGCAATGGTATTAGATAGATAATGAGAAGGCTAATATCTATTGTGGCTGACACAAATCTATCCCTCTTAAAGTTCAGTATTTGTCCAAGCAATTTTCCCTCCTCACTCGAGTGTGGTTTAGACATTTTAGATGGATTGCCGAACGTCTTTTGCCGAGGAGCAGCTTTCATTTAGTCCGGCTGTCGTGTAGCCTTGATTGATGGAGCATTGAGATGGTTGCTCTTCTTGTAGGTTCACCCATGTCAGCTAAGATGCCGTGTCAGAGCACTTGAAGCCCCTCCTCTTACGGGGGTTGCTGGATTTAACTGGATTGTCTTTTCATGGTCTCCAGCTGATTTGTTTTTGAAGACAGCGGTGGTCTTAAGAACCCGGGCTTTTATAGGCTATGTTTCTTGATCTCATACATTACAAAAGACTGAGCCTTTTCTTCCAGTTTGATCTAGATGTCCTTGAATGCCTATGAAATTTGTGCACTCTCCCATGCACAAGGCTCTTGTAAATCCATGCCCAATCAACTGATTTGTCCTTTGTCGTACATTCTGAGGACTCCCAGAGTGATCTTAAAAGCAGCCAAATCTCAGAACTTAGAGTGACAGGCCAAAGCCTCTGAAACCTTATGTAAATGTGGCATTTCGGCAACCGATATGGAGAAGCTTTCCATTTTTTTCCTGATCCTCAGTTTTCCTTTACATATTTGACTCAGTTTCCCCACATATTTTAGAGTGTAACACACAAGCAGAAGTAAATTCATGAGGCAAGTCCAACCCTAGTACGCGATCTTACATAGATGTTACATCAACTATTCCACTGTCCTTGAGCACGATGAGAAGATGGAGGGTTTTTACTTTTATTTACAGTAGCTGCTTATACTTCATACACCTCTGATTTCAATCTATTGTCAATCCTAAAGCTCTACTGTAAGACACTAGCTGTACTGTTTTTTTCTTTCCTGAGCCGCCATGTGTGTTGCATGGTGTTACACAATCCGACTCAGTCAGTGTGGTCTACGGGCAGTCATCCCGAGAGTGCATCCTCTTTTTTTATTCTCCACTCCACCCCTCCCGGCCGACTGTAGAGTCTTCTCCCATCTCATGCTTGGCTTGTAATGTTGGCGGGGCAGGTGGAGGGGTGGCCAGGCACAGTAGGGACTCAGGGGAGCCTGTCTGCGGGTATCCGGGAGAAAAGTTGAAGCAATGGAGGACGGAGAAAAAATACACACGCACGACTTCAAGGGGCTCTGTTATTTTTATTTTTTTATTTTTTTGTAATGGTGATCATTATGATGCATGGCAGTAATGTATTCCAGAAGGTGATGAAATGTTGAATGCTATTTTTGAGACATGGGGAAATACATATGGGAGAGGAAAGCAAGAAGATGCCAAGTAAATTTCTCACCCAGTAAGCGCAGTATGTAATTAATGTGTAGGACTGCCACTCGCTTAGTGAAATATCACTTTGTGTTGGTATAAAGGTTATTGCTGTTTGAGACTAGCACACTTCCCTTGGCTGTCATCCTGTCATTCTGTCATTGTACAGAGGAATAATGTTTTTTTTTTCAATTTGCATAAAGACTCATATCAGGTTTTTATTGCTGTGAGGTGTTAGTTTTAATGTCACCCCCAGAGATGAACTATTAACCAGCGTTGTAGATTTTCCCCACAATACAATATTTCAACACCCTCAGCTGGAAATGATTGCATGCAAATTTGTAAGCACAAGTCTTGCATTATCTTTGGACAGGGGTGGAGCTATGGGCGCGGCACGCAGGGCATTTGCCCCTGGGCCCAGGGGCCCTTGCATATTAGTGGTTGGGGCCCGTATCAATACCTTGGCTGACTGTATGGGGGGGCTTTTGCTCTGGGGCCTTGAGTGCAATTGTTTCGCCACTGTCTCCGGAGCTTGCCAAGGTGAAACATAATGAGAAAATGAAATTATGCTTACTTCGGGGAGATAAAAGTTCAAACTTATCAAAAAGATCTGACACCAGAATCTCCTGCGGATGCGTTCTTTCCCACTGTTTTGCAGCGCATAGTTGGAATCTCTCCACTCATTGCAGACACTTAGGTTCTATTGTTCCCATGCTGTGCTCACATTGTGTACATTGGTGTGACAGGTGAGAGCGTGTGACAGTATGTGTGTGTGTGTGTGTGTGTGTGTGTGTGTGTGTGTGTGTGTGTGTGTGTGTGTGTGTGTGTGTGTGTGTGTGTGTGTGTGTGTGTGTGTGTGTGTGTGTGTGTGTGTGTGTGTGTGTGTGTGTGTGTGTGTGTGTGTGTGTGTGTTTTGGTGTATGCGAGTAAAAGAAAATGATCTCTTTGCATGCCTGTGTGTATAAATGTGGTGTGTGTGTGTGTGTGTGTGTGTGTGTGTGTGTGTGTGTGTGTGTGTGTGTGTGTGTGTGTGTGTGTGTGTGTGTGTGTGTGTGTGTGTGTGTGTGTGTGTGTGTGTGTGTGTGTGTGTGTGTGTGTGTGTGTGTGTGTGTGTGTGTGTTACTCTTTTCTCTTCAATGCATAGAATCTGGGTGAGGGGATTCCTCTGGTTGCCTCCCACTGTGCTGAGTGGAGTGTGATGCAGCAGGGAGGTCCTGGTACCCCATGCAGTGCTTTGCTCCTCTTTCCTCTCCTCCACCCCACTATCTAGCCATCCAACCACCCACACACCCAACCGCCACCACCCACCCCAGCCCCCCAGTCAGTCTAATGTTACAGTAAGGTGAAACTGCTTTGCAATGCTATTCAAATACCCCGGCAGTGGCGCCGCGAGCCTGTGTGGTAGATGATGGAGTGGCCCTGCGAGAGGGGCCCAAGGAAGCCATAAATCTACCCCCGCTAACCCCTCTCCCAAACGGACTCGTCCCCCCCTCATCCTCCGTCTCAGCCCCAGCCCCAACCACGCTCCGCACCGCTCTCCTACTCGTCCGCGCTCTAAGCGAATCCGACAGGGTAGAATGATTATGTTTGCACCCCTGCGTCGGCTGGAGCGGCTCCCTCTTTCGTTTCTGTCTCTCCCTTTGCCTTGTGCTTCCCTTCGGAAGAGAGAGAGCCGTTGCCATTGTAATAGAGCGTGTTTATCCAGGGAGCCGGGGAAAAGGGGGGAGAGAGAGAGATGAGAGAGAGAGAGAGAGAGAGATGAGAGAGAGAGAGAGAGAGAGAGAGATGAGAGAGAGAGAGAGTTGAGAGAGTGCGTAATAAAGCGTGTTTGTCCAGGGAGCCAGGGAAATAGAGAGAGAGAAGCAGACAGATGGAACTACGTAGAAAAGAGAGGCAGAGAAAGAGAGAAAGAAAGAAAGAAAGAAAGAAAGAAAGAAAGAAAGAAAGAAAGAAAGAAAGAAAGAAAGACGGAGGAGAAAATACATGTAAAGGAATAAGAGAGACACAGGATAAGAGTGGAAGTGAAGCCGTATTGTTGCACCGGCGTCGTCCCGGTGGCCGCTTGGCTTGCGGACAGGCCTCGGGGTCCTGGCTCCTCCTGATCTAATTTGTATACAGTAGTTTCCCCCACTCTCCTCCCTTAATGGCTTGTTTGACATGTGCGCCGCGCACCACTGCGCTCAATTATGACAAGGTGCAGGGAAATCGAGAGAGGGTGGGACAAAGGTGGTCACTTGTCCAGGGCCCAGGGAGAGAGGAGGGGCCAGAATCGGATCCTCATTACAGTGTACTGTATGTATTGGGTTTGGGGCCCCTTTCAGATGTATTTGTCCCGGGCCCAGCCAAAGCTATCAGCGGCCCTGACAAGGTGCCTTGGCGGGCGGGCGGGTAGGGGGCTACAAGGGCCTTGAGGAGGGATACAGTTAGGTGGTAAGGCTGGCTGAGCTGGATCTCTGTGGACAGGCTCTCTCACATCAATGGCCGGTGCAAGGCCCTTGTCTGCCAGACCCAGACACCAGCTTTTACCACCGAGGGGTCCTTGAGCTTTATTATTGCACATCGACCCACCAGGAGGCAACACACAAGTGTGGGATGATATCGTACTCGAGCTTTCTCATGCTCATGCATGTGTCATGAAGCCACGTTTTAATATGTGTGTGCACATGTGGACAATATATGCATATTAACTACCAGCAAGAGACAGCATCTCTCTCTTCTCTCGCTTTTCTCTTTCTTGGAAAAAGAAAAGCTGGCGGCAGGCAGGCAGGCAGGCAGTTGGGCGGGCGGAGGCGCGATGCATGCTGATATGCAAGCTATCTCTCTCCCGATTTTAATGAGATCTGCACCGGAGGGGAGGGGAGGGGAGTGGAGTGGTGGGTAGGGCGGCCGGGTGGGCGGAAGTGCTGAATGGCGGCCGCCGTGCTGAAAGGAAACGGGGCGCCGACCGGAAATGAGGGAGTGGCTGCGTTATCGGGCGGAGGATACGTAGAGAATGGGGAAAGGAGTGGAGCGTGAAGTGGGGATGGTGGATGAGGGGCGGGGGGCACAACCTGGAGGGGTGCTGTTGTGGTTCAACGACGAGCATCTGGATGGCTCGCTTGCTCGGTCCCTCGCTCGCTCTTCCCCACTACTCCCAAACTCCACACCCACACACCCACTGGACCCCACGTCCCCCCTCACTTCCATCTCCCACGTTCACCTCTCGCTTCCTTCTCTCTCTCTCTCTCTCTCTCTCTCTCTCTCTCTCTCTCTCTCTCTCTCTCTCTCTCTCTCTCTCTCTCTTTCCCTCCGATAAATGATATACCTTGCATCATCTAATTGAAAGCGAACAAATAGCGGCTGTTTTGTATGCAGATGCCTTGGCGGCGTGCGACGCGGCAAACCCGCACACAGAGTCCATTTGCATAATGAAAGCGATTGTGAGTGTCGGAGGAGGAAGAGGGCCGCCGAGCAGCTGCAGCGGAGAAGGAGAAGAGAGAGACAGAGAGAGAGAGAGAGAGAGAGAGAGAGAGAGAGAGAGAGAGAGAGAGGGAGAGAGAGAGAGAGAGAGAGAGAATGAATCAGACAGACGTATGTAGAGAGAGGTAAATAGCGACAGAAAATAAGAGACAGAGAGAGAAAGAAAGCGATTCTGAGAGAAATAGAGAGACGGTGTGGGGTAGGACTACTAACACATACACTCCTCTCTCTCTCTCTCCATCGTTTCGCTTCTGGTCCAAGATTCGTCCTCTACCTGCCCTGGAGGAAGAAAGACAAAAAAAACCTTTCCTCTCTCCCTTTTTTTCCGTTGCCGTGGCGGCAGGGATGTTTATGGTGCCGTCGGGGATGAGGAAGAGTCAGTACACAGGGCCCGATTTTTATGGGGCCGTTTGTCAGTGGGGGCCCTCACTGTGAATGACAGTGCACTTGGGGGTCAGCTCTGGCCTGAGAGCCTCTGAAGTTTTTTCTTTTGTTTTTGAGTTTTTTATAGTATATATTTTATATTTGCCCTGTTAGCCATCAGCCTCCCTCTGTCGTAACAGTTGTGTTGGACTCGGCACCGAGCAAAAAAAATAGCTAGCAGCAAGAAAAGACCAGGAGGAGGGAAGAAAGAACGGAAAAAAGGAAGATGGAGAATTTAAGGAGTGTAACAGCGGCTGGCACAAAAGATGTAACTGTGGGCTCGTGTTTTATCAATCTCCCCAGCCAGCCAGTCTCGCAACTTCCCCCAAACACCCAGCCATCCACCTCCTGCTCTCTCACTGATGTCCCGTCTCGCACATCTGAAATGCATTAGGCGTGAAAATGCCTGAGCGACTAAGCGGCGGGGGTGATGTCTTCCAGCTGTCGTCCAGGGCCTCTGCTGCTCGCCTCACTCTCTCCCACAGCTCGTCCACCAGGGACAGGGTGGGGGGCTCGCTGGAGGCCCCTTGGAGCTGATATCTTTTGGATGGGTGTCCATTCGATTCATGCTGCACCGGTTCATGACGTGTGGGTGTTTGAGGCATAAAGGGGCTTGTCCCCTGGAGTCGATGTTCGTTGGACGGGGGTTCAACCATTTCACTACCCCAAGTCCCCAGTCCATCTTGCATTACATTGCATTAGAATCAACTTTATTGTCATTACACATGTATAAATACACAGTACTGAAATTCATTAGGTGGATGGGGGGAGGTACCATGACTTGACTAGTCCAGCAGGTCTGTATGAGGTAGGGTGTTGATCCTGGTGTCCTTCATCTGATGTATGCACGTATTCATGATGGGTGGGTGTTGGCCTGCTGTTGGCCTCCTGAAGTCAATGATCTTTGGATGGATGGGTATCCATCCCATTTGTCTACCCAATCAACGGCCGCATGAGGTGGTGGTGGTGATGAGGGTTGGGGGGATGGGGAGCTTGAGATCTCCCCAGACTTGATGCTCCTTGGATGGGTGTCCAGGCTGTTTGGCTCCCTCTTCACCATATCTCACCATGCGTGGAGGAAATCTGGAAGCCTAATAACAGGCAATTAGTTTGGGATGAACTCTCCCCTCTACTCCCACGTGCCTTGCTGGCCAAGCTTGCCATGGTGACAGCATAACCCCTGTGATAACAAGCTGGTCGGGAACATACAGATCTGTTTTTGCATACAATATGCCTATACAATCTGCTGTGTGTGTGTGTGTGTGTGTGTGTGTGTGTGTGTGTGTGTGTGTGTGTGTGTGTGTGTGTGTGTGTGTGTGTGTGTGTGTGTGTGTGTGTGTGTGTGTGTGTGTGTG
>NC_085866.1:43814142-43821642 GCF_034702125.1 Engraulis encrasicolus | reverse complement strand
TCACAAGATTTTTGGTGATTTGTTTTCCCTTGGGAGAACTTTCTCTGCCTGTTGGGAGTCCATGTATTAACGTTTATTTATTTATTTTTAAAAACAGGATTTAGTGATGATGTCACATTGGGAACTACCCCTCAGCAGAGAGGCTAATAGCAACTTGGCTCTTGTTTTGTGATACCCCACCAAATGAAATACAATGGCTAATAGTTAAAATGTGTACTAATAACAAGAAAGCAATGAAATCCTGTTTTAAATCTTTACCAGCACAATCACCTTTAAGACACAGAGTATCACAATTATTGTTCCAAAACTGTGGCAAGATAAAAAGAACAGCTGCATGATTTAAGCATCAGGCAATCATCTTTTAAGACAGGACAAGACAAAGAAAAAGCTGCATGTTTTTTTTTTGGTGATTCGCTTCTTTTGGGAGGCCTCTCTCTGCCTGGTTTGTGGGAGGCACAGTCATATTTTTAAGACATAGCACCGTTATATTTCAATCCTGCCGGGCTCTACGGCTCAGTCCTTCAGGCTCTGCAGGTTTTACAGGATTACTGGGAAATGTTGAGAGATGAATTTAAGGGGTCAGTTGATTTGAAGGATCTGTGGTTCCTCCAGCAGATTTCATTTGGATTGCAGTAACCTGAAAGAATCATGGGTCCTGCTCTGGGTCAGCCACAGCACACTTGGCTGGAGAACACGGCACGGCACACACCATGAATGCCAATGGCACGGACGCACATACAGTACACATACACGTTTACATGTACACACAGTACATGTACACACAGTACAAACACTCACAGAAAAACACACAGACACTGTATATACACAAGAGCACATAGTACATCCACACACAGAGAGAAGAACGGCTGGAGAAGCCGAGAGAGAGAGAGAGAGAGAGAGAGAGAGAGAGAGAGAGAGAGAGAGAGAGAGAGAGAGAGAGAGAGAGAGAGAAAGAGAGAGAGAGAGAGAGAGGGAGGGCTTGAGATTGTGAGTGAGATCGAATAAGAGAAATCAAGAAAATTGTGATAGAGTGCATCTGTGTTAGGTGGAGTGGAGTGGAGTGGAGTGGTGGCTGAGATGGGGAGGAAGCGGTGCGTGTAAGCAGATAGCTCCAGTGCAGCCTGGCACACTTTGATATTGGCCTCGCCAGCCCCCTCCTCGCTCCCCTGCTGCGGCTAAGATATGAAATAGTGATCTGACCTCAGGTGCTGTGCCTCCTCTCATCTTCCTGACCGTCAAGCCACACAAACACACACACACACACAAGTGCTCACACGCAAGCACACACACACATGCATGCACACAGACACACATAAATATCTATACACACACACACAGTCACTCAAGCACAAACACGCATAACAATGCTGCAAATCATAAACAAATACACACACACACACACACACAAACACACACACACAAATACAGACACACACACAAATACAGACACACACACACAGAACTCCAAACAAGACTTGACAGTCTCCATCTACTTCTGTCTCTCTTGTTTATCCCTCCGTGCGCTCTCTCTCTCTCGCTCTCTCTCTCTCTCTCTCTCTCTCTCTCTCTCTCTCTCTCTCTCTCTCTCTCTCTCTCTCTCTCTCTCTCTCTCTCTCTCTCTCTCTCTCTCCTGTCACTGGAGCACTGGCCCAAATATACAATCTCCCTGACACGGTCTGGAAACAACAAGCACAGCTCGGCATTGTTCTGCATCCATTGCTAGCATGGTTCTGCTGTGCTTATCCCAGCTCTTGAATCATTTTGTAGTGTGCGCTGTCAATCATCTTGACTGCTGTGTGCTCTGTGCCTAGCAACAGTCCAACACATCCTTGACTGTTTTTGTGTGTGTGTTATTGTGTGTATGCTCACCAACAATGGGTCAACAAGTTCAGAAAATGCATATTTATTTCATTAGGGATGTCAGGGATGTCTTCGTCCACGGTTACCATGTTCCGGGCACTCACTACAGTACAACCTTCCCTACTTATGGTATCTAGACTCGTTGGTTTGCCAGGGATTTGCAAACGAAGTTCAGGGAGTGGGAGTGGAACGCGTGCCAAATGCTGGCAACGTCCTCGACCCATCTACTGACTGACTCCCATCATCTCCACTAACACGCGTCTCGGCGGGGCCATATTCCTCCACGAGCATGTGGCGTGGCGTGCATCAGCCCCTGCCAAAGGCAACCTTGCTCTCTCTTCATCTCTGTCTCTGTCTCTGTCTCTGTCTCCCTCACTCTCTCTCTCTATCTCTCTGTCTCTCTCTGTCTCTGTCTCTCTCTCTCTCTCTCTCTCTCTCTTTCTCCCAAGGTGGCGCTGACAGGGCGTGTTTGTTTTATTTTATGTGTCCGTGCGGGGCCGTTTCCTCGTTTCACCTTCAGAGAGTATCATAGGAAGAGAAGACAACGCCCCGCCCTGCCCAGCCCAGCCCCATGCTGAGCGCAGCCCAGCCCTGTCCATCCCAGCCTGGGGGAGCTTTTCTCCACCCTCAGCCCAAACCAACCCTGTGGAGCTCCATGATCAGCCCATCCCAGTTTTTAGAGAGCCCATCTCCCATGCTCAGTCCAGCCCAGTCCAACCCAGTCCAGCCCAGTCCAACCCAGTCCAACCCAGCCCTGGCAGTCTGTGGACTGCGGCCCAGGGATGGGGATTATATGTTCACACGGCCATATGCTTAACAGCCCTGGGTGATGATGGGAAAGGGACAAGGGGAATGAGAGGAGGAGTGGAGGAGGGTGAGGAGAGGAGGACAGGGAGGAGAGGAGGAGGAGGAGAGGAGTCGCCGCCCTGTTTAATAACAAGGAACCGCAGCAGAGATGGGGGCTGCCTGTATAGCTGTCACGCCGCACCGGCTGTAAAACTCAGTTTTTTTCTGTCCTCCGTTTATTTATTTCTTTTTTTGCTTTTTCTCACTCCTTTTTCCCTCTCCTTCTCACTTCCAGGCACGCATTAGCAAACCAAATCAGGGGAAAAAAGCAGGCGGAGTAAGATGGAAAAAAGAAGGAAGGAAAAAAAAACACACAGAGCTCACTGTATAACTTGCTTGTATTTTTCAATTCAATTCAGCACCAGATGCGCCAAACAGCTCCCTTGCTTGGGTTTGTGTATATACTATATATATATATATATATATATATATATATATATATATATATATATATATATATATATATATGAAAAAGAGATATGAAATTATTTATGTATGCAGTTAGGCGTCCTGTCTCCTTATTTCTTCTCGCTCTGTGTTGTTTCTGAGGGTTAGCTGTGTCGTCAGGCTCTCTGTGTGGCTGTGCGGTGGCGTATGCCGACGAGTAACGGCACGTTGACGCGGCTAACAGCACATTTCAGCGGTGGATTGTTAAGGGCATGAATTATTGACGTCAGGATGAGACAGAACTCTGGCTTTGCTGATTGTTCTCGTGGTAGGTGGATGAATAATTAAGAGGTGAAGTCATAGTGAAAGCTAAAAGGGAACGACGTGCGTGTAGGTCCTGTGTGTGAGTGCGTGATGTGTGTGTGTGTGTGTGTGTGTGTGTGTGTGTGTGTGTGTGTGTGTGTGTGTGTGTGTGTGTGTGTGTGTGTGTGTGTGTGTGTGTGTGTGTGTGTGTGTGTGTGTGTGTGTGTGTGTGTGTGTGTGTGTGCGTGCGTGCGTGCGTGTGCGTGCGTGTGTATGTGTAGGTGTTGGATGAATGATTAAGTGCTGAAGTAACAGTGAGAAAAAGGAAAAGAAAAGACTGATGGTCCGTGTGTGTGTGTGTGTGTGTGTGTGTGTGTGTGTGTGTGTGTGTGTGTGTGTGTGTGTGTGTGTGTGTGTGTGTGTGTGTGTGTGTGTGTGTGTGTGTGTGTGTGTGTGTGTGTGTGTGTGTGTGTGTGTGTGTGTGTGTGTGTGTGCGTGCGGGTGGGGGTGGATGGGGGTGGATGGCGGGGACTGCTAGGAAGCAGCTTCTCCCTGTGTAAGTGCCTGTGTATTGTTGCTTTACCCACAGCTATTCTGCATTCTTTTTTCTTTTTTATATACATATATACTATACTGTATATCATTTATTTTGTCCTTTGCCGTGTGCAGCGAAGGAGAGAGGATGGACTTAGGAGCTATTTAGCTCAAATCCAACAAGGACTCCACTTACACATACCGTATAACAAAAAGGAAGGGTTTAATGAATGAATGAATGAATGAATGAATGAATGAATGAATGAATGAATGAATGAATGAATGAATGGGCACATTTAAGTAAAATAAAACAAAAAAGTAACTAATTCAACTAAATAAAAGAAGTAAAACTTCCGCACCTCAATCAGCAGTGTGTGCTTGATGAGGAGTGATGATGCTAAAGCACTTCCCCATCTCATTAGTGCACATCTGTTCAGGCATGCTGTCAGCATCGCCACTCGGAGGTGATCAGCGGGACTCGTCATGAAAACATTCCAGAGTCCCTCATGGAAATGGTCCAGAAACCAAATGAAATTATTCCAGAAAAAAAGCGAATTGAAATGTTCCAGAAACCCGATGGCAATATTCCGGAAACCAAATGGAAATGTTCCAGAAAATAAATGGGAAAGTTCCAGAAGCTTAATGGGAATATTCCGGAAGACCTAGTGAAAATGTTCTATACAACATAATGAAAAAAAAATGCCGAAAGGAAAGTAATGAATAATATCCCAGAGACTTAATGAAAATATGCCTGGAACCGAAAAGAAACACAAGCTTGGCTTCATGTTGTAGCCCGGCTTAGGTAATGCCTCACAAGAAAAAATATCTAGCAAATAATTTTCCTGCTCCAGGGCTGCGGGGTCTTGGAAGGCAGAGCAGAGCGCTCTGGATTGTGGCCTGATTACGGCTGTAATCAGAGAGTCTTTTGCGGAGCCCAGCGAGTGATCGAGTCGCTTTTGCTGAAACCCAAAGCCCCGGCAGAACTCCCCCTCACTCACAGAGGTCGTTTAACCCAGACAAGGTCGCAGAGTTTCTCTGGTGCCGCGGGTTCATTGCGGGCAGCAGGTTCACTCTTTAGCGGTGTCCTGTGTGTGTGTGTGTGTGTGTGTGTGTGTGTGTGTGTGTGTGTGTGTGTGTGTGTGTGTGTGTGTGTGTGTGTGTGTGTGTGTGTGTGTGTGTGTGTGTGTGTTTGACCCAGCATCGCCTGGCTGCCGCCATGTCACTCGCCTCCTCTCTCCAGCCAGCCAGCAGTGTCTCCAGGCAGGGCAGGGTGTAGGTCACCCAGCTACCCAGCTGCCCAGCCTGATGGATGGGCTGGAAACATGAGGATCGCCCCTCTCGTAGGCTAAGACCTCTCACCCGTCTGACCCTCCTCCTTCTCACCCACCTCGTCATCAAACAGCCCCCCAAATGCCCTTGCCTCCCTTCCCACCCCCAAAACCCTTCTCCAGGCTCGCTCGCCCCTCTTACGGTCCACACCTCTCACCCGTCTGACCCCCAATCTCTCCACACACCTTCAACCATCCCCCCCCCCCCCCCCCCCCTTTCTCTCTCCCCACCCATGCCAAAGCTCACTAGAGACCCCTGTGTTGGTATTGACTCAGTCCTGGCTAAGCCACTAAGCAGTGGCGGAACAATTGCACACAGGGCCCAAGGGCAAAACACTGATAGGGCCACCCCATATACAGGCTGCCAAAGTCATGATAGGGCCCCAATCACCATACAACCGGACCCTGGGTCCAGGGACAAATAAATAACCCTGCTTTCCCCCTCTGATAGCTCTGCCCCTGCCACTACTGAAATACTTTTTACTTGCCGCTGCCATACATTAAAAGGGGGGAACAGATATGTCTTGGCTCACAGGCTTCTCTCTCTCTCCGCATCCCTTTATGAGTCTGGGATTGTTTACTGTGGGCTGTTACTATTTCAGTCCAGTCCTATCCAGGTCTGGCCTCCGACTCCCTTCGCCTTCCTACTGTTGATTTAGACTTTAGAGCCCATCGATTGTAATGAATACCATAAATGATTTTTTGATCAATATATTGATGCGGCGGTCCGTGGCTAGGTCCTGCAGCTGGGCTGATGGGTTTGGCTTGGCTTGGCCCTGCCCGAGCTGGGGCTGGTTGAGAAATTGATCTCTCCCACTCCCGGATCGTTCTCTCCTTTTCGCGCACACTGGCCCCGGGCGATAGATGAAAAGAGGAGAATACCACAACCAACAGCAATATATTGTTTGAGTTTATCTCGCAGACAGCCGGCAACGTAGCCCGTAAATCAGCAGCACTCGCTTGGCTCTCTCTTGCTCTTGGTTTGGTGTGTGTGTGTGTGTGTGTGTGTGTGTGTGTGTGTGTGTGTGTGTGTGTGTGTGTGTGTGTGTGTGTGTGTGTGTGTGTGTGTGTGTGTGTGTGCGCGTGTGTGTGTGTGTGTGTGTGTGTGTGTTCAGTACGCATATATACACAGTATTGGACAGACACACACACACACACACACACACACACACACACACACACACACACACACACACACACACACACTCACACACACACACACACACACACACACACACACACACACACACACACACACACACACACACACACACACACACACACACACACACACACACACACACACACACACGGGGACCCTACTGTAATAACTGCACATGTTGTTTTTCTTTGCACAGCAAGTAGCCAGATCCAGACATGTTCTCCTGAGCCTCCGTTTCATTATTATAGTTTTCTCTTCTCTGTAGCGTTTGGACACGCTGCTCTCGCTGCTCTCCTGATCTTGTCGTCAGGCTTCAGATGCGCCATGCTCACCTGCTGCGACCCAAAGTGTTGCTAATTGTTTCGGCAGAGGCGGCCCACTGCACCATGATACATGCGTCAGAGCGGCCGTGGCGAATTTATGCAATGAACACAGGGCCCTGCTATTTCTTGTCTTTTGTTTTTCACACTTCGTAATTCACAGCTGCTTTTGCGCCTTTTCTCTTTCTCTACCTATTTCGCTTTCTCTATCTTTTTTCTCTGTCTAATTCTTACTTTCTTTCTTTCACTCTTTCTTTTCTTACCTCTCATTCATTCATTTCCCCTGGTTTTCGAGTGTCATAACGCACAGATGAGGCCCAGTGTGAACCAGAGAGAGAGAGAGAGAGAGAGAGAGAGAGCGAGAGAGAGAGAGAGAGAGAGAGAGAGAGAGAGAGAGAGAGCGAGAGAGAGAGGGAGAGGTAGAAAAAATAACAGCCAGGCCTGTTGCTATGGCAACCTCTGGCCCGGAAACCGCTCATGCACAATTCATGTGGGTGACCTTTTTTTTCCCCCAACACTAACCCCCCCTTTGCCCTTCCCCACCCCTGCTAGCCTACTAGATTTGCCCCGTTCCAACCCCTCGTCCATTGACTCCCTGCTGACTTTTAGAAAGACTTCCGTTTCCCCTCACCTGCACCTCGGCTCACCTGCCTAAGGTGGTATTCAGCAGCTCTGGATGCCAAATGCCTGAGCCAACTGCACCCCTCTGCTTCATCAGTTTACCCCACCTACTCCCCCCATTAGGCCCCCCTTAAACTCC
>NC_085866.1:43789142-43794142 GCF_034702125.1 Engraulis encrasicolus | reverse complement strand
GCTCCCTCGCCGGTGGTGGGGGATGAATCAAATAACTTTGGCTTTTATTTGTCCCCCCGCCCCCCTCTCCACTTCTCTCATCTCACCCCTTCCTTCACGCCAACTTCTGGAAAGGATAACACTGAAAAGGAAACTCGGTTAGAAGTTAAAAGTCAAAGCGGGATAATGTGGTGCAGTAGAACGAGAAGAGATGTGAAGACCTTTTTCTGAACTAGGTTGGTTGTACTTACACGGGTTGCGTGTATGTGTGTATAATGAGTACCGTTAGCGCTAAGCTAGCTTGAGCAGCCACAGCCAGATAAGCAAGGGGGGAGGATTCGTACGCACCCCCTGCTCGGATGTGTTTCGGTCGCTAGTGTTTACTCTCCATAACACCACACTGGTTCTTTCTCAGTGCCAATAACACTGCGAGAGGCCGCAGAGCTAGTGTTTGCGTTTGCCTGTCTGTCTTTCCATCTGCCTGTGTGCCTGCCTGCCTGCCTGCTTGCTTGCTTGCTTGGCTGTGGCCAATCCATTGCCATGCTCAAGAGAGACTGGCTTTTGTATTACTCCTACATGAAGAGAAGATATTGCATGTAACCTCCCCGGTCCTTGGCAAAATTAGATTCTCAGAGTGAGGTCTCCAAAAAAAGATGTGTATGTGTGTGTGTGTGTGTGTGTGTGTGTGTGTGTGTGTGTGTGTGTGCGTGCGTGCGTGCGTGCGTGCCTGCGTGCCTGCGTGCCTGCGTGCCTGCGTGCCTGCGTGCCTGCGTGCGTTTGTGTGTAGTGTGTGTGTGTGCGTGTGTTAATGTGCTTCTCGTACTCCATATGGATGTGTGTGTGTATGCATGTGTGTGTGTGTGTGCGTGCGTGCATGCGCATGTGACATGCATACCTGTGTGTTTAAGAGTGGAATGACATGGAGGAGGCTCCTGGGTGCCCATGCTAAACGGAGATAAACTCATCGATACACGGGTGATGCCAGCTTTCCCCCCGTCATCTCCCCGGGCGCTCGTATACACCCACTTTCGAGTGGGACGGAAAAGATCTATTGTGAAACCAGTGTGACGACTGTCTATTCCCCACGGAGTCGTGGAGCGTCGTCATAGCAACGTCTTTCCCATTCCATTGGCTCCTGGCACCCTGTGGCGAGCAACAAGCAATTCCACCACCGCACACTTGTAAACTTATCAGAATTACAGTCAGTGTGTATTGTGCGTGTGTAAGTGTGAATTATGTGTGGATTGTCATATTCATGTGAAGTGAAGTGAAAGCCCACTTTGGGAAACTCCCGTTGTGTTGGTGACACAGCACTCCACATCACACAGTGTTTACTGAACACAACACAAATGCATTTATGCCTAGCCGTGCAAGGGAGCAGTGCGGCGGGATGGTACCATGCTCAGGGTAGCTCTGTCATAGAGGAGGATGGGGAGGAGCACTGGTTCATGATATTCCCTATACCAGCCTGGCAGCTCGGGAATCGAAACGGCAACCTTTGGGCTACAAGTATAACACCCTAACCGCTTTCCCATATGTCTGCCCTGTGATTATCTAATGACAGTCTTGGGGATTTTTCTTTCAAGTGAATAGTATTAATGGCCTCACCTGCTGTAAGTCTATTCAGTCTGTTCAGAGTTGTTCTTCATCGTACGTGTAGGCCTACATCAGTGTCACCCACTGTACTATTTTTCTTTTATTCCTCAACCGCCGCTCATTCTCATTGTTAATGATTTATTCAAGTATCACGAAGCGCCGTCTCTCCCCACCATCTGATGAGTAACAGCACGCCTTTTTTGTTCCGTGATGTGCGGGAAGACAAACCAAAGAGATTAATGGCTACCGCCGTGCCAGGGGTTGAATTATGGCTTGTTTGAAAATTGTTCGCCCCACCCCTACTTCAAGCCCCTCTGTTGAAGAATCTCTGTGAGAGACCAGCATTTATGCAAGACTGTGGGACAATCTGTTCACTTATTCATTCCCCGCACCATTCTCTCGCTCCACGTTGTGTCGGGGGAGGAGGGTAGAAAGAGAGAGAGAGAGAAAAAAACTAAAAAAATGAGGGAGCTGGTAAGTGAGAGAGATGGAGATGAGGATGGAGAGGTGGCTGGAAGAGAGGGGGTGGCGTGGAGGAGAAGAGACAAGAACAGACAGGATCATATAGTGACATCCACACACCACTCTTTTTTATTCTAAAACATCTCTGTTCCCTCTCTTTTTTCCAAAAAAAGGAATGACTTCCTCTCTTTGCCTCTTTTTACCCCCTGCGGCCTCTCCAATCACCTTTTGCCAAGCGTGACTTGCACCAAGTGGATACCTTTGTTCGTACCCTTAGCCCAACCAAAGACTTGACGCCACTTTAGTACTCCATCCAAAAGAGGCTTTGTAGTTGATTCTGCTCCTTTTCCTCTTAATCTACTGGTGTTTCTTTCTTTCTTTCTTTCTTTCTTTCTTTCTTTCTTTCTTTCTTTCTTTCTTTCTTTCTTTTTCAATCACAGCTCTCACTCTCGTCGTCTCCTTCTCACAGCTTGGCTCCGAGCGTTTATTTTTCTCTCTCCTCTTTCTCTTTACTTTCATCACTTTTAGCCTACCTGGCCTGCCTCTTTGCTATGCAGTGCATCCGAGGGCAGACTAAAGGTGTGCCTCATGGCAGTGTCCATTATGCCATCCATAATAGATAATCCCCCTCGTTCCAACGCAGGTCAGCCAGTTGCTGACTACCAAGTCCAAAGTCGTCTAAACGTCTAAAACTTTCTGTTTTCTTGTTTTTTTTTCCTTCTTCACTCCTTCTGCCTCTCACTCCTCTCTACACTTTTATCTCCACTCCTCCTCACTGACAGCAATTACCGTATATTTTTTGTTGAGACTGTCGTGATGTGCTTTGCAGTAGAGAGGGGGAAGAATCACAAAGGAGATTTTGTTGTTTTTTGGTCTATTTTTTGGTGCTAGAGCACTAGTGTGTTTTCTTTTTTGTCTTCTTTTCTCTATTGTACTATATTTTTGTTGCTTTTTTTGCAATGGGGAGAAGCCCTCTGAAACATAGTAGGGATATATCCAAACCATTTTTAAAGCTTTGTTGGGTTATGCATAAGGGCTTTATTTATGTGTTGGTTGTGTTTGTGTGGGAGCTTCTGTGACAATGTGTGTTTGCGTGTGTGTGTGTGTGTGTGTGTGTGTGTGTGTGTGTGTGTGTGTGTGTGTGTGTGTGTGCGTGCGTGCGTGCGTGCGTGCGTGCGTGTGTGCGTGTGCGTGCGTGCGTGTCCGTGCGTGCGTGCATGCTTACATGCTTGTATGAGTGTGTGAAAGGCCATCTGTGGCTGTGTATGCCTGCGTTTGTGTGTGCGTGTGCCTGCATGTGTTTGTGCACTGGCCATGCGGAGGTTTGACACTTATAGCTCCTCACCCCTAGCCCACAGGTCCCAAGGGAGATGACCCTCCCCTTGTAAAGCCCCCCTTCTCGTCCCCCCTTATACCGTCTTGTGTGGAAGCGGGAGAGTCCGGGTACCACTTAGGGGCTGTGTCAACAATGCGCCGCACATATCACTCTGCCGTGCTGAATTTCAAGAGGGTCCTGTTGGGGCGCCACGGGTGACAGGCGCGGTGCAGGAAAACAATGTTGGCAGGTAGTGTGTGCATGTCACACTGACAGCAGTGGCCTCTAAGGTGCAGATGGGGGTAACATGGAGGAGGAGGGGGGTGAGCCTGTCACTCTATTCCCCCCTGTTCAGATACTTCACACAGGATGAGGGGGTTGGGGGAGGTGTGCTGAGGGTTCGAGGCGATGGATGGAATGCCTGCCTTTGTTTGTAGGGTAACAGAAGCTCCGATTCTTTGTTCTGTCTGTCTGTCATTCTCTCTGTGTGTATGGTATATGTTTTTTTTTCTTTGGCTGTCTCTATATGTCTTTTTGTCTCTCTACTTTTGGACAGTCGCTCTTACTTTTTTTACTTTGTTTCTTTTCCCCTCTCTCTGACTTTGTCGCTGGGTCTGTGACAAAAGAATGGAGGCTTAGATAGGCGGCAAGCTTTGATGTTTCGCGGTGACATCCTTTCACCCGCGACCCGCTTCCGCAATCCCCCCCAAACTTACACTCCCCCCTGTCCCCACCCCCACCCCGCACCCGAGTCACCTCTCAAATCCTGTATGTTCCCGAGACCTCATCACAGTCAGCCAAGTCACTTTCAGGCCATTCACAGCCAACACAGACGTAAGCCCTTACCTGTCAGGGATAAGGAAGGAAGGAAGGAAGGTGGAGAAAGATGGAAAAAAAAAGAGAGAGAGAGAGAGAGAGAGAGAGAGAGAGAGAGAGAGAGAGAATGAGGGGAGAGGGAGTATCAGAGGGGATTGTGTGAGGTGTTGGTGGTGGTGGTGGGGGGGTGAGGTAGGAGAAAGATAAGGTCCAATCTAACCTCCACTGGCCATCTCCCACATCTACCACCCCCTCCACTCCCACACTCTTCACCACTATTCCCCTCTTCCCCAGCATCACCAGAGGAGGGAGCCTTAAGGGGAGAGGAGAGAAGAGGAGAGGAGAGGAGAGGAGAGGAGAGGAGAGGAGAGGAGAGGAGAGGAGAGGAGAGGAGAGGAGAGGAGAGGAGAGGAGAGGAGAGGAGAAGAGAGGAGAGGAGAGGAGAGACGAGTAGAGGAGGGGAGAGGAGAGGAGAGCAGAGGAGAGCAGAGACGAGGAGAGGGGTGGAGAGGAGTGGAGATGAGAGGAGAAAAGAGGAGGGGAGAAAAGAGGAGAGGAGAGGAGAAAAGACGAGATGTGAGGAGAAACGATGGAGGAAGAAATAGTGTAAAGAGAGGACAGGGCAAGAGGAGGAGAGCAGCGGAGGGGTGGTGGAGAGGAAGAGGAGAGGAGAGGAGAGGAGAGGAGAGGAGAGGAGAGGAGAGGAGAGGAGAGGAGAGGAGAGGAGAGGAGAGGAGAGGGGAGGAGAGGGGAGGAGAGGAGAGGAGAGGGGAGGAGAGGGGAGGAGAGGTGCTGAGAGACCAGGTTACCGCAGGGCAATCAGCGCGGCCAC
>NC_085866.1:43781642-43784142 GCF_034702125.1 Engraulis encrasicolus | reverse complement strand
AAAAGAATAATAATGGAATAGAGATAGAATACAAATCGTCTTTTTTGGCATTGGCATTTAATGAAACTTAAAGCTGCTCCATAATGTTGATGGATAATGCTGCTCGACTACACATCAGCTCCAGTTTTAGCGCCCCCTAAGGGTTTAGTGTAATGTTTGGGCTACATTCTCCTTTTCATGCAGAGCCTAGTATGACCTTTTGTCCCCAAAATGGTTATGTCAATGTCTTAATCTCTTACCTACCACTCTCTGCAATGCCATAGCCATGTGGTTATGCTATACTGTAGTTACTTTTTAAGGAAACAGTGATTGGGAACGCCGGCATTCCCATCTACATGAAAGAGCTGCCAGTCTAGTGGTAACTCATCTGGACGAAGCAGCCCGTCTCGACAGAGCACCAGAGCTCCTGAGTGCTGTGTGCAGTTGTGTGCAGTGTGTGATGTGATTGTGTGCTGGGCTGGCGTGCAAGTGTAACTCCCCGGGCCCCGCGTCGGGAGTCAGGCTGACAGACAGGGGTCGATCTGCGGGCTGATCATGTGCAAAGCAAAGCCCCCCTCGCTGGATCGAAGTGCGAGAACTCCCCTGGCTGCTTACAGCATTCCTCTTCCACTCCTGCCCTTACTGTCTTGCTTTCTCTCTCCTCCTCTTCTCACTCTTCTTGCTTCTTCTTCCTTCCTTCTCTCTCTCTCTCTCTCTCTCGCACCTGCTATCGTTCTTTTTTCTATCTTTCTTTCTTTCTTTTTTTCTTTCTTTCTTTCTTTCTTTCTTTCTTTCTTTCTTTCTTTAATTTCTTTCTTTCTGAATATATCTTTTCTCGTCTATCATTGCTCTCGCTTTCTCTGTCTCAATTTTTTTTTTCCGTTTCTCTTTTGATTCTCCGACTATTCACTGTCTCTTTCCCCATCCCTCTCTTGCCCACCATCATTCTCTCTCTCGCTCTCTCTCTCTCTCTCTCTCTCTCTCTCTCTCTCTCTCTCTCTCTCTCCCTGTTCCGGGAAGCCGATTCGAGGCTGGTCATGCACCACCTGACCCCCGTGGGGACGACAAAACAACAAACAGCAACAACAACAAAAAGAGCAGCAGCAGCACAGCAGAAGCCCCATGTTGTCTCTCTGGCCTGTTTCATAACAGCCCCTCTTTTGCAATACTAGGAGCTGGTCAGCCAGGTCTGACGAGGCCCTGGACAGTTTGTTTCCCTGTCAGATCCTGGACCTTAGCCCAACCCGGCCAGAACCACCAGCCCGGCCTCCCCCCATTGCCAGGTACTGTAGGCAGCTCTTGGGACCGGCAGATTTCCCAGAGTACAAAAAATAAATAACTAAAATAAAATGAAATAAATAAAACAGCTTGTTCCCGCTCACACTCACGCCCACTGTGTTATCGAGATCTGGCCCGGGCCCGGGCCATCCTTCACCACCTTGTTGCCCGGTATGCAGCTCTTGGTACAGGGAGACGAAAAAAAGAAAATAGAAACACAGGAAAACAGCTTGTTCTCGCTCACCCTCACACCCTCGGCTCCATCGAGGTCCGGCCCGGAACACTCTGTATCTGGTACCTTGTTGCCAGGTAGACCAGCAGAGTGAAATACATAAATAAACAGGTTATTGCTGCTCACACTGACATCCTCCATTCCATCAAGACACAACCTGGCGTGAGAGTAGGGCTCCGGAGGTTTGGGTGAGTTTGTAGATGAAGTGAGGTGAGGTGGATATGCTGTGTGTGTGTGTGTGTGTGTGTGTGTGTGTGTGTGTGTGTGTGAGAGAGAGAGAGAGAGAGAGAGAGAGAGAGAGAGAGAGAGAGAGAGAGAGAGAGAGAGAGAGATGTTATCTGTTTTAACGCCTCAGTCTACCCAATAGGGATGTAGTGGCATTTTTAGCGCCACTGAAAAACACACTTGTTCTTTCTATTGAAATGCTCCGGGTGATTTGAAGTCAGTCACTGTTTGGCATCTTTAGCAAAAACTGATGTGATGCGATTGGACATGCCAAGTAAGCGCCCACGTCCACTATCAGCCACTTAGCACGTCTGGCCCATGGAGAGAGGGAGGGAGAGAGAGAGAGAGAGAGAGAGAGAGAGAGAGAGATATGGTGAAAGAAAGAGAAAACAAGAGAGACAGAGGCATAGAGTTAGATACATAAATGGAGTGACTGATGGAGAGAAGGAGAGAGAGAGAGAGAGAGAGAGAGAGAGAGAGAGAGAGAGAGAGGGAGAGAGAGAGAGAAGGCAGTCTTGCGTCCTTTCTCAGTCGCGTGCATGCGTGTCTGGCGCCTGGCTCTAAAAAGGCGCGAAAACGCTCCTTTGGGCACCTTTTAAGATTTCTTGCGAAAGATGGCCCTGTCGAGATTTCACCGTGGTCTTTGAGGCTTGGGCGCTGATTCCTTATCTGAGATAAGGAGCACCCGATGCATTTAACATGAAAAGATTTTTTTTTTTCATCACAAGTTTTTTTTTGCTTTCCCCTTTTTTCCAGTGCCTCAAACTGAAGAGATAACTCACTGGC
>NC_085866.1:43769142-43774142 GCF_034702125.1 Engraulis encrasicolus | reverse complement strand
ATTTTAGTGTGTGAATCTGCATGTGAGTTTGTGTGTGTGCGCACGTGTGCGTGCGTGTGTGCGTGCGTGCGTGCGCGCGCGCATGTGTGTGTGTGTGTGTGTGTGTGTGTGTGTGTGTGTGTGTGTGTGTGTGTGTGTGTGTGTGTGTGTGTGTGTGTGTGTGTGTGTTTGTTTGCAAACCCATGTCTAAAATACCTCTGCAGACAGAAAGAGGAAGATGAGAGAAATGTGGAATGAGAAGAGAAATGTCACCAAGAAATACACATACTGCAGATGACAGATTCTTGTCAGGATTTTTATGAGATCCCATTCATATTTTCACTTTGGAGACTATTTTTAGAGCCCTTGATGATACTGCATGATGCGGCATGACTGACATGTTTTGAATACCAAGACAGCAAAATGGTCTAAAAATAAATTCAGGGGAAAAAAAAACAGGAGAGTGTTTTTTCTCCCTCTAAGCACCTATCTGCTAAAGTGATCAGTCAGAAAGATGCACGTCTTTAATTGCATGAACATCATTTTCACTAGGCAGCTCATTAACACAACCTAATAAAGCACATTTAGCACATTTAGCATATTTAGATTCCCCACTCATTTCTAATGAAGCCTTAACCATCACAGGCTGTAGTGTTGCCATAGCAGATACCACACGCCAGGGGTGCCGACAGGGGGGTGACAAAGGGGACAATTGTCCCGGGCACAGGGAGAGAGGGGGCCTAGAATTGGGTCATCATTACATTGTATGTATTGGCTTGTGGGGCCCTTTCAGATGACCTTGTCCTGGACCTGGCCTAAGTTGTCAGCGGCCCTGCCACACGTTAGTACAGTGCAGGCTGATATGCCTGCTCAACGTCACTCCTCCATCTTTGTTTTTGTGTATGTTTGTTTGCTGTTTATTCTACTGGTCTGACCCTGTTTAGGATTTCAGCTCCAACCCCTACCCCTCATGTTTACAGAGTGGGCTGGCATGTGGTCGTTATAGGGATTGTTCAGTCTTTTGTACTGTAAGCACCTCCCGTTGTTATGACTGCGTTTTGCATTAGGCCGCTACATGGCCGTCTGCCCCCACCCCCCGATTACGTTCCACCCCAGTTCTAAGGGGCTCATGCCAAGTGCTGTGTGGATGAGCCGCTCATGCGCACAGACTTGAATGCATACGCAAACACACATGTATACACACACCCGTGTGCACATGCACTTGCTTTGTCTCGCTCTCTCTCTCTCTCTCTCTCTGCACGCACACCTGCACATGGTCATACAGACACATACTGTACACACACACACACAAGTATGCACGTAGATGCATACACACATAAACGTTCACACACAAACACACAATCACACATACGCACACATATTCTCTGTCGGCACTTGGGTTACACTTGCCAAGCCAAATGATGCAATGATGCAGTAGTCAGAAAAGGTTGCGCTGTTTTTTAAAGGAGAGAAAGAGAACTCCAGGGAGCAGGAGAGTGATAGAGTCGAGAGAGAGAGAGAGAGAGAGAGAGAGAGAGAGAGAGAGAGAGAGAGAGAGAGAGAGTGAAAGGGAGCGCGAAAATGAGCAAGAGGACCATGACTGAAATTCCCCGGGGGTCAGCTGTGGCCAAGCAGACATTTCAGCTTTGAAATGCTACAAGGCTGACTTGTGTTGGTGTTTGTGTCAGCTGCCACATGCCGAGAGGAGGAGGGGGGGGGGTGAGAATAGAGAGTGATAGAAGGAGAGTAGAGAGAGAGGGAGAAAGAGAGAGAGCAAGAAACTGATGAGGGAGAGAGGGAGGGAGAGAGCAAGAGACTGCTGAGAGAGACTGCTGAGAGAGAGAGAGACGGAGAGACAGAGAGAGAGGGAGGGAGAATGAAAGAGGAAAATAATGGCACAACCCTTGAGCAGCGAGAGGGAGTTGCATGCGCATTACCAGTTTTTGGGCCCCTGATTTTCTGTATTCAAGGGTAACGGCAAAGCATGTAAAAGAGGCAGACAGCTGCAGTCAAACAAGCGCTTTGAAGAACTACATCAAAAGAATGAATCATCTCCCAGCTACTGGGTTGACAAGGGACGGCTGGGGGGTGAGGGCGGTGGAGGGGTGATGCTGGAGGGTGGGGTGGAGTGTGTGTGTGTCTGTGTGTGTGCGCGTGTGTGTGTTTCGTAGAAAGGGATTGGATAGAAAGGTAGGGCTGTGTCAACAGTGTGTGTGTATGTGCGTACAGTATATGCATGTGTGTGTGTGCGTTCGGGTGTGTGTGCGTGTATGTGTGTGTGTGTATCGCTTGATGGTGTGTACTTCCTCAGCTTTGTCCCTTTGCCTCTCACAGTAGGCACAGTACCAGACACAAGGAGCAGACCAGACAGGTGAAGAGTTACCTGGTTGCTTGAGAGTCTTTGCTTCTCTCTCTCTCTCTCTCTCTCTCTCTCTCTCTCTCTCTCTCTCTCTCTCTCTCTCTCTCTCTCTCTCTCTCTCTCTCTCTCTCTCTCTCTCTCTCTCCCTCCCTCCCTCGCCCTCTCTCTCCCTCTCTTGCGCTGGATGCTGACACATTTCCCTATTTTTGCAGAGTTTTTAATAAACCTCCATAACCCGTGGGAGCAAAACTAAAAGAAAAAATCAGAGAGAGGGATCCGAAGAAGGAGCGGATATAGAACCATCATTTTTTCAGTCACGCCTACTCACTTGCTGACTAACTTAATCACATTACATTCATTCATTTATTCATTCATCCTTTCTTCCATCCAATAATTAAGTCACTCTCTCTCTCACTCACTCGCTCACCATCTTAAGTCCCGTTTTTAAACTTGCTGTTGCCAATGATTTCTGAGTATCGCTATTCATTAAAATAAAATATTTGGTTTTTTTAGCTCTTCAGCTTTGATTGAGATTGGACAGTCAAAGGTGGTGATGGGAAATCAGAGCGGGAAAGACACAGAAAATAATCAGGAAATGACCTCAGGTCGGATTCGAACGCGGGTCCCGTGTTTAGGCCGCTGAACCACGTTGTCCCCTGTGTATATCTATTTTACCTTTTTCTCTGTCTTTTCTCTGTTCTTTCATCATCTTCTCTGTCTCTTTCAGTTGCAGCTCACTGCTGACCTACGTATCTTTGGCTCGTTTCACTCCCCTCCCTCCCAGCGCTACTCTCTCTCTCTCTCTCTCTCTCTCTCTCTCTCTCTCTCTCTCTCTCTCTCTCTGTCTCGGTCTCTCTCTCTCTCTCTCTCTCTCTCTCTCTCTCTCTCTCTCTCTCCCTGCTCTCTGTCGTGTGTTGTGTTGCAGCTTTTTCCTTATTAGTGTATGAGTGAAATGTGCCCGCGTGGCACTCCCCTTCCTCGCCCTGTCTTCTCATTATGAAAATCTCAACCTGGCAAACACACTTCTGCTCCATCACGCCTGGGGACCAAACTTAATTGGCTGAGAGGAACATCGACAGTTCACAAAAAAAAAGTTCACCGGAGTCATACCGAATAAAAAAAGTGATGTGTATTGTGATATGAGGTGTGTGTGTGTTTGTGTGTGTGTGTGTGTGTGTGTGTGTGTGTGAGTGTGTGTGTGTGTGTGTGTGTGTGTGTGTGTGTGTGTGTGTGTGTGTGTGTGTGTGTGTGTGTGTGTGTGTGTGTGTGTGTGTGTGTGTGTGTGTGTGTGTGTGTGTGTGTGCACATTTATTGAATTTATGCACGTATGCATGCACCTCACGCGCACTCACACATATGCACACACAGGGATGCACACATTTGGCATGCATGGATGCAGACACACAGGCAGCACACAGTGCACATACACAGAGCTGTGAGAGTGATAATTGACAGGCAGGTTTAGTGAGCAGCAAGGTGAAGGGCTTACTCACGATGCCCACTGTGTGTGTGTGTGTGTGTGTGTGTGTGTGTGTGTGTGTGTGTGTGTGTGTGTGTGTGTGTGTGTGTGTGTGTGTGTGTGTGTGTGTGTGTGTGTGTGTGTGTGTGTGTGTGTGTGTGTGTGTGTGTGTGTGTGTGCGTGTGTGTGTGTGTGTGTGCGTGGCTGTGTGCATATGTGCATGTGTGTGTGTGTGTGTGCCTCAATGTGTGTGAGTGTGTGTCCATATATATGTGTGTGTGTGTACGTGCTTGTGTGCATCTATGCATACATCATTGTCAGAAGTGGAATGATTCTAAAGAGGGCAAAAAAGAAAAAGCAGCAGCAATCTTCTCACCTCCTCAGCGGCAGATCCCTGCAGTTGAGGCTCCGGGGCCTCCTTGTTAGGCCGGTCACATCTTTACGGGCAATTTGCCTCCTTGTCTGAGCCTGAGAGGCAGGCTTATCTCCACTAATGTGCCGGTGGAGGCAGAAGGTGGAAGTACACGGTAAAATATCCACAGTGTCGTTTCAACACCGGTTCAACTACAAGAGTGTTGAGCTCAACTCTCGAAGTGTTGACGTAACACTAACACATTTGCTGTGTAAAGGTTGAAATAGCAGCAAAAGCAGCACCAGCAGCAGCCGCCCTAGGGCTTATTCATATGAAAGTTTTGGAGTGTTAGTGGGTTCACACTTCCATTGATTTTCTTCAAATTTGGAGACTAAACTGGGGAGTTTAATATTAAAGAGGGGATGGATCAAAACAAGCAGGAAAAAAAAACACCACATGTAAAACACGGACTGTAGTACTAAGGTATTAAAGGATAGAAATTTTGAAGATGGACAGAGGTGCGGCGGTATTAGCAAAATAAAATGTACGGACAGAAATCCAGACGCAAATGGACTCCCGTAGAGTGCATAAATGGGCCTTAAGCTGCCGTCGTCGCCTCAGCAGTGGCACTGGCATACCAATTCGCCAAAGCAGTCAGCTTCTCGGCCTACCAATCAAAGCGCCCTTTCCGCCTGGTGCACCCTGCCCCGGCACCTCCTGCCCAAGCGTGGCAGGCTCCCTGGGAGAGATAAAGAAAGAAAGAAGGAAAGAAAGAAAGAAGGAAAACACATTTGCTCAGGACTATTACTTAATGGGATCAGGGAGTGTGAGGTGAATTTTGTTTACTGTCA